>NC_082695.1:9845518-10152734 GCF_949987515.2 Delphinus delphis | reverse complement strand
AGGGGCTGTTCTGGTTAGCTACTGCTGTGTAACAAACCAGTCTGTAATAGTTAATTTATGTGTCAACTTGGCTAGACCATGGTACCCAGATATTCGGTCAAACACTAGTCTAGGTGATGCTGTGAAGGTATTTTTTTAGATGAGATTAATGTTTATATCAGTAGACTTTCAGTGAAGCAGATTACCCTCTATAATGTGGGTGGGCCTCATCTAATCAGTTGAAGGCCTCAAGAGAAAAAAAGACTGATGTCCCCTGAGAAAGAGGGAGTTCTGCCTACAGCTGCCTTTGGACTTGAGAGATGGAGATAGAGGTGGAAGTGGTCTTGTTTCTCTGGAGGGTGCTGATAATATACAGCCTAGTGGCTTAAAGCAAGAAACATTTTTTATGTTCACTGATTCTATGGCTCAGAATCCAGACAGGGCACAGCCAGAACTACCTGTCCTTCTTCCACGAGGGCTGGGACTTTACCTCAGAAGCCTCTACCAGCTGGGACTAGAACAGCCGGGGCTGGAGTGTGCAGTTCCCAGATAGCTTTTTCACTTACTTGTCTGGCGTCTCAACAGGATAACTTTTGGACTGGGCTCAGCTGGGAATGCTGGCCAGAGAGTATCCACGTGCTTCTCAGAGGGCTGGCCTCAGGGTGTTCAAACTTCTTAGGTACAGCCCAGTGTTCCAGCAAACGAGGTGGAAGTGGCATGGCCTTTTATGCTCCACCCTCGGAAGTCACATAGCATTTCCACCATACTCTGTCTCAGGCTCCAGGGGAGAGAACAGAGGCCCCACGTCTCAACGGGAGGAGTATGAGAGATTTTTCTGCGAGGCTGTGACATCACCATAGAGGCCCTAAAGTAATCTGTTTAAATTTGCTACATTCAGCTTTTCTCAAGATTCCACTTAGCCGTTGTTATGGGTTGAACTGTGTCCCCCGCCCCACTACAAAATTCAGATGTTGAAATCTTAACCCCCAGTATCTCAGAATGTGACCTCATTTGAAAACAGGGTCTAGCAGATGTAATTAAAGATGAGGTCATACTGGGTGGGCCCTAATCCAATGTAATTGTATCCTTATAAAAAGGTGAATTTGGGGCACAGACACAGACATGCACATGGAGAGAATGCCGTGAGGAGATAAAGACAGAGGTCGGGGTTATACATTTACAAGCCAGGGAACATTAAGGATTGCCCTAAAAACACCAGATGCTAGGATAGAGAGGCCTGGAACAGATTCTCACAGGCTTCAGAAGGAATTAACTCTGCTGACACCTTGATCTTGGACTTCTAGCCTCCAGAACTGTAAAACAAGAAATTTCTGCTGTTGAAAGCCCCCAGTTCATGGTACTTTGTTACAGCAATAAAGTAATACAGATACAAACTCCATTCATTCATTCACTCTCTCATGCAACCAAATTCAAAGCCCTTCACAGCATGGCCCCTGCTGATAGCCACTCCCTTCCCTCCCCTTCCCTTTCATTCCCTGTAATGAAAAATTTTGTGAAGATTGAGTAAAATAATATATGCAAAATACCTGGTAATAGGAAGTACGTTATAAATATCTATCCCCTTTCTTTAGCCATTTATCTTCTCTTGGTCGTTCCTGCTTATTCCACTGACCCTACCCAGTTGGTTTGCTTTTCTTGTTGGGCCCTGCATCTTTTTTTAAAAATTACTATTATTATTTTTAAATTTGGCTGCACCGGCTCTTAGATGCGGTATGTGGGATCTTTAGTTGTGGCATGTGGGATCTAATTCCCTGACCAGGGATTGAACCCGGGCCCCCTGCATTGGGAGCATGGAGTCTTAGCCACTGGACCACCAGGGAAGTCCCAGACCCTGCATCTTAAGCCTCCTTTTCAGACACCTGGGTTCCCAGTCTCCTAAAGAGGTTGGAGCCTGACTCCTCCATTCCCATACAAGCTCTTCCTTCCAAGTCCATGCAGAGCCCCCAGGCAGCCCCAAGGTCAAGCGAGGGGCTCATAAGGGTACGAGCTGCCAGGGGAACAAGGCTTTTGGACATTTCTAGTTTTGATGTAAGCAGCATATAAGAGGGAATTCTGCTTGAGTCATGTGGAGACAACATTGCTGAGCCATGGCAGGAGACTGTGCTCAGTGTAGGCTCGAATAAAAATTAACTGTGTGACTTTGGGCAGGTCTCAGAACCTCTCTGGGCCTCAGTTTTCCCATTTATGCAATCCCATCTCCTCAGGGATCCTCTTTCCTTTAAAAGCTAGACAAGATTGGTATGGATACCTTTTGTACAAATTGTAGAAAAATGTCATGCCCTCCCCAAGATTTCTGTGAAATGCCAGGAATACTTTCCTTTTGTTCTTAGTTTTATTTAGGGCTCATCTTGATGTGCTGCTCAGGGAGTCCATTTCTACACTGGGGCAAACAGATGCGGAATTCAGCTCCTTACTCTCCACTAAGCAAACTGCTCCCGTGAGGCACTGTGTCAATGAGCATGTATTCAATATATTACGTTTGCTTCCCACCATTGATTCTCCCACTGTGAACCCAATTTTCTGGAAACCACTCCTTACCCAACTCAAACCAAGAAGTTGTGAATGTGACACCATCTCTGGATGGTGTAAAGTATAAAGTAAGGGTGAGCAAGTGATCCAACCCTGGCTACTCAGAGCATTCCATCCCTCTGGCCACAATGATTGGTTCAAAGATGGTCAAATGGTCCCAGTCCATACAATAAGAATTAGCCCTGGGTCTTTTTAGAGAAAACTATTGGGAGTCAATACCTGGGAGTGAACCAAGAGAAAAAGAAAAGATATAAAAAGATACCAAACGTCAGTGACATGACTTAAGGCCCTAAATCCAGCCATGCCTGGTGTATTCAATTTCATAAGCGAATAAACACTCCTAGCTTATTTTTTTCTTAATCCAATTTGAGTTGTATTTCTATCACTTGGTGGAAAGAGACCCAAGTAATATTAAGCCTTACTGAACACTTGAGAGAGTAGATGAGGTTACAGCACAGCAGTGCAAATAACAGAAATTCGGTGTTTGATATTCTTGTTTCTAAAAGTGCTCTGTTTTTTTAACTCAGCTTCTACCCTCTCTGACATGTGGCTCGATGTTCTCCATCCCAAATTTGTTTATTTCTTGCAGAAAGTGGTTCAGCTGCTCCTTTTACAGCAGCTTCCCCTCTACAAGCAGTTACAAAGGTATTTCCGTAAACAAAGAAAATTTCCTGAGGGAAATTCTTGTACCAGCTATGGGGAAAGTAAAAACTTCACTCTTCTGCATATAAAAAGAAGAGGCTGGACAAGATCTCCTCTATGATCCCACACAACTTATAAACTCTGGAGTTCAAAATACAAAAAAACCATTGAAATTGTGACGTAGGAGAATGCTTTTCAAAATGCAAGTCACAACCCACTAGTAGGTCTTGAAATCAATTTACTGGGTCATAACGAGCATTTTTTAAAAATGAAAGAGAATAAAATGGAAAATAACAGAGTACGTCATACATAATAGTGGTGAGTAGTGGTTCATGAAACTTTTATCTCAATTATATATGTACTGTACATACACTGTACTGGATCACAGTTTAAAATGTATTTCTCATTGTGGTACCGAAAGTATGTAAGCTAATAGTGTAACTCAGTACTCACTGACAGGGAAAGATGTCAGTAAGTTTTTTAAAAATTAGTATATTTAATGTGATCTGATTTTTGACAAAAAAGAAGGGACAAGATATAGATGTAGATATAGATGTATCTGGGAAAAATATGGAATTGTATATACCAAAAGACTAAATAATAATCCCCGACTAGGGGAACTATGGTAGTTTTTCTCCACATGTATACTCTTTTTTATCTTATGAACAAAATTAATTCTCATTTTTTTCCTTTTTTATCCATGGAGGGACCTAGAGAATATTATACTTAGCTAAGTAAGTCAGATAGACAAAGACAAATACTACATAATGTCACTTATGTGTGGATCTAAAAAATAATACAAATGAATCTATATATAAAATGTGTATACTTTTTAGCATCTAATTATAAACATACCTATGTTACTCCTACAGTCAAAAATTTCTTAAAGCCTATTTTTATTTTGAAAAGTAAGTACACTTCTAAAACCCTTCTCAAAAGAATATCTGGAAGAAATATACCAAATAATATTAGCACTTTTATTTTTGGTTAATTCTTTGTGTTTTGTAGTTTTCCCACAACCAACAAGCGTTATTGTAAAGGTAAGAGGAAAAAGGTTTGTTTTAATTCCATGATTGTTCAGTGGGAGAAGAAAGTTTGCAAACAAAATTCAGAAAATCAGAAAACATAGTTAGGGGCAGGGCAGAGAGGGGATGGCTTGGGGTTGGCAGATACGCAAATCCTTTGAATGGATTTTCCACTTCAGTGAGTTCCTTTTTTTCTTTTAGCTACTGTCTGATAAAGGTATATGTTAGAATACAGCTATTATATATTCCAAGTGTCATATTCCTCAACACCTGTGTGAAAGAGCATATTTTATTGAGAAAGAAGTGTCACTGAAGCTAAGAGAAAGAAAGACAGTTTCTACCAAAGTGCCAGAAGTCGGGAGACTGCAAGACAAGGAACAGTTGTGCACTTCTGAGGCTGTCCTTGAGCAGAATGCAGACAGCAGCAGAGGACAAAGCCAGAGAGAGAAGGCAGAGAAAGTCTCTTCAAGGAAGATGTTATCAGGAAATTGAAAACTGGGCCACCCCACCCAGACTGTCTAAACAGTGATGGCTGGAAGAAGGTAAGAGCAGGAAAATTGCCTCCCAAATGGTTAGATGAATTGTGAGTTCAAAATTATAAGTTATCAAAAGAAATTACAGGGAAAACATGGGGAGAGGTGTAAGCGAGGAAGGAGGGAAAGAGATAGAGGAAACAATAGTAGTAAACTAAATTCTTAGCTGTCACTTTTCAGAAAAGCAGGGGGGAAATGCAGCATGGGCGAAGAGATGCATTTGGGGTCAGATACACAAAAATATGGGCATTTCAACTTCATCTTGGTAATGATCAATCTAGCAGCCTCGCGTAGCATGCCAAGCCCCCTGAGGAAGAAACTGTTGTCCCAAGCTTTGCCTGGAATAGGAAGCCATTTGTCCTTCCCTCTTCTTTTCGGGGGATTACACTTTTCTCTGTTTCTGTGTGCACGCTGGGGAAGGGAACTGACATTTACTTTTACTTGTGCATGGGGTAGGAAAAATTCAAACAGTGAAAAACCCTGTCCAGTGTAAAGTAAGTTATGCGTCTTCTGCTTACCCCTCCAGATCCACTTCTATGGTACCAACAGGCTCTCATGCCCTCTGGCTTCTAGGTGGGTTGAGCCCATGGGCGGCACTGGCAGGAGATCGGAGGAAAGTAGCAGCGTGTGTTTAGGGCACCCTTCCTGCAAGGCTGCCTCAGACTGCTTGTATGCCTCAACTACAGGTCATTACTGCTCTCAAGGAAGCCCTCCCAATGTGATCTCCCTCCTTCAAGGAGCTGGTAACCATTCCTTCCCCTTGTCCCTTAGAAATGGCCACAGTTTCATTGATCCTAGCTCTTGGTTCCTGCACTTGCTCCTATGTTCCATTACACCTACACCTGTGTAAATGGTCCCTTTGTAAATAAACTGTCTCCATATCGCCTTGAGTCTGCCATGTGTGTCCTGCTGGGCTGTGACTCACGCACCCTCCCACACCGAATCCCTCCCACATGCTATTGTTCCCCCACTTCAAGGTGACCACTGGTACAATTTCTTGTGTATCATTCCAATCTCTCTCTCTCTCTAATAAAAAGGTAACATATGATATACTCGTTTTCCTCCCCTTAAAAAAAAAAAAACTTAATACAACTTGAAGATTGTGAATAATGTTTTCTATTTGCACAACTTCTGCCCAATCCATGTTCCACTCTTTTCCACAGTACTCTGTCCTTCTGGAAGCTGACCTATATGAATTGCACGAGTGGGCCCCTTGTCCTGTAGCATCTAGCTGGGTCTTGCCAGTTGGAGTCCGTCTGTAGATTGGAGGCACCTACAACAGATGAGAAGGCAGGAGGAATGCATCCTCTCTGCGCCCTGTATGCCAGCTTGCTATGGTTGGTTGCTTCCCCCTTCAGAAGGCTACAGCTTTGTTGTTGGATAGCCGTCTTCTGCAGATTCTTCTCATTCTGCTCACTGCTCCCTCCCTTTGTCCCTTCAGGTCTAGAGTTGGTAACAGCTCCCCACTGTTGCCAGCTCTGAATGACTGCACAATCCCCTGTCGGTTTCTGCTAACTTTGCCTACACCTTTGGCAGTAGCCCCTTAATTAAACTCTCCTCTGTTATCCCCCTTTGACTACGTCACCTCTGTCTTCCTGGGGCCCTAACTAACATCTGGATCATCTCATAGAAATACATATAGCATGACCTCTTTTTTTTTTACCAACTGATCAATATTCCATTGTAAGAATGTAACATATTTTATTTAACCAATTCCCTATTAATAGATATTTGAGTTGAAACTAACATTTATGTACAACCTACTATGTGCCTGGAATATTTTTACATAAAATATCTCATTTGGTCCTCATATCCACCCTATAAGTATTACCATTACTTATGAGTAGAGGAAACTGGGGTTTGTAGAGGTGATGACAGGACTCCAGGTGACATAGATAGTAAATGTAGACATAGGATTTGAAACTAGCTCTGACTCCAAAGCCCATAGCATATTGGATGCTGGTGTGACTCTTAAGATCTGCCCTCAATAACAAGTGTTGAAGGGACTTCCATGGTGGTCAAGTGGTTAAGACTCCATGCTTCCAATGTAGGAGGTGCAGGTTCAATCTCTGGCCGGGGAACTAAGATCCCACATGCTGCATGGCACGGGCAAAAAAAACAAAACAAAAAACACACACAAGTGTTGAAAATTTGTTTTACTGTTGAAATTTTAATGTATTTTAAAATAAACTTATTTATTGAAGTATAGCGTACATACAGAAAAATACAGAATTCATAATGTACAGCATTTAATGTTCACGAAGTGAACATAATCAGAGAATCACCACCCTGATCAACAGGTAGAAGATTATCAACAGCATAGAGCCTCCCTGGGTCTCACTCCCAGTCACCATTCCCCGCTCCTCTCCAAAGATAATCTCTATGCTCTTCTGTCTGATATGTTAGATCTATCTGTTGAGTACTTAACTTCAGCTATTGCACTATACAGTCCTATACTTTTTGGCTAAGATGGAGTTACAGGAGTCGAATGCACCCTTCTGCCTGAAGACACTAAAAAAGTCAGACAATAAATATAAACCAAGGGTTTTAAGACGTTAGACATCAGGCAGTAAAGGATAGTAATCTCTGAGAGACCGGAAACGGAAAACAAGGTGAGTCCTGTAGTTGCCTGGGTTTGCTGACTGGTGAGGGTTTCCAAAGTGCAGCACAGGGAAACAGAATGGCAGTCACTACATGGAGGAGATAAAGCTGGGAGTCCAGGGAGGCTGAGGCTGTATTCAGGGGAAAATGGGATTATTGCCCAGGCACGGGTGATAAGCTCATTCCTGTGACCCTAACAAGAATCCTGTGATCAGAGCAGGGCAGGACCGTTCCCCACTGGAAGTGTGCATTCTCGACGGGCAAAAGTGGCACATGTCTACTACGTGAGGTCTTGGTTATGTGTCCTGGCACCAGGCCCTCATAATGAGGTGTGGATGGTCAGCTAATGTTGATCTCAGGTCTCTGCAATCAACAAAACATCATCCTGTTCGAATGAAACTACCCGATTGTACATCCAGGACAGGAACAGACTGGTCCCTGTCCAAGAATAAGGAATTGGTTGGACAAACTCTTGGACAGCCACACGCTGGAGCTCTATTTTAGCAAGCACTCATTTAAAAAAAACATGTTTAAAAAACACATCTGTAGACATGGGAGGATGTTTATATTTTATTATGTTTGCAAAGGCTGCTTACAAACAGAATGTATGGCAGGGGTTCCTACCCCTACCTATGTGTTAGAATCACCTGGGAACTTTATTTGTATTTAAATGAAAATTCAGTGATGCCTAATATTTAATTGTAAGTTACTGAGTCCGCAGAGCTGTGCAGTCTTCTTCTACCATTTGCAACCTTTAGTAAAATGCTACTATACTGCAGGTTTAGGAAAGTAGCATTTTGAGGGTATAAATAAACTGGGGCCAACAGGGAAATGCAGCTGAAGCAAAATGGGTGGTGTATTTGTTTCCTGGAGCTGCTGTAACAAATTACCATGAAATGGGTGAATTAAAACAATAAAACAGGGCTTCCCTGGTGGCGCAGTGGTTGAGAGTCCGCCTGCCGATGCAGGCGACACAGGTTCGTGCCCCAGTCCGGGAGGATCCCACATGCCGCAGAGCGGCTGGGCCCATGAGCCATGGCCGCTGGGCCTGCGCATCCGGAGCCTGTGCTCTGCAACAGGAGAGGCCGCAACAGTGAGAGGCCCGCGTACCGCAAAAAAACCAAACCAAAACAAAACAAAAAAAACAATAAAACAACAGAAATTTATTCTCTCACAGTTCTGGAACTAGAAGTATAAAATCAAGACATTGGCAAAGACGTGCTCCCTCTGAAGGCTCGAGGGGAAGATCTTTCCTTGCCTCTCTGGATATCGCTGGCAGTGCACAGCCTTCCTTGGCTTGTAGACACGTCACCCCATTCTCTGCCTCTGTTGTCACCTGGCCTTCTGTCACTGAGTCCAAGCTTGTTCTGCTCAGCACACAACAGGCCAGTAAGTTGGGAGATGAGGTGTCGGGGTGAGGAATAGTGACTTAATTTGGAAAGCTGGGGGTCTGAGAAGATGGCGGACTAATGTCCTAGAGAACCGTCTTTCCAGGCTCTGGATGCTAGTCTCTTTTATAGAACAAAGAGGTGAGAAGGTAAAGTGAAAAGGCCATAAATGGTTGCATCTATCTCCTGCTTTGTGCCAGACTCAGGAGGGGATGTGTTCATTTCTTCTTCCCTGCAGCCATTCACAGGTGGGCTGGGTCAGGTTGTTTCCTGTGAGCTGAACAAAGATATTTTAGTTTTACAGTGAGGCATGGGGGCAGGGTTCTCGGAGATGGGCCATTATGTTACTTTAAGGCAACATCCCTTTAGTGATTAACTTGTAGCAAGAGAAATAGAATACAAAGGTTAAAGTAAAAGAAACAGATCTAATATGGAGTCAGATTTGTTGTTCCCTATTACAGTTCTCCTTGTGTGTCTTCTGTCTCTATGTCCAAACTTTACTCTTCTTGTAAGAAAGGATTAGGGCCCACCCTAATCCAGTATGACCTCTTTGTAACTTGATTATTTCTGCAAAGACTCTTATTCCAAACAAGGTCACACTCACAGGCACCCAGGGTTTAGGACTTGAATATGTCTCATGGGTGTGGAGGATGCCCAGTTCTACCCATACAGGTAGGAAGCAGGGTGGAGTGCATGCTGAACAGGAAATTGTGAGCTACTTGGAAATCTTGGGACTACCTGGCAGGGGAGTGTTTTCCTACCTGGGATGGGGGTGGGTGGGTGTTGGAGATGTCCTTTCTTTTTTTTTTTTGGTGTTTTTTTCCTTCTTATTATTATTGAAGTGTAGTCGATGTACAATGTTAAGTTAATTTCAGGTGTATAGCAAAGTGATTCATATATTTGTGTACATGTGTATATACACATATGTATACATATTCTTTTTCAGATTCTTTTCCCATGTAGGTTATTATAAAATATTGAGTATATTTCCCTATGCTATACAGTAGGTCTTTGTTGTTTATCTATTTTATATATAGTAGTGTGTATATGCTACTCCCAAATTCTAATTTATCCCTCTCCCCACGCCCATGGAGATGTCTTATGTGGATGTTAAAGGAAAGGTTTCCCCCAGAAGGCTAGAGAAATTATAACCTTCCAGGTGGCTTGGAAATCCCTTGTTTTGGCGGGCCTTGCAGAGATAACCCTAGGTTGTGCTGCTGTGTGAACGAACACACACACACACACACACACACACACACACACACACACACACACACACACACACACCTACCTTGAAGCATGAAGCCATTGTGGCAGAGTGCTGAAATAGGCTGCTGAATTTGGAATCATAAAACCTGGATTCTCAGGCAACCTACACCACTAACAAAGTGCTAGGTCCCAAGAGCTTCAATTTCTATCTTGGTAAAATGGGATTCATAATCCGCTTATTCCGATCTGTCCTGCAGCCCAGCAGGTGGTGTGCTGAAGAGTGTAGGAATGGAAAGCTTTATCTATGGAGGTAGCTTCCGCCACATCCTAGATCTCCAGTGGGGGAAATTCACGAAGAATATTCCTACAGACCATACCACATCCCCCGTTGCTGGGTCTGGTGGACCAAATTAAAGAGAAAGGGGAGGAAAGAGAGGTTAACGTTGCATTTTCTTCTCTTTGTTTACAAAGATTCAAATTCACCACCCTCCCCCTGGGGTGTAATTTGGAGAATAGGGTAGGGATGGGGTGGGGCCATAGAGCCCCCAAGGGGCCATGTAGCAGGCAGTCATCCTTCTTTAACCTAATGAGGTATAGGAATCGGGGACGTAGTGCAAATAGACATTATCCAGCGATATCTCATCCCGGCAGCAATTCACCAATAGATTGCCAGCTACCAGGTGTCACAGGAGCCCCAAGTTTTACTTTTTCCCTGGGCCCCATAATTTGTAAATCCAGTGCTGACATTTCAGTAAAAATACCCAGAAGGAGTCCTCTGGGTGCTAGATGCAACACAGACAAGTATATTAAAGATATTCAGAAAATGATGACTTTTTGAACAGGTTTTTAATGCCAGACGTGTGTAGTAGTGACTGAAATTCAGGTGTTTAGCAGATTTGGAGATTTTACTTCGGCTACCCCAGCTGGCGTCCGACACATTCCAAAATTTTTCTTCTACTTGATACATCCATTTTTAATCCCTTCACATGCCTTTCTTTTTGGTGAATTGGGAGGCGAGAACACCCGTCGCTTCATGTCTTTCAGTTCCTATTTTGCATAAATCAACCAGGAATTAAGATTGAAACAATCACTTCATATCTGAGTTGTCAAATATTTCACTGTTGGGGGATATATTTGCATATCTGAAAACACATTGGCCTCTGCGTGTTTAAGGGATGCAGAGAATATCCAGAAATTTCTAGAGATGTATCCATGAGAGCAGAGGTAAGGAGGTGATTATGGGGCAAGGGGACCCAAGAAGGTAGCAAGTCCAGGTCACGAGATGAGGAAGAGGGAAGATTTCCAGACCTGACTTAGTCTGACCTCCTGGTTATCCCAGCCAACATTGACCTAGCTTGGGTTCCCCAGAAGCAGACCTCGGAACAAGAATTTGGGTATATTTGGGAGGCCATCCAGGCAGCACCAGAAGGGGAGTGGGAAAGTGCAACAGGAAAAGGGAAGAAGCTAATGCTGGGTGCTTGGTGAGCAGGCAACTGCTACAGGCAATGGGGCTGCCCCAAGGCAGTCCTGAAGGGGACCTCTGGGGGACTATAGAACATGCTCCAGAGATGTCCTACCTTAGGGGCCAGGAGGCAAGGTATTAACAAACTCCCATTAGATGTTATTTTTATGTCTACTCATGTGGTTGTTAACTTCTTGCATAAAAAGTTTGCTCAGCTCAAAGAAAACAGGCCTGTAGCCCTGTGGTTCCCAAACTGTGCACCGAGGCACCCCAGGGTGCCACAGAAAATTCACAGGAGAAGATAGGAAGATTTTACAGTTTTGAGGGAAACACGGCAACATCTATCCAACACTGTGTGAGCTTTTAGTTTGAGGCAGCTCAGTGTTATAGGTTGATTTGTGTCTCCCCACAAATTCATATGTTGAAGTCTTAACCCCCAGGACCTTAGAATGTGACCTTATTGGGTTGAATAACTCTAGTGCTGGGGAGCTCATTCTCTCTCTATGGAACATACCCATTCACAAACCTAAAAGGGAACTACTAACAGCATGCCTTGAGCCCTTGCTGGATACTAGGCTCTATACATTCATCATTTCACTTAGTCCTCCCAACTGTACAAAGTGGGCATCACCATTACTATTTATATGTAGTACATGATGAAATTGAGGCTTGCAGAGGTGAAATGACTTGACCAAGATCTCATTACCAGTAAATGACACAGCCAGGATTTGAACACAGGTCTTTTCTATTCTAGAGCCCTATTTCCAGTTCTTGCATGGCTCTGACAGGTGGGTGTTAATAACAAAAGAAAAAAGAGCTAACATTAATTGTGCACTTCCATTTTGCTAGGCGTTGTTCTTCACATGAATTACCCATTTGGTTTCATCATAGACCTATGAGATGATCATCGAGGCTGCTCCGTGGCCAAGCCAGTCAGACTCCAGAACTCATGCCTTTTAAAACAGTGTTCTGCCGTGTATTTCCTCATATTGAGCCGAAACCTTCTTCCTATTCTTTGGGCTCAGACAAAACTAATGAGCTTTTCTTTGCCAAGCCTGCCCCTCAAAGCCGTATGAAGACAGCCCTTTGTTCTGCTTGGGGCTGAACATTTCACATTCTATCTTGTTTTTCTCATCCCCAGCCCCATCTTCTGAACACAGTTCAGTTTATCTGCATCCTTCTGAAAGTGCTTGCTGATGGCTTAATGCTGCCCACAAAGGAAGCAGGAAGACCCAAACTTCCTGTAAAAAGAAAGGTCAGACTCAGTCTTCGGACAATGGCAGGAAAATAACGACTTTTAAGCATCAGCACCTGGAGCTGTGTGGCTGGGCCTTTTGTATTCTCTGGAGGGTCATCTTGCAGCAAGGCCTTCTAAAGAGAAGGTGAGGTCATCGTGTGGTGACATCATAATCCTCAGCAGCTCAAGGGTTAGAAATGAGAGTCAGATTGAACCAGTGTGAAATAATGCCAAGGATAAAGTGTGTAAATCAGAACACGTGCAATCAATCTGCAAGCTGGACCCGACCCCTTAGGGCTACTGGAAGGATTAAATGAGTTAATGTAAAGTGCTCAGTAGAGCACCTGGCACAGAGCGTGTGATCAGTAAATATTAGTATTAATATCTGGTGTGAAATGAACACCGCACTGCAAAAATGACTAATTCTTCCTGGGAATGTGGTGTCAGGACATAATAATAACAGTTGCCACTTAACTAGGATTCCTCACGTGCTCAGCCTTTACATAATGATCTGTTTTAATCCTTGACACCTGTGGTAAAGTTATTTTTCCCCATTTGAAAGAAATGGAAGCCAGGTTTCAGCCACATTAGGCATCTTATCCAGGGTCATGAGGCTTATTGATTAAGAGGTTGGATTTTAGAATCAAACAGGTCTGGCTTTGAATTCCAGTTCACACACTTTCTGTGTGACCTTAAAGATGTCAATCTCTTTGTGCCTCAGTTTCCTAGTCTGTAAAAGAGGGTAAGGAAGTACCTTCCTTAATGACATGCTGTGAGGACTGAGTTAATGTATGTAAAACACTTAGCACAGTACCTAGCACATTCCAAGCACTTAATTGTCATGCACACAGACGTATGTATGTATACATTTGTGTGTGTATGTATATGTGTGTGTGTGTGTGTGTATGAGGGATTTGAAGGATGAATAGGTGTGTGTGTCAGGTGGATAAAGAAGAGAAATCTCAGGTTAAAGTGATTGCAGGGCTGAAGGCCCACATTGATCTACCCACCCCAAGGCACAAGAAATCACTGGCGGGCTATGGCAGGACAGGGTAGTTTGGAAGGAAGGAGTCGCTTGTAGTTAGACGGAGACAAAGGGTCAAGGTCCTCAGGCCTGAGAGGAGAAACCAGAGTTTGGAGAAAGTGGCTCCCCCGGCCAGCCGCCCGCTCCCAGCCACGGACCCAACGGCTTGGGAGAGTTCGCGACCCCGCCCCCACCAAACCCAGCCAATGAGGAAGCCCTCCACGGGGCGTGGCGTTGCCAGGCGACCAAGTGGGCCCCCGGCTTCGCAGTTAGCCGCGGCTTTCGCTCCCACTCCGCGGGCGCTCAGCCTCAGGATGGGTGTCTGCGGGCCTCTCCGTAGGGCCCCCTCAGACTTTGTCAGTGGAGTTTTATTTTTTTAGTTCATATTTTATTTTTGTTTCTAGAAGACAAAGATATCCCCTTCCCAAGCGGGGAAAAACTCATGAAAGTTTGTGACTGTCTAAAAAGTAAGTCCAGGCTTGCCTGATTTCACCCTGCCGGGACTTCCTTGTTCTGTTGGTGGGGAGCCCAGAAGACTTGCTTTCCCGTTCCTCCCCAGCCAGAAACCTGTCTGGAGTCTGTGTCTTTAGCACCTGCGAGTCGGGGAGAAATTGCTGGAGTCCCTGACACCAGTGACTGCTGAGGTAGAAGATTCTGGAAGAAAACACACAGACACACACACACACATCTTCCCTGGGGGACACAGGGAAGCCTGAAGGATTTCCAAGATGACCAAGGTACCAGCCACCAAGAAGATACAGAGTTCCCCTGCCTCGGGGGCCCTCTGGCCCTTTTATGCCTCAGATCATCTAACGCAGGTGAGTCTCCCCTCTCTCGTGAAAGCAGTCGTGTTTTCAAGACGAAAAATAGGAATTAGCCTCCAGACCAACAAGGGACAGGGGGGAAAGAAGAATCACAGTGTAATTAAATTGTTGGGAAACATCCCCGTTGCTATCAGTGGTTGGTTACTCGTGAAGACTGAAAACGCCAGCCAGAACGGGGAGCTGGGCCATCCTATTAGCCAGTAATTCCAAAGTGATGGAATAAATCGGCAGTGACACTGTAGAACATCAGGAAGAAATTAAGATGAATTGTAGGTTTGCCATCGAAGAAATTATTTTCGGAGATCCGCTGGGCTTAGGGTGTGTGCACATCCTTTCTCTTTGTAGAGACTACGGTGTCAGACTTTGGGGTTTGAAGCCTGACTTTGCGTCTCAGCAGCTATTGAGATTAGATAAATTGTTTAGCATCTCTGAGCCTTTATTTGCTCGTGTCTGCAAAATGAGAACAGGAACACCAACTAGGCAGAAACAGTGTGAGGAGTAAGATACGGAAATTGTTCATGGAGATGCTGACACTTGATAATGTGTATATGGGACAAGAAATACTGTTGTTGGTTTGAAAGACAGAGAAAAATCAGTATGTGTTTAGTGTCGGAGTCAAGTTGTTTCTGTTTTTAAATGATCACAACTGGGCAGGCCTGTTATGTCTTTGTTAAGTGTGTCTTTGTTATTGTATCTGCAAACGCCCATATTACCACTAATTGGCCAAGGTAGCTGAACAGTGGGAGAGGGTCAAAGGCAATTACTGGCCCACAGCGGTCCACGTACAGTGGCATATCTTGTGGCTCAAGGCCCTGCCCTAGGAAGGAGGGCCTGGGGGGAAGTCAGGGCACAGAAGAGAAACTCACCCGTGCTTACGTGGTGGTCCAAAGCGTTCCTGAGCTTCTGTTGATATTGCTTAAGAATTGACACAGCTGTTTGCACCCCTCATTGCTCAGCCCTCTTAATGAGCTCACTCTTCAAGATGCAGTCTTCACGTGTCTCCTTTTGTCTCAGAAAGCTACCCGGAAGTGGGTTTTATCCAGAGCAGCCCCCTCTGGGAAAAAACTTACCAGCATAGCAGTGGGGGAAGGGAAGGAAGGAAGGAACGAGGAATGAGGTGGAAATTTCAGAAGCAGCGATGAGTGTGAGCATGTGGGCGGTGGACCCAAGTAGTCTGGCTTGAACCTTGGATCTGCCTCTTGGCAGCCCTGTGACCTTGGGCAAGTTACGGAACTTGTCTGCTTCAGTGTTGCCGTCTGTGAAATGGGAGTATCATAATACCTGCTCATGGGATTGCTGTGAACCTTCAGTGATATGTCCAAAACTCCTGAGAATAGCGTCTTACACGTAGTTAGCACTTCCTGGATTTTCGTTACGTGGTTTCATTCATTTAGCAAACACGTACTGAATTTCTGTTGTGTGCTCAATACCTGCTCTTGTGAAAAGCGTCACAATCGTAGTGTGTCTGTTTGGGATGGGAAGTAAAAGAGATAAGAAACAGACTATTGTAATGCAGGATGATTAATGCTGTGCTGGGGCTGTATCATTGGGTGTGGTGGGAACGCAGAGGACAGGTAACTCAGACTCGTGTGTGGGGCAAGTGTGGGGGGAGATTGGAGAGGGAAGAGGTCATGTAGCCAAGTAAATGCAATAGAGTTTTCCATCTTGGGTTAGAGAGATTGAGGAAGGTGGAGGAAGATGCAGAGGTTGAAATGATCATCTCTTTCTTGAGAGGAGGGTGGGCAGGACTCCAGGAGGTCAAGAGATGGGAAGCAGGCTTCCAAGGGGCTGTCGGATAAACAAGACCTCAGGCACAAAACTCATGGAAATCCTGCTGCCCCTGCCTCACCGGCTAGAAAATAATGAAGACCCGAGGGTGTCCCTGGCCCACATTTGAAGTATCACGCCTTCAGAAATTGCAACTTTTTAGAGCTACTGTAAAGCGTTGATTAATCTAAAGCAGACTGACTAGAAAGTGGCCAGTCCCAAGAAACTATGTAGAGATTAGCATCAACTTCTGGTGTAAATCACACTAAGAACAGATTGCAGTTTTATTGGTTTAACACACTAATACCAGTGGCGATAGTGATGATGAGGGTTGGCGTGTATTGAATATTCACCACGTGCCAGGTTCTGAGCTCAAGTCTTAACATGTGATATTTCACAACCATCCAGAACACTGTCACCTCCTCAGGCGATAGATGGCAATGCCAAGGCCCACTGAGGACAGGTCCTTTACCCCAGGACACCCAGTCAGCAAGGCACAGAGCAATGGTTTGAGATCAGAGTTCTCTGGCTCGCGAGTTCAAGCCCTCCCTGCCTCACCGTGCTAAGCAGACGGTGATAGTGGTTAGCACACACCACGGGGGATGCAAAGGGAAGGTGTAAGGCGTGCTCACTGGCTTCAGATAGTTTTCAGGTTTGTTGGTTGGGGGCAGGGCAGGGGTGGGGAACAGAGGAATGCCACATAAAAAGAGAGCAACAAAGGCCAGGCAGCCAGGTAACTGTCCAGTGAGGAGTGATCCGAGGAAGGGTCTGGCTTCTAGAGGAGGAAGGTGAGGCCAGCTGGGCTACGTGGTAATGCCACTTCCTGGGAGTCCACCGTGCGCTGGTGTAATAGGTGACCCTTGTGGGGAAACCCCCAAAGGGTTCTGCAGCCCACTGAAGCTGGCCATTTTCCTTCTCATGGGGATGGAAGTTGCTTTATCGTAACTAATGTTATGATGGGACCGTTCCTTGCACGGCATCTTCATGTGGATTTTTCGATGGAAGGAGTATAAATAATGTATGCAAATCCCCTGCTTGAATGTCTTTTGTTGAGGAAACCTTCTAGCCTGCCCTAAGTCGGGCACCCTAATCTGTTTAGGGAGTTCCTTTTCCCTTGTTGCCCAAGGAAGCAAAAGAGAAATCTAATGGGATTAGCCATAGGGGAGGGAGGGAGCAGGGCATGTGTAGATTATCATGGACCCACATTTTCTTCTTTAGAAGAGACTAAAAAAGAGAGGGGCACTTAGAACACCCCCTCCATGTTCTAGAATGGAAATGCGGGAACGGCGTTTGGCAAAAACTCTAAAGGTGTGGAATCCTTTACAGAAGCTCTGTCTCTTGGTGGCAGAGAGGAAAGAAGCATCCTTAGTTTGGGCAGATCCTGAAACAGCCAGGAACTAGACTGGGTGCTTTGGTGATATCCTAGCTTAGTGATTAAAAGAGGAGGTTCACAAAAATTATTTTTTTTAAAAAAGGGACTTCCCTGGTGACACAGTGGTTAAGAATCCGCCTGCCGATGCAGGGGACACGGGTTCGATCCCTGGTCTGGGAAGATCCCACATGCCTCGGAGCAGCTAAGCCCGTGAGCCACAACTGCTGAGCCCACGTGCCACAACTACTGAAGCCCGTGCGTCTAGAGCCTGTGCTCCGCAACAAGAGAAGCCACCACAGTGAGAAGCCGGCACACCACAACAAAGAGTAGCCTCCGCTCGCCGCAACTAGAGAAAGACCGCACGCAGCAACGAAGACCCAATGCAGACAAAAATAAATTAATTAATTAAAAAAAAAAAGATTCTTCAGCAAACAACATGGGTTCAGACCCCCAACTCTGACACTCAGCTATGTGGGGGACCTTGAGCAAATCAGTGCCTCTCTGTGCCTCAGTTTCCTCCTCTGTGAAACAGTCACATTGTGTTTTATCTAAGACATCTTCCGTTTCAAGAGGCATCACAATATTGTGTGAGCACCACTAAGAAAGAAAACTCTGCTGATTAAACTAGGACCTACTTTCAATTATAAGAAGCGCCCCAGTTTCAGAGATGTTGAAACGGGGAAAGAAAATGTTCATCTTAGAATGGATGAAATCCACCTAAAAATGCTTCTGTCTCATAGGGTTCTGTGGGGATTAGGTGAGTTAATATGAGTAAAGCTCTTAGAACAGGGCCTGGCCCAGAGTAAATACAATGAAATGTTAGCCATTATGACATGGTGTGGTTTGATCTTTTAATTGACTCTGTGGAAGAGGTGTAGTTATTACCCCCTTTTGCATCTGAGTAGACTGAGGCTTGAAGTGTGCCAGGGTCTAGTTCTCTGCTGAGAGTTAAGTTGGCAGGTTCAGGGAGAAGGGGGAAAGCTATGCAGAGTCCTGTGTACGGAGAAGACCTTGGCCTGAGCATCACTGACCCCCGTCCCCTACCATCCACCCTATCGCCCCACTGCCACCACCCCTATGGTGAGAATGGAGTTACTCAGAGTTCAGCCCCCTATCCAGCTGGTCTGCCCGGAATCAGAAAAGGAAAGGTTTCCCCCAACAAGAGAAACCTCGACTCCCAGCACAATACACGTCACCGCCAACATGAAACGATTTTCTTCCTTGTCCAGATAGGAGAGCTTGGGGCCTGAAGATGTAAGTGGTGAGTCATTGGTCCTTGTTCGAAGTGGGCTCCGTGCTGGGTAATTTCTCTGGCCTCTAATCACGGAGACTGCCCCCCACCCTGCACTGAATCAATGATTACCTTGGAATATAAAATAAAATAAAAGATCTGACAACCACTTGAGATTCAGTTCTGAAGAATCCCAGCCAGCTGCACCTTCATTTTTATTATAACTCGTGACTCAGGCCAGGAAAATAGTAACGAGCCCTTTTCTCTGTCCAAGAGCTTCTTCTGGCTCCATTGTTACTGCATTGAGACAATTGCAGAATTTAAGCTGTTGCTTTGTTTTGTTTTGTCTTCTTTATGCCCTGGCGCTCTGGACTGGCGATGCTTGCCTCGGCAAATCCTGCTGTGTCTAATTGCAGGCCCATGTGACAGTCGGCTCCCTCCGTGATAAGTCAGGGTGCGGGGAAGGCGTGTGTTCATTACCTCCTGACAGAGGAAGAATGATAGGCGCTTTCTTTATGCCGGACAAAATGAAGCGAGCTCTTTCACTCATCTGCGAAGAGGCAGCTGCTACGCATGGGGAGGCGAGGGCGGGGAGAGGAGTGGTAGAAGAAACACATCAGAGAGCCTAGTTGATGTGATGCAAACCTAGTGACCAGGTAGGAGCTCTGCCTTTGAAATCAGACAAGGTGGGCTCGACTCCCCTCTTTGACACTAATATGAGGTTCTGTGAAATGGGCTGAATAATAATAGGATCTGCTACATACATCTTTTGGAAGGATTAAATAAAATAATGCATCTGAAATACTGAACACAATACTTGGTACACAGTGAACTCCCCAATAAGTGATGACAGTTGTTATTATTATGACTCAGGCTCCTCTCTCTTCTCTGACTGGACACATGTGCCTCCATTACCATTGTGAACACGTAGCCCAGATATGAAGTCTGGAGAAAGCTGAGTATTAACTGTAAAGGCACAGAGGGGGTGTCCCTCATTAGTGAGGCCAAGTCCCAGTTTAAGGGTAGAGGAGAAGAAGCAAGTCTAGGGATATTTTTAAGAACTAGTGTGAGAGTATATTTTTATGAAGGATAAAGTGCCTTGCAGGAGAGAGTTCATTCTGATGGCAGAAATGCTTGACCCAGTTAAAAAATCCTAGTTGTAGGAAAGCGAGTGCCCCGAGCATGATTTAAGTCCCTTGGATTTAACTTTCAGCCCAGTCCCGTTGCTCATGTTTGAATCCCATTGAGAACCAGAAGGAAGTAAGAAAAAAGGAAAACCCTGTGTACAAATTAGGATCATTCTTGGCTGCAAGTAAGAGAAAAACCGAAAAGCAGTGACATAAACAAATGTGAACTTATTTTTCTCACATAAGCAGTCTGGAGCTGTATGCCTGCCGGCGTTGGTTCAGGAAGACCTCGCTAATGTTGGGGCTGGCAGGTTCTTTTCCTTCATGGTCACAGAATGGCTGCCCCATCTCCAGCCATTACATTCATATTCCAGTAGAAAGAGGAAAAAATGGAGGGTAAGAGCTATTTTTGCCCCTTTTATGAGGCAAATAAAGTTTGCCTAATTTCCAGGAAACTTCCCAGCATATTTCCTCTTATGTCTCATTTGCCAGAGCAGTGTCACCTGCCTTTTCTTAACTGCAAGAATGGCTGGGAGAATGTGTATCTAACCTGAGTGTGGAAACCGGGGCAAGAGACAGGTGAAGGTATTGGAGATGGGTGTCTGGCTGACTAATAAAAAATAACTGGCACAAATGACTTCACAAAAAATCAGACATTGGGGGTCCCAAGCAATACAGTAACCTAAAAAAGAGAGACATCCCCTAGCCTGCACCACAACTGCTTAGGAATGTCAAGGGCACTTGTCCATAGTGATACTTTATTTATTTATTTATTTTATAGAAATTTATTTTTTGTTTTTGGCTGTGTTGGGTCTTCGTTGCTGCGAGCAGGCTTTCTCTAGTTGTGATGAGCAGGGGCTACTGTTCGTTGCGGTGCACAGGCTTCTCCTTGCAGTGCCTTCTCTTTGTTGCGGAGCACGGGCCCTAGGCACATGGGCTGCAGAGCGCAGGCTCAGTAGTCGTGGTGCACGGGCTTAGTTGCTCTGCAGCATGTGGGATCTTCCTGGACCAGGGCTTGAACCCATGTCCCCGCATTGGCCACCAGGGAAGCCCCACAGTAGTACTTTAAAAAACAGCACAGAATCCACCAAAGAGCTGTGGGGGTCAGGGCAAGGGTAGAGGCTGCCAAAAGAAACATTCACTCATTCACCTGATATTTACTGATATTCACCTGATATTTATATACTCCAGGGATGTGCTAAGCATGATACTAGGTGTCGAGGAAGTGAAAAGACAATAACATGGGACAACCTTCCGGAAATTCTGAAAAATACAGGGAATAACATGGAGAGCCAAGACAGTGGAATATGCACCATCTTTATTCCTACCCTCCTGTGTTTTCACCGTTTGGGGAGCAGGGGGCTTGAAGAATCTCTGGTTAGACAAGCCTTTGCACAACTGTAGAAAAAGACCTATTCTTGGCCCCCTTTCAGCATTCCTGCAGCCTCTAAACGACTCAGCCATCAGCTGTTAAATTCAAAAGCCGCAGGGCTTCCCTGGTGGTGCAGTGGTTGAGAGTCCGCCTGCTGATGCAGGGGACGTGGGTTCGTCGTGCCCCGGTCCGGGAGGATCCCACGTGCGGTGGAGCGGCTGGGCCCGTGAGCCATGGCCGCTGAGCCTGCGCATCCGGAGTCTGTGCTCCAAAATGGGAGGGGCCAAGGCGGTGAGAGGCCCGCGTACCGCAAAAAAAAAAAAAAAATTCAAAAGCTGCAGAATCCATGTGGGGTTCGGTGGCCAGTAGCACTTACATAAAATCTGACAGAAGCCAATTAAATCTTGCTTGGACTGAACAAATCAACATATTTTTCTCAGAGATCTTTCTGACAGTTAAATTCAAAATCATAATCACCAGTAATAGGATACCTTCTATCATGAGATGGTGGCATTTTCCCTTCTGAATTCCTGTTTTCAGACTCTGCCGAGAAAATTTCTTGCGGGCTCAACTTTGATCTAATGTACTTCTGTCTAAGTTGGAATTTATGCAGTAGGCAGTTTTATTTAATAACTCAAAAATTAGCTATGTCTGGGGCTTCCCTGGTGGCACAGTGGTTGAGAGTCCGCCTGCTGATGCAGGGGACACGGGTTCGTGCCCCGGTCCGGGAAGATCCCACACGCCGCGGAGCGGCTGGGCCCGTGAGCCATGGCCGCTGAGTCTGCGCGTCCGGAGCCTGTGTTCCGCAACAGGAGAGGCCACAACGGTGAGAGGCCCGCGTACCGCAAAAAAAAAAAAAAAAAAAATTAGCTCTGTCTGGTGATCTACTTGCAAGCCTGGAATTGCCTTGGGATCTCTGGATTTCACAAAGTGGGAAGATTGTACAGCTGGGATGGCTTCTGGAATGGGTTCAGTATTGTCAGGGGCTTCAAGGGGTCCATGGTTGGCTGTAGCTCAGTAGCAGAAAAAACAAAGTGACGTCCCATTGTATCCTAGTACAGGGTCAAGGTCACCTTCTAGGGTGTCTATTAAATATATGTGACAGATGTTTTAGAGGCATTAATATGAATCAGACTTGGGGGCTTCTCTCCAGAAACCCACAATTCTGTTGGAGAGAAAATTCATAAATAACCATGAGTCAAGGTGGCAAATAAGTACCAAAAAGAAAGGTGAAAAATATTTAAGAGCTTGGAGATAGAAATGAGTTCTATCATAGGAAGAAAGGTACAGTGAAGCCATGTGATCTGCATCTGCAACGTTGGCTGGATGTGCACTTGGGGTGATACGAGACACTGAACCATGGCTGGAGCTTATTTTCTCATGCATCAGGATGGGGGGTGTATTGCCATCCTCCACCAGGGAACAAGTTCTCTCTTGGTACCCTGTCTGACTAAACGCTCTCCCACAGAGCTCCGGTAGATAAATCTTTACACACTCTCCTTCTCCATGCACAAAGTTATCCAGGTTTCTACCCTGGAGGGTTGTCACATTAGGGAGGACTTAGCTCCATGAATTCCCATTAAACCTTTCAATAACCAGAAAGCTCTAATGTTTTACTTCTTTTAAGAATTTGAATTTCAGCAGAGTAGGGTTTCTCAACCTTGACACCATTGACATTTGGGACCCATAGGCTGTCCTGGGCATTGCAGGATATGGACAGCATCCCTGGTCTCTAGCCATTAGATGCCAGTTGTGACAACCAAAAATGCATCAAGATATTCCCAAATGTCCCCTGGCGGCCAAAGTCGTCGCAGGTTGAGAACCATGGCAGTACAGGGCTACTGAAGTCCTGAATACCTTTCCCCAGCTGAATGCTTATCTGATGGTGAAACATTCCCCATTTAAATAAATGATGCCATCATGTACCCAATTGTTCAGGCAGAAACCCGAGCTTCATCTTTGATCTCTCCCCCTCCATCGCCTCTTGTGTTCAAACAGCTGCCTCAGGGCAGGTGCTCTATGGACACTGCCTCCTTCCCCAAAGATGCTACCTCATCCAGGATGCCCTCGTCTTTAGCCTGGGCTGTTCCACCAGCCTCCTAACTGCCCTCCTTACCTTAACTCTGACCTTCTTCCAACCCATTCTCTTTCACTGCAAGTGTCATTTCCCTGGTTAAAACAATTAATGGCCCTCCATTGCCCTCAAAATGAAGGTTAATATCTTTAATAAGGTTTAAAAGGCTCTCCATGATCTGGTCTCTGCCAACTTTTCCAGCTTCATCTTTCATTACTTGGTCTACTTGGAAGCCATACTGGTTTTGGAGGGTGCCATGCCTTACATCTTCTTCCTCCTTCTAGAACATTGTCCCCTCCCCCAGACTATGGCTTTCCATGGCAAGATATTTCCAGGGTGCTGAACAGTGGTGGGGTAGGTGTGGCCCTTGCCCAGAATTAGGAGTTCTGACCCAAATATCAGCTCTCTCCCTACCTAGCTGTGTGACTTTGGGCAAATCACTTAACCTCTCTAGTTTCTTGATATTCATATGCAGAACCAGGAACTCTAACGTGGCAGTTCGGAGGCTCCCTCCTTGCCGTATGACTCTAGAGAGCAAATAATGGCTACCACTTATTAAGCGTCTATTGTGCATCTGCTGTGTTCTGCATATATTATTAAAATTAACTCCTCAATCCTGTGGGGCAGATGCTGTCATTGTCCCTGTTAGTAGAGATTAGGAAGCTGAGGCTTGGGGCAGTTTTGTAACTTGCCCAGAGATACCCAGAAAGTAGGTGATGGAGTTAGGATTTGAATCCAGGACCAACTAACTAGAGAGATCCTCTGTGCTCTTAAGATCAGCCTGGTTGACTGCAGTAAGAAGGGGCAGTAGGCAAGTATCTCTCTAAAAGGGGTGTCTGCTGGCACAGTTTTTAAAGAGTATATTCAAAAGGCTCTGGCAGAAAAAGGAAAGCGGCAATTTTAGCTGTAGGCGATGCAAACAAGAATGTGACTGCTTCGCCCGTGACCACAGACAAGGACATTTGCATTTTCTTGAGCTCTTGCTAAAATATGCCAGTGAGCTTTTCTGGAAGAGAAACACAGCTAAGGACGAGGCAGGGAGGGGGAACCCCTGTATGTGGTTTAGATGCATCATTCTAAATAATGCTCATTTCAATGAAGATTTATAAGCCATTTCTAATTAGAGTCACATTTCTAAGAAAGGCGTATTTTGATGCTGGGTCAATACACTGTCAAGGCCTGCTGGATAAAACGGTGAGGAGGACAGGCCCAGCTAATGAGGAGTGAGGTTCTGGGGGTGTGTGGCTGAGATGCTGATGATGGTAAATTGCTTAATTGGGTTGAATAATTTGGGTAAATATCTAGTTAAATGGATTTAGTCTGAATCCAGGCTCTGACCTACTGAATTTTGTATCTTCTATCAAAAATAACATAAAATAAAATACCCCGACTATAATTGTCTGTTTATTTGTCCGATTCCGCCCCTAGGCTTGGAGTTCATTGAGGGAAAGGACCCTGCCTTGCTCACAGTTCTATACCCAGAGCCTAGCACAGTGCCTGGCCCTGGGTAGGAGTTCAGTATTCTCTAGCCTCTATTCTCAGGACCAAGGATAGCTCCACATGCCAAGTGAGGCAATGCATCCCTTGGGTAACTGTAAATTCCACTTGGACAAAGGCCACAAATGTTTTCTTCACAGATACAGCCGCAGCATGTGCTGGGTGCACCATAACTTGGGATAGCATGCTAACACTTGCTGTGTGTGTGACCGTGGGCAAGCTTACTCTCTGGGCCTCAGTATCCTTCTCACATATGGAAATAACAATTCTTGCTTTGTAGGATTGTTGGGAGGATCAATGAGATAATGCTCAGAAAAACCCCTGGCAGATAGTAGGTGCTCATTGAATGCTATCTCTTCATATTTCCACTTAGGAATCAAAGCCGTTACCTCCCCAAAATATCAAGTATTAAAACATTTAAATACTGACATTTCCAGAGATGATGACTCTCATGCCAGTCATTTTTTATACATTCAGGAAAAGGCAGCCAAAAGGGTAACATGACTAAAGTGTATTATTTCCAAGAGCCCTTGAAGAAAATGCCCAAGAGGCAATTAGCACATAGCTGTCGCCTAATGTTGCTATTGCTTATTGGCTGATTCCATCCTCTACTAATCAAACTGCTTCTCTGATATTTTTAGACCTTTTAAAAAAGTCCTCTCAAAACTCAGGAAGCAGTGCTTGTTGACACATACCAAGGAATCTGCGAGAACATGAATCTGACATTCTCATAGGGAATGAGAAAATGCTGGAAGTGGGGGAGCATTCTTCAGCGTCCATGGGAATTAGATTAGGCAGCCCGGATGATTCTTTAACCCTAACTAGCCTCCTCACCTTTTCCCTTCCTGCCTCAGACTAAACAAATAACCCTCCTTGTTCCCTTTTTGTGCAGCTCCAGGACTTGAGATTTAAATTGTCTCAATAAAGGATAGTTGTTGAGCTTCCTTGGCTGGCCAGACGACCGTGTCAGGGTTCATTGACTTATAGCACCTGCGCCGTGGATCATTCCAGCCTTTGAGTCGTGGTTCTGTTGCTGCTCAGCTGCTGTGTGACCTTAGGCTCTCTGCTTCACCTCTCTGATACTAAGCTTTCTCACCTGTAATTAAATCTTGTGAGGATTCAAGATAATATCCATAAAGACTGGGTCCAAATAATAACTGAGATTGATCTATGATTAATGTTATTCCACCTTTCAGTGCTTTATAAATCCCCCATGTTATGTTGTGCATAATGCCAACATCAGTCTTTTTTTTTTCTTTTGCCAAAGAAAGATGGTCCAGTACGGAGAAAAACTACCTCCTCGTGAACTGTCATTCTCTCAAGGTTTTCCTGTGGATAGTCAAATGAATCGTGCCTTTGTATCCTCCATGAGGTTAAAAATGATGTTGATGTTTTGAAATTCCATATATGGGGTATTATTTAGTCATGGTGATGATCATAGAAATAACTGGTATGACTGGTTGATTACTGAGTGTGTGCCAGGAGCCAAGCCCTTCCGTGAATTGTCCAGTTCCATTCACTCCACAACACTAAGAGGTAGGCAGTGTTAACCCCATTTTGCAGGTGAGGAAACGAAGGCTGAGAGAGCTATTCTCCACCTCTCCAACCTGCCCCAGAAGCACTCCCCAGCCTGTCTCTGTCCTCTGGGTCTTCCAGGAGGGTGTCAGAGACCAGCTTGCTGGTCCCCTAGCTGCAGGGGTCACATTTTAAGCTCTTGAGCATCTCGGAGGCCGATCTTTTATTCGGTTTGAAGTGAAGGATACAGCTTCCTCCTCCCTTTGGGGTCAGGATTCAAAGCATCTCAGCAGCTGCTGTCAAAGAAATCACTTCCTAAATCCCTCTCTCCCTTCCCACTCTCTGTTTTCATATTCTCAAAGTAGACACCAATCGAGGGTCCCATTCTCCTACCACTACCTCAGAAATTCCTTCCAGGTGGTCGTTCTCACCTTCATTTGGAGTCTGATGTCTATGGCATCTTGGATCCTCAGTCTATACTCTCCTATTACCTATTTTACTTGTTATTCTACCGTTTACTGAGAGCTCACAGTGCACCAGGTGATTCACAAACATTGCTGTGAGGCCTCATTACAACCCGTTGAGGAAGGCGTTGTCACCTCTATTTTATAGCTGAGAAAACTGAGGCTCAGAGACAGAAAGTGACTTGTGTGATGGAGAAGCCGAGACTCAAAACCGGAGCAGTCCGGATCCAAAGTCCCATTTTTTTTTCCCTCTCTGCACAGTGCCCAGACCTGCTAATATTTGCTGGGATGGAGTGCTGGCTTCGCTTTCAAGCCCCCAAATTCAGTTCCAGACCACGCTCCCCCAGCCCACATCCTCCCCGTTGCCGAAGCCTTTCTGAGCTCATCAGAAGTTACAGGAGTGTTCTGGGGGAGACTGTCACGCTGTCCCCAGAAGTCACATCAAATGCAGCCATCTCACGGCTCCTCACAGAACAAGGTGTTCCTTTACTTCCTTTTTGATATTGGAACACGGTCCTACTGCAAATTGACTTGAAAGGAAGCCAGACCTCATGGCTCCTTGTCTGCCTGTGAAGGAAGAGAGCCACTTCTGGCACCTAAAGGACCTGGATTTAATCCATGGTAGGGGCCTTAATGAAGGGGGGGGGGAGGTTGGTCAAAGGTCAGACAGCCCCTAAGCACCCAGCCCTCATTCAGGGAAAATCAAAAAATGTCACTCCGCAGAAAGCAGTTTTTATTTCATTGCAGGTTTGGAGGCTGTGCATTAAATGTCCCTCTCTGTCCTCTCTCTCTCTCCTCTCCTTCCCCTCTGCTCTCCCCACCCCTCTCCGCTTTGCATCGCGACACCTAACAGTATTTGTTAGCTCTTCATATGTTTCCTTTTAGCTTCTTTAATTATTGTAGCAATTTCATCTGTTTAAAAAAGAGAAAAAGAAAAACGCCAGAACAGCCTGGCCACTTGGACACTGAGGGAAGGCAGACGTTCAGAGCAATTGCCAAGCCATCTAACCCTGCAGACTCTTGGTTTCATTAATGTTCTCTCCTCTGCCCTAGACTGTAATGGGAGCCTGTTCCGTAATGGTGCGCTTCGGGTAAACAGATCGTTAGGTAAGATTGACAGCAGAATATGGTCCAGGTAATGTTTTAAGCGCAAAGCAAAAGAGCACGCGGTGTCTCCAGCTGACAGGACCACAATTCGTGCAGTTTCAGTGAAGGGTGTGTTGGGGCTTTTTCAGCATAAACGACCACTTTCTGAAGGTTTTCTTTTCTGCCTTAACAAAGGGAGGCTTTCTTTTCAGCTAGAGACAGAGCATAGGCCTTCGGGCACATGAGGGGTTTGTTTTGATAATGAACTTGATATCGAGTTACAACTCATTAATACAGACCAAACAATGTTATTGCAGCTGATTTCTTCATTTTATAAAGCCTGGTTCTCAACAAAGCATATTATTGGCCCCAAATGAATTTAAAAAAAAAAAAAAAGAGTAGATGCCACAAAGACTCAGCGGGTTCAGGGCAGAAATAGCACAGCTGTGTGCAAAGCGTGAATTCACCGGCAGCCGTTGCCACCAATTCAGGCACGGTCACGAAGCACTCAGACTTCGGCTTGGTATTCAAGTAGAGGTAGATTTCAGACCAGTGGAGCCAAAGCCAAGGAATTCGTCTCTTGTGTTCAGGAGGCAGTATAATCCAGACCAACAGATTCCCCAGAAACTCTGAAGCTGGGGACTCATCACCTAGAATCGTAGAGTTGTTGAGAAACCTTGAAGGGCATCTCACCAGCTTTCTACCCAAAGCAGGAGGATGTGATGGTAATGTTTACTGGCTCTGGAGTCTACCTGACATCGGATGAGCCCTGGTTCTGCTGTTACCCAAGCTGTTTGACCTGAGACAAACCACCCCCTCTCATTCCAAGCCTCGGTTTTCTCATCTGCAAAATGGGGATAAAGATAGTCCCGGATAGCTCCCTCTGAGAGAGGGCTGGCTGGATGTAGCTGTGGTACTTAGACGTACATTTCCTTCCTAGATGTTGTTAGGAAGTTCTTCCATTCAGGAAGCTTCCTCTGACTCCCTCCCTTGTCTCCTTTCTCCTCAGTTCTGTGGGATTCCACAGTCATAGCCCTCATCACACACCTGCTCACAGGTCTGTGTAACCACCAGCAGAGAGGGCCACCAGCACAGGGACCATCATTAATCTTTTTTTTTTTTTGCGGTACACGGGCCTCTCACTGTTGTGGCCTCTCCCGTTGCGGAGCACAGGCTCCGGACGCGCAGGCTCAGCGGCCATGGCTCACGGGCCCAGCCGCTCTGCGGCATGTGGGGTCTTCCCGGACCGGGGCACGAACCCGTGTCCCCTGCATCGGCAGGCGGACTCTCAACCACTGCGCCACCAGGGAAGCCCCATCATTAATCTTTGAATTCAGTATTCGCAGCAACTATTTGCAGCGCGCCTATTATGTGCCAGCCTCATGGAAGGCACACAGTAAATATGTGTGGACTAAACTAATCCAGCATCTTCCAAAGAGAGGACCTGTTATCTCCTTGTACATCTACTTGCTCTGAACAGTACAAATCCTATTTAAAATGTGTTGCTGGAATTCCCTGACAGTCCAGTGGTTAGGACTCCATGCTTCCACTGCAGTGGGTGCGGATTTGATCCCTGGTCAGGGAACTAAGATCCTGCAAGCTGCGAGACTTGACCAAAATAGAAAAAAAAAAAAAAAGTGTTGCTTTTTGGTATTTTTTAAAGTTTCCACTCCTTCTTGCCTTTAGGTTTTCTGGAAATATTCTAGAAGTCTCTTCATTTCCAGGGACGTGGCCTCCTTGCCATCTTTGGTGAAATCTCTCTGAATATCTGAACACTGGAGCTCTGTAGAAGTCTAGGTTTCCTTAGATGCTGCACCCCTTGCTTTGTTATTAGAACTGTGTGTAGTTATTCATTTTGTTCATTTCATTAACATTTGTTAATTCACATCCATTTAATTCATTCCTATCCATTTCCTTCATTTCATTCAACATTTCATTTTCTAGCATCCCCTATCCAATTAACACCATGTTTCTTTCTAGAGACTTTGACCATGAGCACATTATCAGTCTTTCACCAAGTTGTTAGAACATTTCTTTTTAAAGTCTAGTGCAGATTGTGACCAGAATTCTCTTCCTTCCTAATACAATACCAACTTTCAGGTACATACACCGTGGTCAACTTTCCCCAAAGTTTCCCTCAGGTTTTCCTCCTTTGTTGGTTCCTAGTCTGTTTTTCATTTGATTCCTGTATCTGTCCGGAAATTAGATTCCTGGAAATGCAAACACATCAGATGCTTCACTTTGGGCCTGTAACAAAGGCCTGAAGAGCTGGCCTCTCACCATGGTAATATCTTGCATCAGGACCAGTTTTGCAATTTCTTGCTTTCACCTGTGTGTTCTGAAGCCTTTTCCACTATTAGATTTTTTCCAAATCATTTTATTCTCCAATGCTTTCAGAAATTTTCTTGAGGTATACATAGAGAAAAGTATACAGATACAGGTGTGCAGTTTGATGAATTTTTACACGGTGACAAGAGCCATGCAACTTCTTCACCAAAATCAAGAAATAGAGCATTGGGCTTCCCTGGTGGCGCAGTGGTTGGGAGTCCGCCTGCCGATGCAGGCGACACGGGTTCGTGCCCCGGTCTGGGAGGATCCCACATGCCGCGGAGCGGCTGGGCCCGTGAGCCATGGCCGCTGAGCCTGCGCGTCTGGAGCCTGTGCTCCGCAACGGGAGAGGCCACAACAGTGAGAGGCCCGCGTACCGCCAAAAAAAAAAAAAAAAAGAAATAGAGCATTACCAGAACCCCAGAAGCTCCCTCAAGATGCCGTCCAGACATGAGTCTCCTCCTCACTGGTGTTGATCATCGTCCTGATGTCCGTCACCATCAATATGTTTTGCCTGGTTTTGAAACTTCATATAAGTGGAATCATACAACATATGCTCTTTGGGATCCGGCTTCATTTGTGCATTATGTTTATGAGATGCGTTTGTTATCACACGTAGTTGTCATTTGCTTCTTCTCACTGCTGTATGGTATTCTACTGTGTGAATGTACCACAGTTTATCCATTTACCTGGTGAAGGACTTTTGGGTTGTGTTGTTTTGAGGGGAGAAGGGGATGGAACTATTACAAAAACGCTGCTGTGAATGTTTTCTGTACATGTCTTCTGGTGAACACATATTCTTGAATATATATATATACACGTATATATGTTTTTGAGGATAGATAGGTAGGTAGGTAGATAGATGCTCATCACAGTTATATTTTGTTAGAAGTCTTTCCATTTCCATTGACAAAAACCTTAAACTTGCACAAGTGAAAACAGAAGAAGACAAAAAAGGAATTAGCGGCTCACATTATAGAAGACTCCAGGGGAATGTGGCTTCAGTTATAGCAGGATCCAGGAGCTTAGACAAAGTCATTGGGAATCTACCTGTCTATATTCATTGTTCCTATTTCCAGCTATGGTGGTTCCAGTCGAAGGCAAGAGGTCTCCATTGAGTGTCAGAATGGCCATTAGCAGCTCCAGGCTTAAATTCCTCTGGTTTAATAACAGCAGGAAGAAAGAAACCTCTCTTTCCCAAATGAACCACTGCAAATACCATTTCTGAATTATCCACTTCAGGATAATTGCCCACCCCTGGAGCCCAGAGAACCAGGGTCGCCCACACCTGAACCACATGCCCTGAGAAACAGCATTCATCATGTTACCTTTAAAACTTTAGACAACGTAAAATTTTCATCAATAGGAGAGTTAAAAAAATGTCATGTACATGCATCCTATAGAATATTATGTAGCCACTGAAACAAATACGTTAGATCCATGTGTACAGACATAGAAAGATGACTGTTATGAATAGTTTGGTGCGGGACGGGGGAGGTGATTGTTATATGTACAGTATAATGAGTGTGGTCATGTAATTTATTGTCCAAAATGGATAATTTTCAGGGTGAAAGGGAGTGCTATAATTAATTACACTGGCACGACAGGTATAAATTGAGATTGTCCTGGGCAAACATATATGAACAGTGACCAGAATTATAATTTTTAAAATGTCTGTCTGTATCTGTCTGTCTATCTATCTATCTGTGTTTGCTTTTATTTAAGAAGGACGTTGAGGTTGACCCCCAGAGGTGTGAAAAGGAGAAAAGGGGGGATTTTTTTCTTCCTTTTTTTCAGTTTGCTTTCTATGTCTGGTAGTCTGTTTTTGTTCTGTAAATAAGTTCATTTGTATCATATTTTAGATTGCACATATAAGTGATGTTTCATCTTTATATGCTCACCCAGTGAGCTCTGCTAAGCACAATACCAGATAGTGTGCCAAGTGCTGACCCAGAGATTAGTGATAGCACGTGGTATTTGTCTGTCTCTGTCTGATTTACTTCGCTTAGTATGATAATCTCTAGGTCCCTCCATGTTGCTGCAAATGGCATTATTTCATTCTTTTTTATGGCTGAGTAGTATTCCAGTGTGTGTGTGTGTGTGTGTGTGTGTGTGTGTGTGTGTGTGTGTGTGTGTACCACATCTTCTTTATCCGTTCATCTGTTGATGGACATTTAGGTTGCTTCCATGTCTCGGCTGTTGTAAATTGTACTAGCAGAAGTTCTTAAATTTAACAAAATCAAATTTCTCAATGCTTTCTGTTACAGTTGTTGCTTTTTTCTCTATTTATTATAAGGCCATAAAACAGTTAATAATTTTGCTTTAAACAGTCAATTTTCTACCAGTGTGAATGAATACTTGCTTTTTCTGATCTCTTTATTCTTTCTTGTGGGTCCCTATTTCCATTTGGGACCAGATTCCTACAGCCTGGATGGAGACTTGCTTTAGTGTTTCTTAAATAGTGCATGACTGCTGCTGACAAACTCCCTCAGCTTTTGTGTGTCTGTAATGTCTTTATTTTGCTGTCTTTTTTTTTTTTTTTTTTTTTGCGGTACACAGGCCTCTCACTGCTATGGCCTCTCCCGTTGCGGAGCACAGGCTCTGGCCGCGCAGGCTCAGCGGCCATGGCTCACGGGCCCAGCCGCTCCGCGGCATGTGGGATCTTCTCAGACTGGGGCATGAACCCGTGTCCCCTGCATCGGCAGGACTCTCAACCACTGCGCCACCAGGGAAGCCCTTGCTGTCATTTTTGAAGGATGTTTTTACTGGATACAGAACTGTAGGTGGGCAGGGGGTTTGTTTTTGTTTTTAGCACTCTAAAGATGTCACTCCATGGTCTTACGGCTTTCATAATTTCTAGGAAGGACATTTCTCTTGCTGGAATTTTAGTTCATCTAGCCTTCTTTTATTTCCACAGCTTTCCAGTGTCTTTGAAAATACGATTTTTGTCATTTCTCTTTTTAAACCCAGTGATAATGATAAGATTTCACTACCCACCACATCCTGCTTAGAAGTCAAGCTCCAGCTTGAGGAGAATTCAAGCTAGGAAACTTGCTTCCCTTCTTTCTTCCTTCCTTTTTTTTTCTGTTTTGTTTTGTTTGCTCGTTCATTCTTTCCTTCCTTCTTTAATTGTTTCTGCTTTTTTGTTTTATTCATTTATTTTTAGTCAACGTTTGGGGTATAATTTACATGCAATAGAATGCAAACATTTTGGGTTTCCTTGGTGGTCCAGTGGTTAAGACTCCGTGCTTCCACTGCAGGGGACACGGGAAGGTATGCATGCCGCATGGTGCAGCCAGAAGGGGAAAAGAAAAAGCGAACATTTTAAGTCTATAGTTGAATGAGATTTGACAAATGTATGTACCCACATAATCAGCACCCCAGTCAAGGTGGAAGTTCCATAATCCCCCAAAGTTGCCTCCTGCCCCTTTGAATTCAATGCCTTCCTCCCATCCCCAGCCCCAGGCAACCACTGGTCTACTTGCTATCACTGTAGATAAGTTTTGCCTGCCTTCAAATTTCCTATAAATTGAATCATACAGTATATACTCCTTCTGTCTCTGGTTTCCTTCGTTCAGCATGTTTTTGAGACTTCTCCGTATTGTTGGGTAAACCGGTAGTTTGTTCCTTTTTATTGTTGAATTGTGTTCCGTCAGATGAACATGTCAGAGTTTATCCATTTGCCTGTTGATGAACATTTGAGTTGGTTCCAGTTTTTCTTCCTTTTTGATACCTGAAATGCTATGAGTAATTCGCTGGTACGTCTTACAATTGATACACAGAGCTCAGCCCCTGCCCTTGTGTAAGCTTCAGACTAGAGGAGGAGATCTGTGTTGGACAGGTAGTTTCAACCATGATGAGCGTGGCAGAAAGGCAAACACAGGCTGTCCCGGGGAGCGAACAGCAAGAACACCTTGTTTACTCCAGGGCTTCAGGAAAAGCTCCTTGAAGAAGCATTCAACGTAAGAATCTAGGGCGACTGGGAGTGAACAAGGAAAGACTGAGGCAGGCTCTGGGGCGTAACAGAAAACTCAGTGGAGATGGGAGGCAGATGAAAAGTAGTACATTACTGAACATAGAGACATTGTGATAGACGTTTTTAAATTATTTATTTCAATTGGGGTATAATTGACATACCATACTGTATTGATTTCAGGTGTACAACGTAATGATTCGATATTTGTATATAGTGTGAAGTGATCATCACAAATAGTCTAGTTAACATCCGTCACCATACATAATTACAGAATTGTTTTACTTGTAATAAAAACTTAAAATCTCCTTTCTTAGCAACTTTCAAATATGCAATATGTATTAACTTATAGCTGCTCTGCTGTACATTACACCCCTATGGCATTTATTTTATAGCTGGAAGTTTGTACCTTTTGTTTCCCTTCACCCATTTCACCCACCCTTCCACCTCTGGTGACCACCAATCTGTTCTCTAAGTTGGGTTTGGGGGTATTTTTTAGATTCCATATATAAGTGAGATCATACAATATTTGTCTTTTTCTGACTTATTTCACTTAGCTTGATGCCCTCAAGATGCATCCATGTTGTTGCAAATAGCAAGAGTTCCTTCTTTTTCATGGCTGAATAATATTCCATTGTGTACATATACCACATTTTCTTGATCCATTCATCCATCAGTGGACACTGAGGCTTTTGTCGTATCTTGACTATTGTAAATAACAGACATTTTAAGAAATATTATTTCATTTACTATTATTTCATTTACTGTTATTTCATTTCAGCTGTGAGTGTGTAGTAAGCTCCATTTCACCAATGAACAGCCTGATATTCAGGAAGCTGAAACTTGTAGGTGACGCCCCTAGTGGTAAAGCAGGATTCGAACCCAGTTCTCTCTGGCTCCAAAGCTCATGCATCCCCCCAACCTGAGGTCAACACTGGTTAGACTGATTGCAGGGGAGATGGAAAGAAAGAAAAAGGTTAGAGAAACATCAACATGCATGTCCTTGGCATGTTAATGGGTACTACAAAACATATACATATTTATTACATGAATAAATGTCTAAGAAAAAGAAACACTCTAGCATACTTTTTATATTTTTTTCATTTGTATTTACTTAATTGCTTAAAAAGAAAAATAGAGACCTTACCGCCAAATGTATCAAATCTTATCCATTCTTCCCTCACAGTGTCACATTATACAAATGTAGATTTTGGTTGTGTGTGTGTGTGTGTGTGTGTGTGTGTGTGCGCGCGTGTGTGCGCGCGCGCGGGTATGTGTGTGTTTTGTGGTCAGAGGCAAGAGCTAGAAGAAAGTGGGATCAGAGAAATACCAAGATGTGTTTACAGACTAAAGGGCAGCGGGATCTATCAGTTGCAAAGTGAGATAAATGGAACTGCCAATTAACTTAGTATCCTCAGAAGCCGTGAGTAGAGCACACGGCCTGAACAATGAAAGTGTCGCTGGGAGCTTTCATATTCTGTGTTGTCTGTGTGCAATTTGTTCCCTTTTACATAGAAATATATGGTATTAACTGGGGGATGTGATTAGAATGCAGGCGGAGGCTCACTTTGATGGGAAACACACAGGCCTAACAGCCGCTGAAGATCAGAGATGGTCTCTCTCCAGTAAACTCACAAATTGCAGGGACCACAGTCTGCTTAATAAGTGAAGGGCATTGGGGCCGAGATTGCAAGGTTCTAAAGATCCAAGCCTCCCGCTGGGGTTCTGGCCTCATAGTAACCATAATAGGCTGAGATGCACTGAGAGCTTACCTGCTCCTATGTACTGCCTGCACTGAGGTGCTTTCCATGCACTCACCCATTTCATCCTCAAGCAACCATAGAAGGGAGATGATTTTCTTGTCCCCACTTTAGAGATAAGAAAACTGAGGATAAAGAGGCTCAAAGATTTGGTCAACCATGCGGAGCCAGTAACCCCTTTTGCCTTTTACTGAAACCCTTGTTTTTACCCTTTGCTCTGTGCTGCATCTACACCTATCAGGGGAGAGAGAGCAGCAATGGGCTGTAGGATGCTGGAAGGCCTGAGAGACCCCACTCCACGTAGACCAAGAAACTGTGCTCTGGAGGCGCAGGGGGATGTTCCTAGAGGCAATCCGAGTGGTCAGAGAGAATCTTAACGTTCTTAGAATACATGCACCTATTCTCCTAATTTGATGGCTAGGAAAACTGGGGTCCAGAGCAAGGACAGTGGGCCAGTGAATGTTTTTTCCAACAAATACGGCCTTCGGGGGACTCACCTCCCTGTACCTGTGGGATCAAGGTGAGTGCCCCAGAAGACTCCTCCTAGGTAGTAATAGAAGAAATAGCAAACCCTTGTACTTGCTGTGTACCAGACACTGTTCTAACCACTTTTACAAAGATTAACTCACCTAGTCTCCATACATTCCTAAAGAGTAGGCACTGTTACCATCTCCCTGTTTTACAGATGAGGAAACTGAGGCACAGAGAGGCTAAGAGACTTCTTCAAGGTCACTCAGGCCCATGTTCCCACCTTCCGGAGTACGTCCATCCCTCACCTTTCACACGAGAGCCTTATACCTCTCCAGAAAGAGCCATCAAGTCTCATTCTTCCCCTCATTCCACATGCAGTGGAATCATACAGTTTTCCTTCCCTGCATGATAATCCCACATCCTACACTTCCCAGGTTCCCCCAAATTCTGCACTCAGCTTATAGGAGCGTCACATCTGTCCTCAATAATGTGGAACGAGATCTCCATTTTAGCCTTTGTGTGCCTGAGCCACAGAGGCAGACCTGGGTCTGAGTCCCAGGTTTACCCTTAACTGTGACCTTCAATAAGCTTATACGACGTGGAGGTCAACAGGTGAGCTCTGCCCAAATGTCCATCAGCTGATGAATGGGTAAACAGCATGTGGCATGTCCATCAATGGAATATTATTTGACCAAAGAAGGGAATGAAGTACTGACACATGCAACGATGCAGATGAACCTTTAAAACGTGATGCTCAGCGAAAGAAGCTGGACACAGAAGGACACGTATTGTAGGATCTGTTCATATGAGATGATCATTATAGGCAAATCCATAGAGACAGAAAGCAGATTAGTGGTTTCCAGGGTCTGAGGAGTTGGACAATGGAGTGATACCTAAAGAGTTTCTTTTTTGAGCCAGTGAAAATGTTTTAACATTGACTGTGATATTCACACATCTGAGAATGTACTAAAAATCATTGAATTGTACACTTTAAGTGGGTGAGTTGTATGGTATGTGAAATATATCTCAATAAAGCTAAGAAGAAGAAGGAGGAGGAAAGAGATGGGGGGATGAAGATGGAGGAAAGAGGAGGAGGGTGCTTTAGAGCAGGACTGCCTGGGCTCAGACTCCAGATCTGCCCCTTTATAGCTGTACAGCCTCGAGCCAGTCGCCTGCGCCTCACTTTTCTTGTCTAGTAATAGCTGAAGATGAGAGCAAACAATATTAAAATGTTCAGCAGTCAGTATGGCAAGGACACTGGACCAGCTGTTAACCCTTTTGTTGCTGGATCATGCAGAGGTACAGGGAGAGCACAGACGGACTGGGGTGACCAGGGGGGCACCGGGCATAACTCTTTGCCAGCCAAGAAAGAATTACGCCTTCAGAGTTCTAAACTTAGAGTTTGCTACCATGAAAGAAACCGCCTGAAATTCGGTTTGTCATCAACGGCGACAGAAGCCTTGACTTGCGTGAATACATCAAGGCATGTGGAGCCCATTTCCTCCTGCCCTTTCCCAAGCACCATTTTGCAGAGCAGAGATTTCCATGTAATTAACATGAGTTCATCAGTGTCGCCAACTTGGGTTTCCGTGGAGACTCCCTGCGCTTAATTAACGTGGCTAGGTTGCATCGCTGTTCCCGGTTCAGGCTAGCCTCCACTCACTTGCCATTTTATTCTTAGCACCCCAAATTTAATCAGCGCTAATTATTTCTCCTTTGCCGGTGTTCACCTGATCACGTGGCAGTTCTTTTTTCCTTTCTCTTCTTCTTTCTTGCTTTTCTTGATTCATACCCTAGAGGAGGGTAAAGCGGGGTGGGGGTGGGGAATAAAACCTGTTCTCTTTGGAGACAGGGGAGGAACCCTGGGAAGGTAAAGTACCAACATCCCAGTGCACCGTCTCAGCTGATAGAACTCGTGGCTGCAGAACTAGGGAAGCAAGAGATAAAAACCAGGCAGGCAGGCAGGTTTGTACAGGAGATGAAAACTACACAAGCATGACCTTTTATGGGGCCTTCCTCGCCTCTGCTGGAGGAACGGACGCCGAGTCCAGGCCTGAGAAGTCGCCATATTTGGAGAGAAAACGCTTGCAGTGTAGGTTTTCAAAAGATTTACAATGCACAAAGCTCCCAGGCTTATCTTCCAAGAGTTTCCCTTTGAGCCCAGAAAGGGGTGAAAATTGCAAGCAGAGGGCTGACAAATGGCATTCCTCAGGGGGAGGTAGACGCTTTCCAGTTTTATTGGGTTAAAAAACACTTGCATCAAATTGCATTTCTCAAATCTGCAGAGCGGGCGAGCTTCAGAAGGCAGCAGGAGTTTAAAGCCAGATGAATCTTTGAAAGCTAATGTAAGCTCCCTGGGATTTAGCCTTGCCAGAGAAACAGTGGTGTGCGGTAGTTAAGAACATGGGCTCACCAGCTGTGCAACCACAGGCAAGTTACTTCACCTCTCTGAGCCTCAGTGTCCCCATCCATAAAATGGAGATAATAATTGTACTTACTCAGGGGATTGTTATGAGGATAAATGGGTTGTGAACTGAAGCAGCGTCTGGCAAGTGGTAATTATCAGCAAGCATTAGTTCCTATTGTCTCCTACCTCCCTGGTACCCTGCACAGGGCCTGGCAGAGAGTAGGGGCCAGTGAATGGTTGTTGAATGAACGAATGTGATGAAATGGGAGTCCAGAGCCCTGCCAAGGGCATCAGTAAGTGCCTCTGTCACCCAGACTTATGTCTCTTAATTCATTCCCTTAAAGCAGGGATCTCAGATTTGAATAAATGCCTTCAAGGGCCAGGCAGGTACAAATGAATAAAATAGGCTTGGGGATGCGGACGCAAACCTCTCTATCAGACACTGGGGAAGTCCGGCCGGACCCAGCTTGGGACCCGGTCAGAATCAGTAGTCACTCGACCTGCGGAAACCCCCCCAGTGTCTGGCTCAGCCCCACACCCCATCCCCGCACCGAGATGATTCAGAACAACACAATCCATTTTTAAAGTTCAGTTTCTCTCCAGCCCACAGTATTCATAAGGAATTAAGGAAAGCATATCAGATATAATCACGCATTGTTGTTAAGTTCTTGGCAAAGTTGCCAAATGTCAGGCAGCCGGCACGCCTGTGGTGCACTCCACACTTGGGACCGACGCTTAAGCTGTCATAATAATGAATTGCTGTGCTCACTTAAGGCTCAGGAATGGGTCCAGGACACCACGTTCGCTTGAGAAAAGAAGTGCTTCACCAAGATGAAACCGTGTACTGCGTTCACAAGGCAACAATCCCAAACACACCTTGCTGTGGGATGGGTGAGAGAGAAGGGTCTTTTCAACACAGCTCTAAAACTGCACTTGAGGGCTTCCCTGGTGGCGCAGTGGTTGAGAGTCCGCCTGCCGTTGCAGGGGACACGGGTTCGTGCCCCGGTCCGGGAAGATCCCACATACCGCGGAGCGGCTGGGCCTGTGAGCCATGGCCGCTGAGCCTACGCATCCGGAGCCTGTGCTCCGCAGCGGGAGAGGCCACAGCAGTGGGAGGCCCGCATACAGAAAAAAAAAACAAAAAACTGCACTTGAAGGTCTGAAATCTTTGTGAAGGGGTGCACGGGTGGAGCATTCCACTCCTCCCTGCCCATCTCAGCAATAGTTCTGACATCCCACGATCAGCCCAGGACTCAGAGGCTGAAATGCAGATGCTCGGTAGTAACAGCGTGGAGACATTCAGCAAAAGCGCGTGCACTCCAACTGTTTGGTTTAAAAGATGTGAGCAGCTTTTTAATCAGCCTGAGCCCTGGAGCCTACATGCCTCCAGCCGTTGGGCGCCTTGGCTCTCGCTACGAGAATCCATTCCTTGGGACGTCCTCATCTTTCTTCATTAAGCAGCCGTCGCGGGGGCATTGATTCCTTCTGTAGGAGAGCAAGATCGTGAGGTTGTGTCTACATCAGCAGAACAGGTATTTGAGATAATTAACCAAAAAAAAAATGCAAGACCCCCAAGTGATGCCTGTGTCCACTGAGGGCAGGGGGTGGAGGGGCTGAAATCCAGAAAATTCCAGGGATTTTCCCCAGAGCCCAAATCTCAAACATCCTTCCCCACTTATTCCCAAGGCCTGGATGGAGCAGTGGCTCAATAAATAGCTGTGGAATGAGTGAGTGAGTGAGTGAGTGAACGAATGACTCAATGACCTGTGTGTCAAGGCGAACAGCTGCCTTTACAGTCAGAACTGGGTTGGAATCCCAGATCTACCCCTTAGAGGCTAGCAGGTCTTGGTCAAGACACTTTTGGTTTTCTGGGACTCGGTTTTCCCCCCATCAGAATCTCAGGAACTCTCCTAAGCTGCTGTTTAGATTTTCTAAAACAAACCCCAGCATCCGTCCACTTCTCTTCGCAGCTGTGCTTCCTAAGCTCGCGATCGTTCATTTCATCAGGAGCAGGCTTTTCTCCAGACCTCGAGAGAAAGACCACCTTGGAATTCTTTACTCTCCCTCCTGCAGAACCTGCCTGGGTACCCCTTGCTGTCGCTGGAAAAACCCCCAACAGCTGAAGCCTACATCTGCGATTAAAAGCGCTTCTGCTGATTTCCTGTGATGGCCCCATCCAGGGACCCTCCCAGATCCGGGCATCTGGGGCCAGGATGGTGGCCAAGCATCGTATTTCAGGGTCTGGGTTTTGAAGTCAGGCTAGCCTGAGCTCAGTGGTGGGGCCCTCCTCTGGCCAGAGGTGCCGCTTTGCCTCTGAGCTCTCATCTGTAAGCTTGGGGTTTAGTGTCACCCTTTGAAGAGGCTTGAGGTTGAGAGCTGATGCATAAGGAGAATGGTGCCTGAGAGCCACGCCCCCTCTCTTAGCCGTGGCGTCCAGGGTCCCAGGGTTGGTCCCAACTTGTTTCTTGAAAGCGCTGAGTCCTCAGCATCCGCTGAAGAATTCCCACTCTTGGGCAGGCCACCTCGTCAGCAGACGTGACGTAGACTTCACACAGCACCCGGGCCATGTTGCCTAGAGGCTGGTACAAGCCACCAGCGGTACAAAGGATGATTTTTATATGTACAGCCACCTTTAATCTTGATAATTATGTGTGAATTTTGATGGTGCGTCAGGAAAACTCTAACAAGCACTTCAGAGTCGTAGTGTCGTGGATATTGTTGCTTAGGAAGGAACTAAAGTAGATACGGTTGTTTGTTCAATGTTAATGTAAAGAAAAATATTAATAGTAAAAGAAGTGGTGCATGGATACTATGATAGATTATGATTATGATTGTATGTGAATGACTGAATTTCGGCAAACTTGGAATCAGGCAGAGGGGGGGAAATGTCAGGTTTAAGCTGCAGAGCAGGTGGTGGTGTCTTTACAAAGTACTGAAATGCAAGCGAGATGGCTGACCTTGACCCAACCCCGGAGCAACTTTAACTCCCCAGTGTTAAATGGGGAGCTCTGAATGCTTCTCCAGTTCCTTTCTAGTCATGATATGACTGGCACGTAGCACATACTCAATAAACAGTTGCATTATTATGGTGCTGAAGAGGAGGTGATTGTGGCCAGTTGATCTAATGGGTTCCAATCCTGTTCAACCCCACCAGCAGCTGTGTGACTCTAAGCAAGTTGCTTAACTTCTCTGAGCCTCAGTTTCCTCATCTGCAGATGGAGGTTTTCATCAGAGCAGCCCTGTTTATCAGAGTAAGGCATTTTCATGAGTAGCTTGCTCCCAGATCACTTACGACATGCCTATTCATGTGAAACTCCGTGCCTGGTACCATGTTGAGCAGTTTCTGCCAAAGTCAGTGTGTTGGGCTTGAAACCACACCGCTGAGAGTTTATACCCCAGCTCTGCCACCAAAAGTCCATGTAACCTTAGGCAAGGTACTTCCCGTCTGGGGATCTCGGTTCCCTCATCTACGAAATGGAGGGGGGGTCCCCTTCATTCCCACACGTTCTCATTAAGAAAAGCTCGGCTTGGCTCCTTTTCCAGCCATCCAGATGTTTCTAAAATACAGCAGTTCCAACACTGCAGAGACCAAGCATGTGGGTGATTATCTCCATTTTTCACATTACATTTGTCATCTAGACAGGCTTTAAGTATGTGGATAATGAACTCAGAATTCCAAATGAACTTCAACCAATTCCTCTCTCGCTCTCTCTTTGAGACAAGAAAGTTTTCTTTGAAGGAAATGAGGAAAATTCATCCTTTATTCCTGCTCCCAGCAGAACACCAGGGCTTGCCCAAGGCCGAGTGGTGGGAAGCTGACTTGCCAGAGGGAGAAGACAGAAGCTTCAGGGGGAGTTTAAGGTGGCGGTTGGACACCCAGGCTCTGGAATTCCAAAAGACGTGTGTCCCTATCTCGCCTCTGCCACTTAGCAACTCTGAGACTTAAAATCCTAGGGGCCTCCTCGTGTGGATAATAATGCCTATGTCACTGGATATGATCAAGACTAGATGTACTAAAATATTACATATAATGTATTATGCCAATTCTCCATGACAGCCATGAAGAAACTGCCCTATAAGGTTTGGTGCTATTCTTATACCCATTTTATTGATGAGAAAACTGAGGCACAGAGAGGTTAACCAAATTCCCCAACTCCGGAGATAGTAAGTGGTAGAACTAGGAAAGGAAACACTGTAGAAATAATAAATACATAGATCATTACAATTGCAAAGGAAACGGTGTGATGGGAGATGCCATGAAGGGATTTGGGGTTTAGAGACAGTGCCTCTTAGGAGTGGGTCTATCCAGACAGAAGTTTTTGCCCCCCAGGATGTGCTGGTAAATGTTTTACAACCAGCTCTCTGGGAAAAACAAAGCAAAACAAACAAAAAATCCTAGTTTGTAGTGTTTGCCAGTTTCTGGGGTGTAAATACTCCTCCCATTGTGGCCAGTTTCAAGCTACCAATGTGACATCGTGGAGTGCAGAGTTGGGAAGGCGACAAACACAGCCCACACACAGTCACTCTCACTACTTTTTTGTCCCCACCTGACTTCTGATAGTTTCCCCTGAAACAACCCTTTGGCTGCCTTTCCTGGGCCACGTCCCTCCACCTCCGCTACTGAACCATCACAGAACGTGCTGGTGCAAATGAAATGTATCCATGGGGCCCCACGTTACCCCTCTAGGGGGAGCCCGCTGGGGACTGAGTTGGATCAGACCAGTCAAAATAATGGGGCGTGGGCTCAGGGAGTCGGGGAGCAGTGTCCTTCCTTGAGCTGAGTGGTCCCTGCACACGGCAAAGACCATTTTCAGCAAAATGGACAGCAGTGGAGCCTTGGAGGGAAGTGGCTTGGGTGTCATTAAAATTTCATGCACTGCTGCTGCACGCAAAATGCAGTGTGTGTGTGTGTGTACGCGCGCGCCCAGAAGCCCCCAAGCCAGTTTTCAAGATGAATCAAGTCCACGGCTCCTTCCTGCCATGGCCACCCCCTCCCTCGGAGCTCTTAATGTAAAGTTCTGACAAATGTAGAGCTGCCTAATCAACTTGCCTGTTGTCTCCTAAAAATACGTCTTCTCCTGGCTTTCCTTTGGAGAAAAGAGCAGAGTGGTAATCAGATGGAAAGGTCACATTATACCAAGAAATGGGACTGTGCTGGAAGAGGGCCTGCACCTCCCCCTGCCCGGATGCGTGTGTTGGACACGTTTCCTCTCTGCATTTCATCAACGACCAAGAAAGCATGGCCGCCTTCAGAGAAACCCACTTGCTGCTGCCCCAGGGCAGCTTAGTGGAGGGACCCCTCTCCGAGCTGAAGGACGGGGTTTTCCTAACTGCCTTACGCAACGGAGGCTATTCCTCGACCACCTTGCTTCCTCCTGTCCTGCCTTCCCGCACACACCTGCAGGGATCCAGTTAACCAGAATGAAGAAACTGGCTCGCTCTGGCGGGAAGAACATAGGTAGTCGTGTCTACCTGGGTCCTTTGGGGAGCAGGTACCAAGACAGAGTTACAAGGGCAAGGGAGTTGTTTCAGGTCATGCCTGTGATGGTTCAGAAGGCCAGGGAGCAGGACTGAGCAGGGTGAGCCCTCGGGCTGTGATGAGGTCTGACGCTAGGGAGAGGGGGGGGGAAGGCGGATCGAGGAGGAAAGGCATCAGGCTGCAGTGCAGCTCTGAGCATCTCGGCCAGCCCAGCGGAGGGCTTCAGCGCAGATTGCCTATCGGAGGAGTCCCACGCTGGGCGGAAATGGCCAGCCCAGGACCCTCCCGGTGCTCTGTCACCACTGGGGCTGTCCAGACAGTGAGTGTCTGCAGCTCCATTGCTGTGCTCTTAAATCACTCAGGGGCTTGACCTAAGTATGAGGCCAGAGTCATTTCAGGATGCTGGCTTTGTCTGGTCCAGCTTCAGTCCTCCCTTCCATTCCTTTAAGCCGTTTGCCCTGCTGCCACCAGACTACGTGGATGGAGGTTCTACCCTCTGTATTCCAGCCCAAGTCACAAGAGATGGAGCAGTAGACTAAGAAGTATTTCCCAGTTGTCATAAAGCTTCGTCTCTGTGGCCCACGAAAATCTGGGAAAGTCAAATAACCAGTTCTGTTTCCCATTATTCTCAGTGTCTACATTAACCTTCTTAAACGGTTATGATATTATAAATAAGGTTGATGTCATCTTTGACCATCATCCCAAAGCAGTTCCTACCCCAGAAGTAGGTGCTGTTAACTATTTAGTGTGATTCCTTCCATAGCGCCCCCGCCCCGCCGCCCTTTTATGCACAGCTAGCACTGGGGAAATTTGGAATCAAACCCGGGACAATTTGGTTCCAAAGTCTTTCCATTTTACCTCCACACATTTTCTCCTCCACCAGATGTCACTACTCTGTTAACCAGGCTCTGAAACGCTTTGCCAAGGAGCATAAAGGAGTGCTTACTGCATGGCAGGCTCTGTGCTAAGTGCCTCAAATAACCTTTACAACAACCCTGTGATGGGTGGTGCTATTGGTCCCATTTTACAGGCACACAGACTGAGGCTCAGAAAGATTAAGTAACTGGCAATAGAGCTAATGAGTGTCAGAGATGGGATTTGAACCTAGATCTGTCTGTGTTCTTGACAAATATGACACCTACCTCCCAGGACACGGCTGAAATTTGACCTCCCTCCAACAAGTGGCAAGTGCGCTGCTAAAATTGATTTCTTTGGCCGAACTCTTCAAGGTACATGCCTAGAAAACATCACAGGCAAGGCCCTCTGCACAGGCCAAGCTTGACACAGGCTTGTCATGACAGCAGGCTGTGGACCTACTGGACACGTGCGGAGAGCCAGGCCCACTGATGGAATCCTCCCTCTGTATGTGATGGTCAACCACTAATCCGAGATGTCGGTACCAACTGATGCTCAGCTCAGAGCCCACGCATTCTGGTGGAGCTGGGACCAGAGCGCATGGTCACGAGATGACTGTTTTTGTTCAGTTTTCTATTCATTCTAGAAACCCCCAGCTCAGCCTGGCCAGGTCATACCAGACAGTGGCCAATTCCGACATTGAAGTGGGGAAGAGAAAACAAACAAACAAACAAACATAACAGGAGCTACTGCCAAACCTTTGCTAGGAAGCTAAAAATAGCCGTTGCTGTGATGGCCACAGATCATGAAACGCATATGCCAACATAATAGCCCTGTGTAAACTCTCCCCATGTCGGGTGTCCTCCAAGCCACTCACAATTAAGTGTAAGTGATGATGTATCGGACATCATTTTCCAGGTGGAGGACACTCCAATGCTTTGTGGCCTGAGTACACAGCAAGTGTTGGGAGGGCGGGGCTGAACTGAAGAAGAGCCAGGGCTAGCATCTGGAGCCGTTGGCAGTCCCACTGCCGTTGCTGAGTGTCGGCTGGGGACCCCCAGGACCCACAGCACTGTTCTGGGCTTTGCGGGCGCACAGGAATAAAGAGAAAGCATGGCATAGCATGCAGAGGTTAACATCTTATTTAATCCCCACCGCAATTCTATGATATAGACACTCTAATAATCATGCAGTGCCTGGTGCATGGTGAGCCCTCAGTGAAATTTTATTTACACTTAGTTCTTCCTTGAAAGTATTTACGGTGAAATGTGCAAACAGATCAGATGATGATTTAAGCGCCATAGCAGTGCACAGTAATTCACCTGCATATAGATGTAGATGGTAATTGACGTGTGGGAGATGCTAGGCCTTGAAAGGTGATGACAGGTGTGAACTGACCCAGGGAAGCTGCTGGAGGGGGTCATAATCCTTGTGGCATGACTTAAAAGTTAAGCAGGCAGGAGTCTGAACACCTTGCTTGGATATGAAGCAGAGCTACGTACAGCAGGTGAAATGCAGATGTGAATTAAATACAGATGTGCATAAAGTGGACAACTTGAAAGTCAAGCCCAACTCTGATGGTTAGTGAAATGTCTGGGGATGCAGGCAGGAAGGTACCCCACAAATGGGCATAAATGGAATCGGATTGTGGAGTCGGACTGCAGAGAGTCTAGTCCACCTCACACACAGAGGCTCTAGGAGGTGGCCACGTGTCTCAGAGGCACTCAGATTTCCAAGGACACGCACACCTGTTTTATTGCACTTTGCTTTATTGCACTTCACAGGCATTGCGTTTTTTACACATTGAAGGTCTCTGGCAACCCTGCTTCAAGCAAGTCTATTGGCATCATTTTCCAACAGTATTTGCTCACTTTGTGTCTCTGTGTCACATTTTGGTAATTCTGGAAATATTTCAAACTTTTTTCCTTATTATATTTGTTATGGTGTTCTGTGATCAGTGATCTTTGGTGTTACTATTGCAAAAAGATTGCAACTCACTGAAGATTTAGATGATGGTTAGCATTGGTTTTACATACCAATGCTGTTGCACGCTTAGACTACAGTATAGTGTCAACGTGGCTTTTACATGCACTGGGAAAAAAGAATTCATGTGACTTGCTTTTTTGCGATATTGGCTTTATTGTAGTGGTCTGGAACTGAACCTGCAATATCTCTGAGGTGTCCCTCTACTGGAACTGAATATCTTGGATGCCGTTGATTTCATGTCCTTAAGAGGACAACCACGGTGGGCGGGAACAGACGTGTGCTGGCTCCAGCTCATCCTGGCTCCCAGAGCCTAGTGCCTTCATCTCTTCCCAAATCTGCATTCGGTGACATCATGAAGGTAGTTTGAAGTCAACCATGGTGGGAGTATTTACACCATGGGAACTGGCAAATGCTACAGATCAGGGTTTTGTTTTGTTTTGTTTTGTCTCCCTGGAGAGCAGGTTGTTAAACATTTATCAGCATTACTGGGTGAGAAATTCATATCAAAAAAGTATAATGATATGATGAGGTCATAAAATCTCAGAGTGGAAATGGGTTTTAGATCTCCTCTTACCCAATCTCAGATTTGGTGCTGGAATTCTTCTCCCGGAGGTTTCCCTGAGGGAAAGACAGACACCACTAGCAGACAGTGAGATGAGTTTTCGGCGTTACACAGACTATAACATGAGATGACATAGTGGAAAAGGTCGTCTTTTTTCAGGTCTCCTCTGTCCTTTTGTGTCATGCAAAGGAGAAAGCCTCATTTTAGTGCTAGTTGCCTTTAACACTTGTCTCACCCTTGTAACTCTCCCTTTTAACCAGGAGAGGGCAGGGCCCCCAAACTCAGAGCCTTGCGCAGGCAACAGTGCAAGCTCGGATTGCATAACATTGTTTTGTTTCACTGTATTTGCTTTTATGGTTACCTTCTATTTGTGACAGGCAGTAATGGCTTTCCACCTATAGTGCTGGTATCAAGCTTCCTCTTTACTGTGTTTTTAAATGAGCCTATTTAAAGACAACTATTCAGTAATTACTAATACAGGTGGTGCAGAGAGATGGCAAATATCCTGAAGGTGGTTTGCAAATGACCGAAGTGTGAGGAACACAGATGTACCCTACGTAAGGCAGACTTCACTTGCATACCTCCCGTCACCACTTCACAATGCATCTCTTTTGTTACTGTAATCAGTGCGATGCCCCATTCAAATAAAAAAGGCTTCTTTCATTTTCCTCCCCACCAGCACCCGTTAAAAATTCAGTGTATTTTCTATGGTGCTTTCCTACTGGACCAAACCCACCCTCCCCCTCCCCCGCCCAGTCCTCACGGTTTCCTGTTTCTACTCTTGCCCTGTCTTTGGCTCAAGGTTCCCATTAATTATCATGGACTTTTGAGCCTCTGTGGTGCGCTGAGCTGTAATGTTCCTGAAGGTCTAATCCTGCCCTTGGTGTGTCAACATTTCTCCTGTTGAAGCTATTCTGCTTATACGGGAAGAATTGAGGTTGTGGGTACCCGGCAAAGGCAGCAGGGGAATTTGTTTCTATGCATATGATCCCTGGAGTTACATTCTGTAGCTCCTTTGGAAGCCAGCTTCTCCGTGTGATGTCCTGACATTCAGACCCGGTGGTAGCTGCTATGAGCCCCTGTCTGTCACGGCCTTGCTAGGTACCAGGCACCAAACCGAGAGCTTCTCGTGCCTCCTCTCACCCGCACCTCACAACAGCCCTACCCCATTCTACACACAGTTGGCTGCAGCTCAGAGAGGCCAGGTCACTCTCTCAAGGTCACCCAGCCAGTGAGCAACAGAGCCCAGACTCCTGAGCAGCTCTGTGAGTCCCCAGAGTTGGCGCTCTTAGCCCATGACAAGGATTTCTCATCTCTCCCTGCAATGGGAGGTTGAGACAGGTGACAAGGGGGGATGTCCACACTGTAACCAGAGAGCCTCTGAGAAGAGGTCTAGTTCGCTAAAGTCAGAAGAATGTGCAGCCAGTGAACACAGAGCAGGCTGGCTGTCTGCAGGCAGCTGGCACCTTCGCGTGATCTTCCATCCTTATCATTAGTGATCGACAGCGTGTGTGTGTGTGTGTATGAGAGAGAGAGAGAGACAGACAGACAGAGGGAGAGACCCTACGTGACCCTTATCTAGGCAAATTCACACCCCTCTTCCTCCCCAGCAAACATACAGTTTTCAGGTACTTGAGCCAGAATTGTTTTTCTCTTGCCAATATTCAGTCATTAAAATAAAATTTAAAAAATCTGTGAATGGGCTCAGTCGCAGCCTGCACTGTTTCACCACGAGGCAGAGATGTATCTTCCAGCTCTTTGTTCAACACTCACCCATTGAGCAGACATTGCCTGCTGCCCTAATGTGTGCCAGGCAGCACACCGGCCACCGCGGGTCCAAGGGAAGCCAGACGGCACCATCTCTGCCCTCTGTGTGCCTCCTATCAAGGGCTTACCACTGTGAAGGGTGTGACAGAGGGTGCAGAGTGCTGTGGGAGCACATAACCGATGAGGGGAGGAGGGAAAAGTGTTCCTGGCAAGGGGAATAGAATCTGTGAAGGCCCTGAGGCCTGAGAAAGGAGGAGGGACTCCCAGAGGTCCAGGACGGCCCATACTGCGGGGCTGGCCCATAGCAGGTATTCAGTGAGGTATGAATGAATGAATGGGTGAGCAGAGAGGATGAGGGGGGCAGTGGGCGCTGAGGATGGAGAGGTGCACTCAGGCTAGCCATGAGGTCTCTGCTACAAAGAATTTTGGCCTTGATCCTGACAGCGAGGGGAGGGCTTGGAAGCTTTCTGAACAACAGTGGTGTGGTCACATTTGCGCTTCTCTGGAAATACTGGGCCACTGAGCTGTGACTGGTTCACCACTCACCCTCCAATGCCAATAGGAAGCTTTCCTTCTCCCCTGGGCCATGAGGCAGCTCAAAATGTCCCAGCCCCTTGGGAACGGTCTCTCCTTCCCCATCAGCCGTTCCTCCGAGAGAGTCGAGGAGTTTTACGCCTGGAGGGGCTGCTTCGGGCCGGCCTGCTAGCCGCGTGGTCGCAGCTGAGCTTGTGCAGGCGTGGCTGAGGTGCGGACAGCGCTAGACGCAGCTGCTCGGTCCACAAACCAACTAACAAACTTACTACGTGCTTTAATTTCGGTTTCTGCAAAAGCAGAGCCTGAGACAAGGACTTGAGGGCAGGGAGGGTATTTGGAAGGTGATCCCAGGAAGCAGGAACTGGAGAGTGGGGAAGTGAGAGAAAGATGACAAACCAAACAGGGGCCCACTTTGAGGAACCCTCTGAGAAGGGCAAGCCCTCTGGGAAACCCGTGCAGAGCAGGAGGCCGGAGCCTTCATCCACTTGCCACATCCTCCATCGGTAGGGGGTTGCCCCAGAGGTGTGGGCTGCACCTGCGTGTGGGCTCAGCAGACTCCTGGGACTCCGGAGCAAGACACGAAGTAGAAAAGAGGACAGGCACGTGCTAGAGGTGGGACACTGCCACTGCGCATGGGACCTGTCCCCACCACAGCAGATGAAGTTGGAGCTGTGCCCAGAGGATATGGTGTGTTCCACTGAGTAACAATTACCAGGTATTTCCCATGTGCCAGGTACGTTAACCCACGTTCAGACATCCCTTGACTCATTCAGCCCACCCAGAAACACTGTGAGGGAAACCTTACCACCCCTATTCGCCAGATGAAGACACTGAGGCCTAGAGAAATTACATAACTTACTGAAGGCCACAGATCTGGAAGTGGTTGCATGAATAGGTGTTTAAACCCAGATCTGCTCTCGCCAGCACAGCATCTCTTTCTGGAAGTTCTAGAGAAGTCATTCTGGCTCCAGCCACATTCCTGTTTCCACAATACCACATAACCCCACCCTCCAAGCCACAGATGATTGGACCAGAGGAAGACATCTGATACAAGCTGCACCAATCAGATTTGGTGGGAATTTGGACTTTGGATACTGATCCAGGCGACCACAGAGTGAGGACATGAGGAACTTCGGGGCTGGAAGCGCCATTTTGGCACAGCTCTTACTGGCTCTGTAAAAGGGGGCAAAAGGAGCCAGGCTGCAGAGAGGAAGAAGAAAGAAGCAGGTGTGTAGAGAAATGGTGCACGTGAGGGCCCATGCCTTTTGAAGAGTCCAGGAGACAGAGCAAGGAGCCGAGCTTTCTTGCTCGTTGGCTTCCATTGTTTCCCCCACTGGAGTTGGATGAATATGTTTCTGTTTCTGCCAATCACAGATTCCCCCAATAAAACACAGTCTGAAAAAGACAAGAGCCATGAAAACGGCATGGTCGTGACGTGGGTGAGTGCATTATGGGCAGATGAGAAGGTGTGGAGTTTGCGTGGGTTTCTCTGTTATATCTCTGGCCACTTTAAAGAGACAGAGCAAAGATGAGGGAGAGGAAGGGAGTCAAACACACAGGTACAGAATGAAAGGTGCTTCATTGGGGGTCCGGCGTCTGATTCTTAAGAAAAGGACCACAGCTCGGGCCTCATCTTCCCGTCAGTGCTTTACCACGAACAAAAGCAGCTGGGCAATGGGTTTCTGCATCCGGCAAATCCCACTTCACTTCTCGCCCCTCTCTTGGCTGCAATGTAAGACAGTTTGAGAAGAAATTAATACTCGGAGTCGGTGTCAGCCCTGCTGACAGCAGATGAAGGTTGAAAGACAAATTGCTCGTTACAGTTCAGGGGGCCGGAGCTGGGGGAGGACAGCCGTGCCGTCCCCTGCCAGCTCCAGGCGGCTCCCACCAGTGACTACCTCGGCGCGGGACTCGCCCCGGCTTCTGCCCGCCTGTGAGGTTTGGGGTGGGGGGCTGCAGCGGGGCTGGCTCTAGGCGAGCAGCCCATTCAGACCTCCTTGGGGCCCCTCGTCAGCCATGTCTGTAGCATGTCACCATGTCACCGACGTGACACAGGCCTTACGCTCTAGAAAAGCTGCTTGTCCTAGGTCGTGGCGGCGGCCCTCGGCGGCAGCAGAGCCAACAGGAAGGCAGAGGGACCTTGGGACAATGACAAACGTGGACAGAATCCCCACTGTCTCCCCTTGCCTCGCATTCTCTGTCACTCCCCTCTGAGTTTTTAATTGATGACACCGTGACTGCTTGACATTCGGGGTATCGTGTTTTGTGCGTTGAGTCCCACATGAGCCCCCGGACCCAAAAGGCAGCTGGGGGCTGATACCCAGACAGTGCTGCGTTCACTTACCACGTCCCCTGGCGAGGGGCTGCATCTGTGCAGAGAGAGGGTGGCTTTTTCTAATTTGCACAGAGGTGCCTGAAGTGCTGAATGAAGGTCCTGGCAACATTGTATCTGAGATCTACTGGCTTATTCATTGTCCGTCTCCCCCGAGTAGAGTATAATAAGCTCCGCGAGGGCAGGGACTGTGCTGGAAACATTCCACTTGCCTCTCTAGGTTGGCCGGCCACCCTCCTCTCCTCCCTGTTCCGCAGCCCCCCGAGGAGGGCGATTCGTGGCCTGCGTCAACGAGCAGCCTCCTCTTCTGGCCTCTGGTTGGATTCAGCCAATAGGAGGCTCCACTAAGAGGTCAAAGGGCAGGAGGAGGCACGGGTCAGAGTATTTGTTCTCCATCTCCTTTCTGTCCTGTCGACGTGGTGGGCTGTGAGTCTCTACCAAGGACCGCGGCTCCTGTCCCAAGTCTGTACGGCCACCCTCTTTGGGTTCTGGTCACTGCTCCCTTGCTTTGCCTCTTCACAGGCCTAAGAGTGGGAAAGGCTCCCTGCTGTTGTGGCCCCAGGGTGCTGTGCTATCCATGAAGGTTTCTTTGCCTCCTGCCCACGCCTCTGTAAATAGTCCCTTTATTCAACATTCCTCACATCCCCAACCTGAGTGCAGCATTTCTTTCCTACTGGGAGCCCCATTAGGTTATGGGAACTTTGCTTGGTTCATCACTAGGTCCCCAGCACCGAGAGTGCCCAGCACGGCGCAACCACCGGTATCTATTGAATGAATGAATTCTGGTCCCCAAAGTGGGGACAGCTTCTTGGTTTCTTGTTGCTTTGTCAAAGGCTCGCTGGTATCTTCTTTATTCAGTTACAGCGCAGCTGTTGGAAACTGGTCACCAGGACTCTCCCTCCCACCTCAATCTTCCATGTTCAGCAGACCCTAAATCTCCCCCGTTCTCAACCGTGTATTTCAGACGACGATTAGATCCTGTCTGAAGAGTTTGGCTTTTCTCTCTCGCCAAGGGGGAGCAGGGGCAGGGCGGGGAATACAAGCGATACACTTAGAGAAGCATCCATTGTGATTTCCAGAAAGTCAAATGTTTCCTCCGCCGTTCTTTTTTTTTTACACCTGCTTGCTGGACCTCATCTCCTAAATTAGCTCCAGCGGGTGTTCCTTCCCCAGGATAATCCCAGTCTGGAAAAGCGTGGGGCAGTCACGGGGGCAACAGAGCCAGTTAGTCTGGGGAGACTTCGTGCAGTGGCAGTGAAGGCACGAGCCCTCCAGAGCTGCCATTCGAGGGCTGTTGGGCACAGTGACCAAGTGGCAGCATTCCAGCCCTGGAGACCCTGCGGGATTCTCCCTCCAGGATTTTGCAGAAATGACACAGTCAGAGAAAACAGTGACTTCATGGCGGCCTGACAGGGACCTTGAGACGAATGCTCCCCACCCCAGAAATCAGAGGCAAACAAACGTAGGAGACAAGGGAAGGCGGTTATGACACAGCCGGTGCCTGCAGCTCTCCTGACCATCTGAGCATCCCAGGAAGCCTCTCCCCTCCGAAAAGTCGAATTCATATGGTGCTAAGTAGTTGGGGGAGAAGAGTTGGTGCAGGGAGACGCAGGGTGGCTCTTTCTATGGAGAATTCTCCAGAATCACATAGACAGCACCCCATCCACCTTCCCTTTCTCTCCCTCTCCCCTCCTCTTTCTCTCTTTCTCTCTCTCTCTGACACACACACACACACACACACACACACACACACACACACACACACACACACACACACACACACACACACACACACACACTCCAATTCAAATGATGCAGCCCTTCCACCTCCCAAACCCAGTTCCCACAAAGCCTTGTTTACACAGGCTAGGAAAAGAGACATTGCCCACTGGACAAGTAGCTTTTGATTAGAAACACTGAACTCTGCCCAAGTAATTGTGCTACACACAAGAAAAACATTTGAGGGCCTGAGGAGAAGTTTCTCTTTGTTCCCAGGAAGCCTGAAATCATGGTTTAAAAAAGAAAAGAGACCTCTGGCTTGCACGGTCTGAACAAAACTTCCATCCGTACTGCCACTTGCTACATTTTTCTATAATGAGCATGTGGGATGTTTTCTGCACATTATGTTTAATAGCAAAGGTCGTAAATAAAATTCGCTAGTGTTGCCAAAAATCCATAAAAAAGTAGAAATCTCCTTTGAGTATCACTTCCTGTCTGTCTCCAGCCTCTGGAGACGAATCCTTTTATGTATGTGATGGGGCTTCCCCATCCCCTCTCTTTGTAGGTATGATTGTATATGTATGACTCTTTACACAGATTTTATTTTGAGGATTATTTTGTTTGTCATAAATGGAGTTCTCCCATATGTATTACTTCAGAACTTTTTAAAACTTAAGAATGTATCTTGGAGATCTTTGCATGGTGGACCCAGTGCATAAAAACTAACCTTATTGTTTCTGTTGGCTGCCTGGAATTCAGTAGTGTTATGGACCCATAGTTTCTATTTCTAGGTCCCTGCTGATGCACACTGCTAACATCTCATTGTTACACATGTTGCTACAATAAAATGCTGGTCTGTTGCCTATCTGGACATATGAGCCACTATTTCTATAGGGAAGAAGCAATTATATCAATTAAGATACTTTGGGCTTCAAAGAAAAGAAGACTGAAGTGGCTAAGCAACAAGGGCTTTATTTTCCCATGTTAACAAGAAGTCTAACGGTCAAGTTCCAGAGATGGTTAATTCAGGGGCTCCATGCCATCATCACGGACCCAGGTGCTTTCTTTCCACGTTTACGCTCTGCCACCCTCAGTGAGTTGGGAATGCCTCCCCCATGGCCACAGGATGGCTGGAGATGTCCTAGGTGACACATAAATATATATTATATATTATATATATTATATATATAATAATATATATATTATATATTATAATATATATTATTATATATATTATATATTATATAATATATTTATTTATATAATATATAAATAATAACTTTATATAATAAAATATTTAAGTTCTCTTGACAGTCTCAAAAAAAAAAGAAAGAATGAAGAACACTTAGATCATTTGTATCTGTTCTTGGATTCTCAAGGGTTTCTGTAACAGTTCACAAACAAAGGAAGAAATTCCATTTCAAGGAAAAGGTTATGAAGACATGCTTTCCAAACTCTGTGCTTCAGGACAAAAGTGGCTTGACAGATGTTAAAATGCGATTTGGAAACACCACATGAAAAGTCCACCTTTAAGAGTCTCATGGCTCACAAATAGTATAGGGACCAGCTCTGGGTTTTTTTAATTCATTCATTAATGTATTATTATTATTTTTGGCTGCATTGGGTCTTCGTTGCTGTGCGCAGGCTTCTCACTTCAGTGGCTTCTCTTGTTGCAGAGCACGGGCTCTAGGCGTACGGGCTTCAGTAGTTGTGGCACGCAGGGTCAGTAGTTGTGGCATATGCGCTTAGTTGCTCCACGGCATGTGGGATCTTCCCGGACCAGGGCTCAAACCCGTGTCCCCTGCATTGGCAGGCGGATTCTTAACCATTGCGCCACCAGGGAAGTCCTTCCAGCTCTGTTTTGACCATGACCTCTTCCAAGCTGTGTGACCTCAGGCCCATCATCTTACCTCTCTGAGCCTTGTTTTACTCATTGTCAGAAGTCCTCACATGGCTGGGTGGGGAGGTGGGCTGTATGCCCTTGGCTCTTCCCAGGCTCACACACATCCATGACTTCCTGCAGCAGCATCTCTGGCTCTCCACCTGGGGTCTGGGGCAGTCCAGAAAGGGCAGGAAGGTGATACGCTCCAGAGCAGCCCCCCGCTAATGGCAGACAGATGTCCGTGGATACGTACCTGGTTGCACTGCCTTCAGAAACGACAACTCTGAGGCACGTTCTGTACCAGGAGTTGACAAACAACATCTCTGTAGCCAAATCCAGCCCATCACCTGCTGTTATAAATACGGTTTTATTGGAAAACAGTGACACCCGTTTGTTTACCTGCGGTACATACTGCCTGTGACTACCTTGATACTTCAAGGGGTAGAGTTGCGCAATAGACTGCATACCCTGCAAAACCTCAAATAGTTATTGTGTGGTCCTTTCCAGACAAGTTTGCTGAGCCCTGCTCTCTCCTATCCCCCAATGGTCCCAGTGGGATGAGCCCCAGTTGCCCACAGTGGTAACCTGCTTTCCCATTAGCACACCTTCCTCTTCTTGTCTCACTTGCTCACTGTGCTTTCTGGGGTCACCTCCCAAATATGCGACTTGTGCTCATAAAGCTGCAATGTCCTAGGCAGAGTTGGAAAAGAAGTAGATATATAGAATGGAGAAAGGAAGGGCATTGCAGACAAGAGTGGGTCTGAGGTCCAGGGCCAGCGCATCTCATGGGGTGGGGTCCCCCACCTCTCATCATTTCCACAAATCACACACGCACACACATACCCCACGGGCACGCACGCACATACCCCACAGGCACGCACGCACATACCCCACAGGCACGCACGCACATACAGCGAACTTGCCATTTGTTTGGTGTAGTGGTTTTGCTCCCATTCCTGTTGGGGGTTGGGGACTTGTACACTAAATGGAAAATGCAAATGAGAAGACAAGGGTACTTTTCTCGCCTCTGCACTAAGGAGAACACCCTGATCCCTGTCTCGTAAGTGGCCACATGAAAGAGTAGATTCTCCATAGGGAGATACCTCTGTTTAGTCTGTAACTACACTTACTTTTTATACATAAAATAAACAGGTCATGAAATGCCTGTCCTAGATGGGGAGGGGACTCCTGATGTCTCACTGTTACACGCAGTGGCCCAATAATGCCAGTCTCAGTTCAGGGGACAAGGCTATAGTGTCTTAAACACGCCCAGCATCCTCCCACCTGCAAACACTTGCACAAGCTGCTACTAGAACCCCCTTAATAAATGTACTTTTATCATTATTTGGGTCTTAGTTTAGATACCACCTCCCCAAAGGAACTTTCCCTAATTCTCCCTCCAAATGCCCCTCTGTAACACTGTTTGCTGTGCTTACTAGACTTTTCCATTGTGGTACTTACCATAGTAACTAAATCAATGTTTGTTTAATATCTTTCTCTTCCAACAGACTATAAGCTTCATGGGTACATAAGCTTCTTTTGAGCATATACCCAGAAGTGGAATTGCAGGATCATGTGGTAATTCTGGCTTTAATTTTTTTAGGGAACCATCATGTTTTCCACAGCAGCTGTACCATTGTACATTCTGTTGAGGTGCTTTCAGGATTTATAGAAGACATTCTGAGGTCTTGGATAGTAACCATCAAATTGTTGGAATACCAGACAACAGTTCAGTGCTTTAGGCTTGGATGTAAGTGTTAGAACTTGGAACTAGTCTCAGACTGATCTGGATTGGAATATCAACTCCCAAACTTCATAGCTGTGTGATTTTGGGCAAGTTACTTAACCATTCTGAGCCTTGGTTTCTGCCTCTGTACAATGACAACAATAAGAATCCCTACCTGAAAGGCTGTTGTGCATGTCCTGTTGAGCAGCGTGTGCAAAGTGCATGGTACAGGGTCCGGCACGTAGCAAGGGTCAGTGAATGAGAGCTGTCGTCATTGTTATTATTGTCGCTGTGGTTGATACCCGTGGAGAAAGCTAAGAGAATTTTGACGTGTAGGTTGAAGGGGCTTTTATGCATTAGGATAAGTGAAGGTCTGGTGTATTTTTCTCCCTTCTGAACCCTGGGAAATTGCTCAACCTGGTGTTGCCACCCCTAGAAGCCTTCGACAGTGGGGTCCTGCAGCAGCGTGCCAGTGGGTAGCTCAAAACCTGTGTCGTCTACTGCTTCACTCCACTGCAAGGCACAGTATTGTAAAGGGCAGAGGCCAAAACTCACGACAGTGCTCTGAAAATACTCAGAGATCTGTGATTTCGAGATCAGGTAACCCAAGCACTCTTGGTCATACGTAACGCACACACGTTCAGAGAAACTTGATCAAAAGTGGGGAATTTATGCTAAGAACAAGGGATGTCCTGTAGTTCAGTGGCAGAAGGTGCAGTGGGGCCTCCTAAGAGTGGTCCCAGGACCTGAGACCTGAGGGTGTCCTCCCAACCCTTTGTCTCTCCCCATATCAATTCTCTACAGACCACTATACATGAGGAAGGTAGCTGCTTCCAGAGACGCTGCTTCTCTGAGAACTACCTTCTGCTGGACTGTAGCCAGCTTTGAACTGGGTGACACAGTTCCACCCTCTTCATCCAGCTATGAGCGGAGGTGGACACATGACCCAAGCTGGGCCAATCAGATTCTTTCTTGGGAGTTTGGAATTGAGGCTGGTTAGTCTCGGCAGGTTTTCTCAAAATGGTGATGATAGTGATGGTACTTAACTTATAGGATGGTGGTGGAACTGGACTGGGGAATCCATGCCAAGTAATTAGCCCAACACAGGACACGTAGCAAGCACTCAGTAAAGTAAGACTGGTATTAGCATTGTTATCCCTAACACCAAGCTCCCTAGCACACAGCTTGGGACATAGTGGTGCTCAGTAAATATTTATTGGATGAATGGGTGAATCAGTCAGTCAATCAACCAATGAGCAAGAGAATGCCACAGGCCACAGTCACCCATGCTCTTTGATGAGACTGGGGTACAACAATACATGGACTTCATGTTTGTGCAAAATTTCTGTCTTCCAAACACTTGACTTTGTCTCCTGAAGGAAACCGAGTTGAACATCCCACAACCCCAGACCTCATGGTGTGAGGTGCAGGTGCTGCATAAGAGTTTTGAGGGTTGCCAGGTGCCGATGACACATTTTACAGGTCGTTAAACCTCTAGTTAGACAAACTCAATCACGTGTATTCATTCAAATGAGATTTGGGCCATTTCAAAGATTAGGCTCATAGTTCAGGGAACATGGTTTATGTTTTCCTTTGACAAGGAGGAGGGGGAAATGCATTCCACAATAGTGTTGAAGATTCCACAGCGTATTTCTCATTTTATAGTTCCTGCAGTCGTTCTTTCTCTTGCAAGTGATTTCTTGCTCTGCTTCCCCTACTCCCAAATAGTGTTTAATTTGTCTCAGTCTCCACCTACACCACGGGCTCAAAAATGTCCATCCTAGAGATTTGTACCCGCATTAAACCGGGAGAATGTTTATATTTTTAAAACGTAGCCACAGTAAACGACTTTTGAAATGTATCTTGAACAAACGCAGACAGACATGATAAATCAGCTTACCCTCAGAGAACAAGTTACAAGAAAAGTTTTGCAAATGGAATTTTCTCCTGGTGGTTTAGGAAAGAGCCTTCGAAGTGGTACCTGTGTCCCCACCTGGGCAGGTTTCAAGAGGAAAGAAACATCAGTCAGGTAGCTTCCCTTCCGAGTGGCATTTTCAGCAAAGGGATCGGGCAAGGAAATAAGGACTCATTTAATGAAAGTCCCCTCAGAGCTGTGGACAGGGTGACGGAAGGGCAGATGGCCTTTTCTGGTCCAGCCGGGCTACAATGAAGCCGTCAGACATTAACAAGGAAGAGAGTGTTTGCACACCTTCTTTGGTCTCGAAAAACAGTGTTTAACAGCCCTAAGCATCTTGAGTTTAAACATTTTTGAGCACCCAAGATCCTGGAATGATGACAGGCCCTTAATAGGCCCCCAGAAAACATTTGTTAAATCAATAATATTCCTGCTAGACACACAAAAAAAGAATAACAGATAACAATTCACCAACTGCTTGCTACATGCCAGGCACTCCATGTACACTGTCTCGTGGTCACAACCACATTGCAAGGACTTGTCCAAGGTCACTCCACCAGGCAGTAGAAGATTGAGGATTTGAAGCCTATGTATGTCTGATGCTGAAGTCCGCACTCTTGCTGCTTGTCCCCTCCAGCTTCTTAAGGGTCCCCTTTGGCTTCTTAAGTGCAATTCCTCTAGTTCTCTCTGCCTGTCATGAAGCAGGGGATAATTCATGGCGAGAGGGGTCTACGTGCTTAGCATCCCCCCACCACGTGGTGGTCCACGCAAGGACCATACTCCTTGCTGCCTGCTAAGCCAGAGGCGCTCTCCAACTTCTTCCAGGCATCCCCCCTCCAAAACCAAAGTTGCACTTTCCGATAGCTCCCAGAGTGGGAAGGCTTCTGGCTCTACACAAAACCGTACTTCTCATGGGTGACCAAGTCATGGCATGCGTGGCAACATGGGCAACTGGCCTCCCCAAGACTGATTAGGAAAAGTTGTTATCTTGACCTTTTTTTTTTTTTTTTTGCGGTACGCGGGCCTCTCACTGTTGTGGCCTCTCCCGTTGCGGAGCACAGGCTCCGGACACGCAGGCTCAGCGGCCATGGCTCATGGGCCCAGCCGCTCCGCGGCATGTGGGATCTTCCCGGACCGGGGCACGAACCCGTGTCCCCTGCATCGGCAGGCGGACTCTCAACCACTACGCCACCAGGGAAGCCTATCTTGACCTTTCATGTCCTGGTCATCTTTGCATATGTTCTGTGACCTCCCAGTTGTTGCATCTCCTGTTAAATAATATCAGCTCTCTCCGTCTTTATTATCCATCCCAAAGAGTCATCTAGTCAACCAACAAATATTTATCAGTCCCTAACAAAGATAAGACCCTCTGGTCTCGGGAGCTCAGACTAGTGTAATGGTGGATGCATCAGACAAATAGCTTTAGTGCATGAACTCGGTGCTCCAGGGAGAGAGGCTTGCCCAGTGTGCTATGGGAATAAAGAGAAACGCAACTAACTTGTCCAGTGGGAGGAGGATTGAAGAAGGGGGTGCTTGGGAAGGCTTCACAGCGGTGGCGACATTTCTGTTGGGTCTGGAAGGGTGAGCAGGAGTTTTCCAAGTGGGAGAGGAGAGAAAGGGCATCTCCTGTAGGAGACATGACCTGTTCCCAGGAGCACGCATGCTTCAAAGGTGTTTAGACTGGAGGACAGGGTGCGTGTACCAGCAGATGCAGCCGTGAAGGGCTCTAGAATAACCACGAAGAATCGGGACTTTGCTTTGAGGCCCCTGAAGAGAGTGGTAGAGACGTTTGTTTTAGGGAAAGATGGCGCGTCAGTTTCCTAGGGCTGCTGTAATAAATTACCACACACTGGGCGGCTTAAAGCAACAGAAATTTGTTCTCTCACAGCTCAGGAGTTCAGAAGCTCAGAGCCTAGGTGTGGGCAGGCTTGCTTCCTTCTGGAGGCTCACTCCTAGCTCCCTCCTCAGCCCTGGTGGTTGCTGGCCGTCCTCTGCGATGCTTGGCTTCGGGCAGCATCCCTTCACCCCCTGCCTCCATCTGCACATGGCCGCCGCCTCTGCTGCCCTCCCCTCTTCTCATAAGGACCCCAGTCATTGGGTTTAGGGCCCGCGCTCATCCAGTATGACTCTATCTTAATTACATCTGCAAAGACCCTCTTTCTGAAGAAGGTCCCATTCCGAAGTTCCACGTGGGCATACAGTTTGGAGAGAGGATGCTGTTAAACCCACTGTAGATCATAAAGAGGCAAGAATGTCAGTGGAAACCCGCAGGACTAGCCAGGAAGCCAGTCCCACAGAGAGAGAATGGGGCCTGGAGACGGCAGCAGCAGAAGGACCCACCGCCACCCCGGGGACTGGTTCACATGCACCTGTGACCAAGCAGGGGAAGGGAGACATAATGACACAGCGAGTCCTGCCGGAAGGGACCTTAAAGACCAAATCATCCCCTTTTCCTCTGTTTACTGAGGGCCGTGGTCACGGATGCCATCACATGGTGGAACCAGCATTTTATAACCAGGCAGTGTGTCTCAAGGATCCCTTTCTATTCTTACTACTGTTTGAATGCACACTCGCTCTTCCTAGTAAGGTGTCGTTTAGACAGGGCCTCCAGGAGCCAAGGAGCTTGTTGACAGAGCCCATAATTGTCTTAATAACCAGAATTTATTAAGCACACGCTAAATGCCAGGTGCTATGTGCGGTGCCTTGAATTCATTAGCTGTGATTCTCACAACGTCCCTAAAAAGAAGAGCTGTATTTTGGATGTCCTCATCTTACAGGTGAGGAAATCGGTGCTCAGTGAGGTTATAACTTGCCCAGGGTCACACTGTGGTGAACTGGAATGCAGGGCCATGTGATGCCAAAGGCAGTTTCTAAAATAATAATAATATTTTTTAAATGCCTCCATTAAAAAAAAATATATATATATAGGATTAGTGGAGTGGGGTGTGGAAATTTCATCAATTCAAGTAGCCCCAATTTATTCTGCTTCCAGAGAAAGTCTCCATGTCCCTAGCTTGGGGTAAAGAACCAGCTCTGGAAGCCTGGATGACAAACTGGGGTCATCCCCCCAGTCTGTGGGGGGCTTAAAGGAGACGTACACAGGACCCAGAAGGGCATCCTTCTGTCAGGTGAGGGGCCAGGGCTCCAACTTAATTAATGCCTTTCTCCCTGCCAACATTTCTTTTGCCCTCCCATCTGTTCGAAGGAAGGCTTTTCCTCTCTGGGGATGAAGGGACCTTTTCGGTTCCAGCTTATTCAGAATAAAGTTCCTTGAAAGGAGTGGCCAATTTCTTTTTTTCCTTTGAGCCTGACATGCAGAAACAGCTGTTGAATCAGGAAACTCTGCCAATAGAGCCTGTCGTGCCCAGATCTCATCTGGTGTCTGCTTGGGTGTGTGTGTGTGTGTTTATTTTTTTTTCCTTTAAAAAAAAATTCTTGTAGGGTTTTTTCCATTTAATTATTATTATTCTTCAAAGGGAATCTGGAACTGGCAGATCCAAAGATCAAAGCTTCAAGAGGGGCTATGTCTCTCCCTAAAGTCCCAAACAAGACTCTAAAGACACAGGGCCAAGGACAGGGTGGAAATTGATGCCATCAGCCTGACCGACCTTACCCCTCCCTTTTCCTGTGGCTTCCTGTGCTCAGATGCCTTTCCCCAGCCTGGCTGCCTCTGGGCATCCTGATCAGCCAACTGATCCCCCTCGTGTGGCCGGAGCAGGAGGTTACCTAGGGTAACCTAGGGGTGTAATCTGAGGGTGGAGCAGCTTGGTGCCGCCGTAAAACATTCCCCAACACACTAAACCTGGTACATACCTGAAATTATACCCCTTACCAAGCATCCCATTGGGTTTAGCATTGCCTACTCCCTGGCCTCAATTTTCAGGGGGAAAATGCTACTGGGTTCAATCATACCTTAAGCCACTCCCACTTTAGTATAAATTAGTCTACCGTTGGTTTCCATAGAAACCATAGAGCCTGGGGAGAATGCTTGGCACCTTGAGGGGCGGTGGGGAGGGGAGGAATAATTAAAGAGAAGAGTAAATATTTACACATCACTAGAGAAAGAAAGAAAAGAAGGAAACCAAAAGTTATTAGGTACCTACTGTGTGCCAGTCCTTTCCATATCTATTATTTATATTTTCAAGACAACCCTAAGGTTGGCATTATCGTCCACATTTTGTAGTTGACTCACCAACGACCATCCCAGCTGAGTTGTCTAACCCAGTGGTTCTCAGACTTGGGTGTAGGAATCCCCAAGACAGCCTGATGGGGATTCCCGGGCCCCACCCCGCAGCGGTCCTTATTCACTTGGTCTTGTCTGTGGCCCATGAATTTGCAAGTGTAATAAGCTCCCAAGTGATGCCAGTGGTGTTGGTCCGTGGACCGCAGTTTGAGCAGCACAGGTCTAGTCATGGTAATCTTATTCACCTAGGCAGTGATCCGTCCAAATGATGGGCCAGCCTAAAGCCCATCTGGGCCAATAAGACGTGAATGGTAGATTTGCCACAGGGGCTTCTGGGAAAGAAGTCTTGACCCTGACGTCTACCAGCAGTCATTTTACAAACACAAGAGGAAGATGTCTAAGGATGAAGCTGATTCTATAGACAGTTGACTCTGTGGGAAGCTCGGTGACATTACAGAACTTCTAAGCCAACCCTGGATTCTCCTCAGGAGTCCCTCTTCCATGAAGTAATAAATTTCCTTATTGTTTAAGCAAGGGTGCATGGAGTTTCCTGTTACTTTTCAACTCAAAGCATCCTAACAGGTATTACTGTCATTTTCACATGAAGAGAGGTTCAGTCCAAGCCCAAGGTCACTCAGCTGGTGACCCAGGTCTGTGTGATACCAATTTGTTATGCTTTCTGAGTGGCTTTCTCTCCAATGTCTGATGTGACTCCCCATCTAGTGGGGCCCAAGTATCTGGGGCCAGGTGTACCTAACCTCCCACCACCAAGAGGTTAAGGATTCCATCCATCTATCTGTCCATCCAGCCTTCCAGCCGTCCATCCAATCATCCTTCCCTTCACCTAGCGATTATCCTGTGCTGGGTGCACGTCAGCCTCTGTGCTCAATGCTTGTGATCCCAAATGACAAGGTTCGGTCTTAGCCCCAGAGGAACTCCAATCTACAGGAAGAGACAGCCCTACGATGTCCACATCCCTTCTACATTCCCAAGACTTGGGCATAGCAGCCAGTCCACTGAGGTCAGATGCCCAGTCCTACTGAGTTTCCAGGCTGTTGGCAGATAATAAAAACCCAGTCTTCTTTTATTTAACTCAAGTTTATACACTTTGGAAAGTTGGAATTTTTTTTTTTTAACATCAGTAAAGCAATTCAAGATCTTCAGTAATGGGGATTATATAAATATCCAACCGTCACATTTCTGTGTTTATAGAGCATCAAAGACCACAACACATTATACAACTTCTAATTAATCCCTGTAATGCTCTGGTGTCATGAGCAAAGGCTGGATAATAACCCTATTTTACAGATGGGACCAACGGCCCCTGTAATTCAGCGACTTGCGCATGGTCCTGTGGCAGATCACCTGCATTTTACACCTTCATTAATAGCACAGCTTATTATCCGTAATTATAATAATTACATTAACAACTAGCATTTATCGAGAAGGCCCCATAAACCCGGCCCTGTCCTGAGAACCTGACACACATTAGCGTGGTGGATCTCCATCACTACCCTACGAAGTAGGCTCTGTGCATGAGGAAACCAAAGCTCAAAGAGGTATCGTATTTGCCAAAGACCCTGGGTGGCATGTTGGGAAGTGAGGACCTACTGTGTATTCTTGTCCTGAGTCTTCTACTACTTTGCTGTGTGACCTTCAGAAAATTCTCAGCCTCTCTGTGTCTTGGGTTGCTCATCTGTTAGTGGAGCAGGGAGAGTACAGACTTTGGAACTAAACTGCATATTGGAGCTGAACCCCACCTCTGTCCCTTGCTTGTCATGCAACTCTGGAAGTGTATTGATACTTGACCTCTCTGCAACTCCATTTTCTAATCTGTGTAATGGAGATAACAGTCCTGTCCCACAGAATGTGTTGCAAGGGTGAAATGGGTTAATGCATGTAAACGTTTACAGCAGTGCTTGGCACTAAGTAAGCACTCAGTAAATGTCGGCCGTTTTTAGTTTATCTGTCTGTCATCTGCTGGAAAGATTGTGTTGGGTGATCTCTCAACGCTGATGATCTCTGATGATTCTGAAATTAACGACCTCCCATGCGTTGTTTAGCCACAGGGTAATAGTATATATAACTCTCCTGGGGTGTCTGGGGTCGTCTAGACAAAATACTTGCAGTGTGCTAACAAACATCATGGTCAACACCCTTTTCATTGCAAATGATAGGAAAACCCAAATCAAAGTGGCCTAAGCAAAAGAGGAAATTGCCTCAGGTAAATCCAGCTTCAGCTTATTCTGCCTGCCTCTCCTCCGTCACTACTTTGTACCCTCTGCCCTACCTGTATGCTCCCCTTGGACTGACCCATCTTCAGTATCAAGTTCCTAGTCACCTACAGGTCTTGGCATGTGCTGTTACTTCTGCCCGGAACGCCTTCCTCCTTCCTCTTCTTCTAGAGCCTCCTAGCCTTCCAGACTCTGCTTGGCCTGAGAAGTCACTTCCGTCCTTGATGAATCCGATGTACCCACAGCCTGCATAGCATGGCATTGTGATTGGCTTAATTGCCTGCCTGTCCCCATGAGACTCCAGAAGGGTGTGTCTGTCCTAGCCCTGGGCTGGCACCCTAAGGGGGGCTCAGTAAGCCTTCTTTGAATGAAAGAATATCCAGTGTGTCCTGCACAGTGGGGATGACTCATTGATAAGTCCAAGGGGCAGGAGAGCCAGGAGCAAAGCACAGAGCGTGAGAGGGGAGTAGGGAACCCTAGACAACCGTCAGGAAACCCAAACATGGGTGGGGGCAGGTAGGTCTGCGTGAGGTTAGGCGAATGGGCACCCTTGAATCTCAGCTCTAGCTAGGATCTGACCCCAGCCCGACTACCATGTCCCAGAAAAATCTAGAAGTTGTGCCCAGCAGGACCCCTTTGGAACAAGGCTCCTCGCCACTTCTCCCCCAAAGGCACATCCAAGATGGTTTAAAAAAAAATCTTAGCACGTCCTGTGTAGAATCTTGTGTTGTGAAAACAAAAATAATCTCTCACCCACCTCTGTGGTGTTTGGTTCACCTCCCTCTGGTTTGCACAGCGAACCGGCCTCTCCCCTGTTTAGCCCCAGGAAAGCATGAAAATGAACACTTGGCACCATCAAGGGCATCCATGCTTCCGCCTTTCTGGAGGAGCCCTCTCTGTTCAGACTTTTCACATTTGAAAATATGCAGGTTCAGCTCATAATTTTCTCCACCCCAGGCTGCCAGCCACACTCTTCTCCCGTCTCGGCTCATGCCCACCCCCCAACCCTGTTTGCTAACTCTGAGAAGGAAGGTGTTTTCTTTTTCCAACAAGTCTGAACCCCAATTAGTTTCTCAGTAACTTGATACCCATTGGTGGTGATGGTGATATCTCACCTAGCGTTGTTATTGATTTGGTCAGAAGGAATTAAGGAGATAATTCGTACTCAATTACAATTCCCTGAATTTCCTGAGGTTGCTAACTCTGCTCCCCGGTTGTATTTTCTTTTCCAGATTAATTTTGTCTTGACTCTGAAATGAGAGTGGATATGACGGGCTTGTTGTGTTGATTGTCGTGGAAACAAAGTAGGTCTCTGTATTTTCATTCCAAGTAGGGCTCTCAAATTCTTTTTTTTTTTTTTAAAGTTAATGTGAAACGTACACAAGTTAAAAAGAAAAAACAGCACCGAAAGCCTCTTACCAAAGAGGAGCCCATCTTCCTTGCCCACACCTCACTCTTGATGCCATTCCCCAGGGAGCCACGTCTAACACTTTTCGTATTGTTGCTGTTTCCCGTGATCCGTGTCTCCAGATTATTTAAGTTTTACTGCTGTTTCTCAGCTGATACGTTTAAGGTTTTGATGGCTTTCTGCTATGAAAGATGAGGGTCTGGCTTCCTTGTATCCCCATGTACTGCCCACTCCCGATTCCCGTTCCCCGCCCCGAGACAGCACTACCTTTAGTTCTGGTACTGGGTAATTTTGTAACTTTAGAAATATGTTATTAGGGCAGTGAAACTATTCCGCATGATGCTACTGGGATGGATACACGGCTTTAGACATTTGTCCAAACCCATAGAATATACAGCAGCAAGAGCGAATCCTGATGTAAGGATGGGCTTTGGGTGCTAATGTATCAATGTAGGTTCATCACTTGTAACAAAACACCACTCTGGTGTGGGATGCTGATAATGGTGCAAGCCGTGCGTGTGTGGACCCAGTGCAGGGCGGGTGCTGCGGATGGGGGAGGGGGCGGTACGGGAGCTTTCTGCACCTTTCTTTCAGTTTTGCTGCGAACCTAAAACTGTTCTTTAAAAAATTGTCTTAAAAAAACAACTATGTTACACTTGTAACATAGCTGCATTCACCCTAAAGAGTATTTTGACCTGACCCCTTACTTTGTAGCAGAGGAGGTTAACTCCTCATAGGCTCTTCTTGTGTTTTTTTACCACTGCTCTTACATTGTGGAGATCGATAACACCCGCATTCTGTTCAGGACTTGTAACTGTTTTCCAGGCTTGGTCTATGAGCTGAGTGTTCACGTTGAAAATCAACAAATGTTACAGTGGTGTTTTCCACCCGTTCATTCACTCACACACTCAACCAGTAACTGCCAAGAAGCCACTCTGTGTTTGTTGTTGTGCCAGAGACCAAAGATGCCGTGTGACCAGGTCACGCTCCCTGCGCAAATTGCAAGGCTAAAATTTAGAGGAGGAAGAGAGGAAACACGCAATTTACAATGTAAGCACAATAACTGCTGAAATCAGTGGTTTTTAACTTTATGTTCAAAATATGAATATGAAGTGTAACAGAGGTAAGCTGAATGTAACAGATGTCTTAAACAGGAGCTGCTGGTTTCCTTTTGGCTCTGTAAGCATAAACAGAGTCTTGGTGTCTGAACCTCAGCCCGTTTTGCTCCTCCATTGATCCCCAGGCTGAAGCCACGACACTAGAGCATTCTACATACTGCAGACTGAGAGGTGGTGAGAGGCATCACAGTTGCGGTTTTGTTTCATGGTTGTAAAGATCCTTCATCAATAGGGAGCCTTTGCAGCATTGGATGCACTTGTCCAGGACACAGTGGCTGGAAATATCACTCAGAGGACAGCTGGGGACAAACGTATGCTCATCATGAGAGGTGCCAGGCTGGTCACAACAATGCCCATGGCCCAGCACGGGACACCAAGGGGGCCTCTGGGGCCACGGAGGGGAATATTCTGACTACCCTTGGCATGACTGTCCCATCCAAGTGGGGCGTGTGTGTGTGTGTATGAGTGGAGCATGGCAGCACTAGAGGCCAGATTGCCAAGTGCGCTAGGAAAATCTGAATTATAAGATATAGTCTCTATCCAAACACACATAGGTGTATACACATCAATTAAGAAAGTCCCAGATTGTTCTTCTATTTACCTATTTTGCAAACAACTCAGTAGTTTGTTTACTTAATGATCATCATTGGGTCTGTTTCCTTGACTATGTGACCTTGATCTGTCACTCTCTCTCTCTCCATGCCTCGGGTTTTTTGTTTTATTTTTTTTAACCTATAAAATAGGCATTTATTTCTTATGGCTTTTACCCAAAGGTAACAAGTGGCAGAGCTGGGATTTGAACCCAGGTCTCTCTGATTCTAAAATCTGTGCTTTTCAATACTACAATCTACTGTCTCCTGTGGTAGCTCAGTTACGGAATTATCTTGTTTGCAATCCGGTCATTCCCCAGGCTAATTCACATCCTGAAATGGGCCCATGCTTTTTCTTTGCCAGTGGGTGAGACTGATATACATGGTAAAAGCAGTGACTAGACCCTAAAGAGAAATTAAATGAGTTTATATAATGCAAATCGTCGATTGTTTCCTATGGAGAGTTTACTCCTCTATGGCTATATCTTAGTTAGCTATGCTGTGTAACAAGTGACCCTAAAACAAACATTATCTCACAGTTTCCGCAGCTTACCTAGAGGCCTCTGGCCCTGGAGGCCACAGTCAAGATGCCACGTTGGCCTGGAGTCATCTCAAAGCTCAGCTTGGGGAGGGCTCACTTACAAGCTCACCCACGACGCTGTTGGCAGGTAGCAGGTGGCCGCTGGCTGTAGACTAGACGTGTCAGTTCCCTGCTGAGTGGGCCTCTCCCACAGAGCAGCTCACAGTCTGGAAGCTGACTTTTCCCAGAGCAGGAGAGAATGCCCGAGACAGAAGCCATATTCTGTTCATTAGAAGTGAGCCACTGGGTCCAGCATACCCTCCAGCAGAAGAGATTAGACAAGGGTGGAAATGCAAGGAGGCTCACTGGAAGCTGCCCACCACACATACTGGTGAAGGGAAAAGGCAGAACCTAGACCGTGATCGTCAACAAGCCGGGTGCCCTGGGATCTCCAGGAGAAATAAAACTTGTCTTCTCTGATGGGGCTTCTCAGTCTCAGCACTCTTGACGATTTGGGTCAGATACAGCTTTATGGGAGAAGGTCGTCCTGCACATTGTAGGATCTAGCAGCATCCTGGGCATCTACCCACCAGATGCACCCCCCCAAGTTATGACAACCAGGAGGAGCTTCAGTGACACTTCGGGAAAATTTCTGGGTCTCTCCTGAAGGTCAACCTTCAGTGGAAATGAAGGGAAGGCATTGCACTTCCAGGTCATCAGTAAGCCCTTAACGAATGAACGATAGTCGTTATTATCACCAAGATGTGCTCCAGCTCTCACGCCAGCAAATAACTAGGAAAAGAGAAAAGATACGATTTGAGATTTTGTAAGCATAGAAGGCAGGGGGTTGACCCAATATCCATTTTCTTAGAAAGGCGGGGCACTGGGGGGGGGCGGGCGTCCTCTCTGCCTTTAGGTCCTTTGCACAGGGGAGCCCGGTGATGGACTCAATTCTCCAGCCCTAATGTGTGTGACTCCCAGCTTTCCAACCTTCTCAAACATGGCTGGAGAGAGAATGACAAGAATTAGGCACTGTGGCACCGTTATCACACCGATGACGTGCGGTTTGGAGCTGCTGCTCTTGTTTCTTTCAAGGTGGGATTTTTTGTTTTGTTTCCGAAAATAATCTATGGCCACAACGTAAGCCATGAAGAAGTGCAGGCTTCGTTCTTCTACACCAGGGCTCAGTGAGCCAGGTAGTAAATATTTCAGTCTTTGCAAGCCATACAGTCTCTGTTGCCACTAGTCAGTCCTGCCCTTGGAGCTCAAAAGCAGCCACAGACAGTCTGTAAGCAACTGGGTAATGGTTGTGTGCAAGTAAAACTTTATTCACGCAGACAGGCAGGCTTCTCTGCATCGTCTTCTTGGTACTCTTGCCTCTTTGCCAGTTTTCCTTTTGTGTCAGTCCTTAATTCTCTAATCTTATTCTCCTCTCTCTTCCCCTCTCCTTCCTTCCCCTCTCCTCTCTCCCTCTCTCTCCCCATCCATCCCTTTTGTGACCTTTTCCTCCTCCCTCCGTCCCTTCTCTTTCCCTCTCTCTCTCTCTCTCTCTCTCTCTCTCTCAATTTCTCTCTCTTCCCCCAGCCTTCCTCTCTGACACTTAATTCAACACCTCCGACCTTAATCTCCAATTCCATCCCCTTCGCCAAGCTCCAATCCACATCCATGTATCAGACAACTGCCTCTCAGCCCCACTCATGCTCCTGGACCCAGCTCCAAAGACTCAAGAGCTGGGCGTCATCTTCGCTTATAGCCTCGTCGCGCACTCACAGCCCTCTGAAACCCTCCCAGATGTATTTGTTCTTTGGGGGGAGATCAGGGTGCAAACAGTACTGCTATTTGTGTGAAAAGGGAATGCTTGTGGTGGAAAAAGAAGTGTGTGTGTGTGTGTTTATTGAAGTATATAATATCTCTCTGGAAGGATACACAAGAACTTGGTAACACTTAGTCACCTCCAGGGAGGGAAATGAATAGCTTGAGGACAAGGTAGAAATAATACTTTTTAACTATACACGCTCTTATATGTTTTAAAACCATTTGAAAATATTTCCTATTCCATCCCCCCCCCCCAAAAACCCACTAAAAAACTGAACTGAAATGAAGTAAAACTCAATGCTTCACTTTCAGTTCATAGTGAGGACCCTCATCTCTAAGCTTATTTTGCTGAAGTGGCTTCTCATGGTTTCTCAGCAGCGTTAAAGCTTTAGACATCTTTCCTCCTGCTTGGGGATGTCAAGAGAACCTTCATCGCCGTCACACTCTACATTTCAATTCCTCATGGTAACTTCCGTTTGAAAAACTGTTCCCGCCACTTTCTGTGTTCAGCTCAGTCTGAAACTGGAGCAGTAACCCCCCAGCCCCACTGGAGGGTAGTTGAATTGCCTGTTTGATTCATGTCTCCCCCACTAGACCACGAGCTCCTTGAGGGCAGGGATGGTGTCTTGTTCAGCCTCATATCCCCAGCCAGTATCTAACTCCCAGTAGGTATTTAAGAAATATCCGGGCTACACCTGCCCCGCACCCAGCCTCGTAATGTGGCTCATGTAACTTGGTATTGAACAGCACCCTGCGGACAGGATCGTAGAATTCATACCGCAGCAGCCCTGGTCACATGAAGCCTCATGCTGATGTGAGTTCAGGCCTCAGCCAGCTCTTCTGCATCTGGGCTCTTTTCTCTGAACCACTGGCTTAAACTCAGCTCAGCTTCTGCTTCTTACATGGAAAATGAGGTTAGCAGTTATTGAGCAATGTGGGGCTGGGTTTCCTTGACCTCCAGGGGCTTCGCTCGGATTTTGCTAAGATGTTGACTTGGTCCTCTTCCAGGGAAGGAGAAAAGAGCTGAAGCTACGTGGGGACTTAACCCCTTAGCCCAACCCACAGACTCTTTCCACCCGGCTATTGACAATATGAAAGGAGATTTTCTTGGGTCGCCACTTGTTTCTTTTCTCCAGGATGAATTGACTAATTTGTCTCATTTTCAAGAAAGGGAGAAAACTGTGGTGTGATCAGCAATAAAGAGCACCCTGTGATCAACTAGAGTGGCCTCTTCTTCCTCCTGTAGCCGAAATCCAGCCTCTGTACTGAATTGAATCTCAGAGGCAGAGTTTGGGGTGAAGTAGAAAAGAATAGCTTTATTACTTTGCCAGGCAAAGGAGGCCACAGCAGGCTAATGCCCTCGAGACTGTGTGTCCTGACCTGGAGGGGGCAGTGAGGAGTTTTATAGCAGTGGTTCAAAGAGGAGGGTGTGATCAGCTCGTGGACATTCTTCTGATTGGTTGATGATGAGGTAACTGGGAGTCAGCATCATCAACCTTCTGATTCCAACTGGTCTACCTGCTTGTGGGCAGCAAGCAGTTAACTTCTTCCACCCAGTGGGGCTTTCAGTACCTGTAAAACAGCTCAAAGATATTGTTCTGTGTATCCCTTGAGGGGAGCCATGACCCCCTTGGGGCGGCCGGGGCTGTACTATTGTTTCTTGACGGTTCCTCCCTCCCTTCCCTGATTAGCAGCTGTTTGACCCTGCCGTTGGAATTCAAAGGAGGGTCTTGGAGGCTGAATGAAGCCTATTTCCTGTAATCAAGAAACGGGAGACAGAAAGACTTTTATGCCCAGGAACCCCACAGGGTCCTGCAAGGTTTCACTCCTGCTAGCTGGGTGACCTCTGGTACAGGTTATTTAACTAATCTGGGTTTCAGGTTTCTCAACCGTAAAATGGGGATAATAATAGTTACAACACTTAGCTTTTGGAGTGGTTGTGAAGATTCAGTGAGAAATGGCACGTAAAGTGCCCGGTATGGGACTGGCAGTCGTGTGTCACGACGCTGCTTTTCCTTCCCGGGACCATGGCTGACATTGCTACCACAGAACTCTTTTCTGATGAGATTGAACCGCAGGGAGCTACAGGCGGCCACTGCTTCTAATGGGTATATTGAAACCGACGCTCAAGTTGGAACCCATTTGCTATCTCTAGCCTAGCACATTTCCAGACATTAGGGAGGTTCTGGAAATTTAGGCACTGTTATCATCATTAAATAGAAGCACCTTTGGCAAGGTGGTTGTTACATTCTGGGACCCTTTTCCTGAAGCTCCTTCGGGGCGTTGAGTGACAGGCCATCATATGGATTCCCATTGGCTGTTAATGCCCAGCAGCTGGACTGCTGGCCCCTCGTATTTAGTCTTTCAAAAGAGCTGATGAGATTAATGTATTTGATTTAAAAAAAAAAAATTTTTTTTTAAACTAGGTGGATAGCACATTTGCTGCTGGCAGGCCAGCTCAATCCCAGGGCTGATGGGGGCTCATTGACGGTGGCAGCCAGTTTCCATTTCAATCGAGCAAGAGGAGGGAGGCAGAGAAAGGCAGAGATTGAGAGGAACCAGGACTTGATTGCAAGCTATGGCATTTGGCGCCACCTACCGTTATGTCACTGCATCGCTGCCATTGATGACTATCTTGAAGTTGTTAGCCTTAACCTGCCCTTAATGAGTTTACCTGGCAACATTTTCATAATCTCACTCAAATCTTCATGTTTCTTTTATAATTTATGATTTAACTTTGTCAAAATGCCAGATCCTCATGACGTAGTAACAACAATAGTAACATTTCCTCGGCACATTTGGTTTCAAAGACCTATGCACCCAGTGTGCCTCTTAGTCTTCTGGGTGAGGACCCGGCAGGTGCCAGGTGGGCACTGCTCCACCCGGCCCACCTTGGCGCCCGGCTCAGTACCTTGCCAGGTCCCTCAGAGCACATTTCCCATTCCCAGGGTGCTCGTGCGTAACGTGGATTTCACTGGAGGGTTCACGGAAGAGCAGGAGAGGAAGGTTCCGTTGCATCCCATGGAAGAAAACCAATGACACGGTCCTTTAAACTGGTGCTTTTTCCCTGAATATCGGTTGCCTCCTCCCCACACCAAGGCTCCCTCCTCACCCTCTGTAATACATCACTCTGCCTTTATTAACCGGAACGTTCATCCTCTGTGTGTGCTTCTCCAGTATCCATCTTCACACTCGTCTTCCTTCTCAAGGAGACTGGGTGTGTTAGGCAGAATTCTTCAGAGAAACAGAACTCATGGGATGCATTTAGGTATAGATACAGATACAGAGATCTATTGTAAGGAACTAGTTCATGTGCTTATGGAGGCTGACAAGTCCCAAGATCTGCAGTTGGGCAAACTGGAGACTCAGGAGAGCTGGTGGTGTAGTTCCAAAGGCCTAAGGACCAGGAGAGCTGATGGAGTAAGTTCTAGTCCAAAAGCCTCCAAGCTCAAGACACAGGAAGAGCCGATGTTTCAGCTTGAGTCTGAAGGCTGAAAAAAAAACCTGACGTCCCAGCTGGAAGGCAGTCACGCTGAAGAAGCTCCCTCTTGCTGGGGGCGGTCAGCCTTTTATTCTATGTAGGTCTTCAGCTGATTGGATGAGGCCCACCCTCATGAGAGAGGGCAATCTGCTCTACTCAGTCTATCAGGTTAAATGTTAAACTCACCCCAAAGCATCCTCACAGAAACACCCAGGATAATGTTTGGCCAAATACCTGCACAGTCCACGGCCCAGTCTAGTTGACACACAAAATTAACAATTGCACCAGCCTTCTAGTCTTGACTCTGCCAGCTGACCAGCTATGCGACCTTGAATGGTTTCCTCTTTGCTACCATTTCTCTTTCTATAAAATGGGTGGTGCTTTCAGGATCCACTGCAGCTTTCATGCCAAGGCCAGGATCAACGCAGCAGCCCCCAGTCAATGAGCCGTTTCTGCCACACGCTTGGAGTCCCATCAATGGGTCAGCTTCGCTCAGGAGCTCCCCGTTGCATTGGCTGAGACTTCATGAGATGCCTATTGTGGCCTGAGGCTCTCTCTACCCAATCTTCCTCTCTCCTTCTTTTCTCTTTCTCACCCTCAGTAAGCCTCTTGTACTCCTGTCTCAGTGCTTGCTTCCCAGAGGCCCCAGATGATGCGTATGTTGACATTTTTTAAGAGTTCAGGTCATTTATTTTGCAGAATGACTATACAGCATGGTGACTGTAGTTCATAGTACTGTATTACATATTTGAAAGTTATGACGAGAGTCCATCTTAAAAGTTCTTATCCAAGAAAAATTTCCTGTAACTATGTAAGGTGATGGTGGCAACTAGATTTATTGTGGTGAACATTTTCCAGCGTACTCTACAAATATCAAATCATTATGTTGTACATCTGAAACTTAGTATGTCAGTTATATCTCAAAAATAATAAATACTCCCTAAAGGATGCACCTTGTGTTTATTGAAGAGAGTCTTTAAAGAATTCAATAGCTCACTTCATATTTTAATTGGAAGGTCTGTGTGTGGATGAGGTCACTAGTTCAGGGTTATCCCTACATAGGTAGGTACCTGCCTTATACCCTTACGACAAAAACGTTCACTCTCCCCAAAGGAAAGTGTCTATCACCATCATAAAACCACCAAAGCTTAAATATCAGTACGCAAGCTAAGGTCTCTGGACTCATGTGTACGTCTTCCCGTGGACCCTACCCACTCTCTGCCTCTCCGTTCTTTACAGCTTGTCCATAATGAGTCTAAAATTTGCGAATCGTCTTGCCTGTTCCTCAGTGTTCTCCTCTCCAATGGCCTCCCTTCCCCCGCCTCACCACTTGACAGAGCATGGCCAGCTGACATCTGTATCAGCCCAAGTACGTTTAGCAGGAATTCATTTCCATCTTAATCTGATTCGAGGAAGTAGATCACATTTTAAGAAGTAACAAAGATGGATTTGGAACATTCTTTCATAAAAGACAAGAGAACAGCAGAGATTTCAAAGATTGCCTCTCTGGTCTTGACCTTCAACAAAATCATTCTGATTTTCTGCCGTATAAAATTTTTTATGACAAAATCTAACAAAACTCAGTGGGCAAGCTTTGGAGGTACTATCTGTAAATTAATAGCTAGCAACTGCTCTCCTTTGTTTAGCCCCCGCTAGTCAAAACGGGGGGCAAAATGCAGTAGTGGTTGAGAGCACATGCTTTTCAACAACAGCAGCAGCAGCGAAACCTGATTAAAAACTGGGCAGAGGATCTGAATAGACATTTTTCTAAAGAAGACATACCCTGATGGCCAACAGGTACCTGAAAAGGTGCTCAGCATCTCTAAGCATCAGCGAAATGCAAATCAAAGCCACAGTGAGATATCACCTCACACCTGTTAGAATGGTTATGATCAAAAAGACAAGAATCGGAGAATGTGGAGAAAAGGGAAACCCTGTGCACTGTTGATGGGACTGTAAATTGGTGCAGGCACTCTGGAAAGCAGTATGGAGGTTCCTCAAAAAGTTAAGAGTATGAGACCCCAATATTCCACTTCAATAGCCAAGATATGGGAACAATCTAAGTGGCCGTTGATGGATGCATGAATGAAGAAGATGTGGTGTATATGTATAATGGGATACTACTCAGCCATAAAAAGGATGAAATCTAGCCATTTGCCACAAGGTGGATGGTCCTTAAAGGTACTGTGCTAAGTGAAGTAAGTCAGAGAAAGACAAATACCGTATGATTTCACTCAAATGTGGAATCCAAAAAAACAAAGCAAACAAAAACAAACACATAAAGAGAACAGATTAGTGGTTACCAGAGGGGAAGGTGCTTGGGGAGGTGGGACACAGGTGAAGGGGGTCAACTGTATGGTGATGGATGGCAGTTAGACTTGCAGTGGTGATCACTTTGTAGGGTACACAGATGTTGAATTATAGTGCTCCTGTACACCTGAAACTTATAAAAGAGAGAGAGACCAAAAAAAAACACCCTAAAATAAGACATATGTTTTGATGTTACTTGAGTTGATTTCAGTTCCAGACTTTGCCACTTAATAGCATGTTGTTTTCTCCTTTCAAAGCCTCAGTTTGCTCCTCTATGGGAAGAATAATAGTGAGGCGAGGACTAAGTAGAATCATGTATTTCAAATGAGAACACACTTAGGATCGTGTATGGCACGTAGGTGAACGATAATGTGATCGTAGACACCATTAGGTCCTCTTCACAGGCCCAAAGTTACCCAACACCGAAGTGACAGAATTAGGACTCCACCCTGGGCCTTTCAGACAACAAAACTCTTTACATTCGTTCCTGTCACCTCCCACTTCTCAGCTGTCAGGTTATACCAAATCACTTCCAAATGCTACTATTTAAACAGTCCCAGTACATGGATATTAGATGTGAGTGTACCTGCCCAAGAACCTTCCCCACCTAAGGCTCCACTGTGAGTCTCTGCTCTCACCTCCCCCTCCAACATTTGTCATCTTTTAACCTGACACATTACCGGATGTCGTGCGGCATTTCTCACAGTCCTGCTCTCAAAGACCCATTTACAGATGAGAGAAAGGACACGTGATGTATGTAGAAGGGACAGGGCAGAGAGTTGACCTGGTTTTCCAGGAAACAAAGAATGGAGGCATCACCCACACTCTGCAAAGCAATGGAAGAACCGAAGGCTCTTAAGACCAATGGCGCACCCAAGGAAGCAAAGACAGAATTAAAATCAAGTCTCCCAGGATTGCTTTTATGAAATCCGGCTGGGAGTAGTCACAGACAGTGAAACAAAGGACATCCAAAGAGATGGTGATGGGATTATACTTGGCTTTTATTTTCTCCTAATTTTAAAATCTTTTCCTGATATCCATTAATTAGTTTCATAACCAGATGATAATCTTAAAAGTAGAGTTGTATTGCAGATGTGTTACTTGGGTACGGAGTCACCTTAATCAGTGTCAGTAGGGAGGAAAGATTTAGCATTAGTTTGTTTATCAACGATAAGTGTCTAAAAAGTGTGAGACTTAGAACACACGAGTTTTGATGCAAGAGGAGGTGGTCTCTGAAGATCTGGAATATACAGTACTTCCTGGGGAAAGAAACTGGGAGAAGTAGGAGGGTTCTGCATTTCCTAGAAACATGGATTTTGATAATGATTTTGAGAGAGAGAGAATGATCCTAATTCTGGATATGCATCTAAGCCATGGAAATTAGGATCAAAAGGTAAGGGATTACAAAGTTATCGTCTGCAAAGAGGTCCTTGATTAAAGGGAGAACCAGCTTTATGGTCTAAAAGTAGCTGGTCAGCACCTGGAGCCAAGGTATTTGCATAAGCTATACCATAACCGTTTGTTCCGGGCCCTCATTTCCATTTCCCGGTCCCCACAGGGAGCTGATCCTTGCAAACTACATTTCCCAGGCACCCTTGCCAGCTGGCTTCCCGGTAGGTTCGGCCAATAGGAGGTGGAGCAGGAAATTGGGGTGGCGGTGGGGAGAGGGAGGCGGGGAGAGAGAGAGATCAGCATATTTCTCCTTTTCTCTCAGTTTCTGGTGGCATCTCCAACTGAGACTACGTGTCTTCCGTGAGTCCAGCTTCTGCCAGGTGGCCGAATTCTAGGGCTTTTGAAGGCTTCCTCTTCCCTTTGTCCTTCCAGCCCTGGAGGGGGTACAGACTTCCTCCTTTTGTTAAATCTCTAGCATGTCTTGCCCTCACTTAACTTGGCTTTCAACTCTTCTGACACCTTTGTAACTGCGCCCCTATTTCACAGTCCCTCTCTTGAACTATCTTGCATGAGCTCTGACTTCCCGCCTGTACCCCGCCTGATAGAGTGTGTTAAAATATACTTTTTTTTTTGGCGGTACGCGGGCCTCTTACCGTTGTGGCCGCTCCCGTTGCGGAGCACAGGCTCTGGACGCGCAGGCTCAGCGGCCATGGCTCACGGGCCCAGCCGATCCGCGGCATGTGGGATCTTCCCGGACCGGGGCACGAACCTGTGTCCTCTGCATCGTCAGGCGGACTCTCAACCACTGCGCCACCAGGGAAGCCCAAAATATACTTTTTAAAAAAAAATTTTTATTGGAGTATAGTTGATTTACAATGTTGTGTTAGTTTCAGGTGTATAGCAAAGTGAATCAGTTATACATATAAGTATATCCATTCTTTTTCAGATTCTTTTCTCACATAGGCCATTACAGAGTATTGAGTAGAGTTCCCTGTGCTGTACAGTAGGTCCTTATTATTTATCTATTTTATATATAGGCATGTGTATATATCGGTCCCAGTCTCCCAGTTTATCCTCCCCCTGCTTACCCCCGGTAACTGTAAGCTTGATTTCTGTATCTGTAACTCTATTTCTGTTTTGTAGATAAGTTCCTTTGTGCCCAAAATATACTTTTAAATTACATCATTCAGACCAACACTAAAAACTTATATTTTGCTTATGTTGATAGAGTTAGTCAGAATTGCTTTACAAATATGAAAATCACTATTCTTATTATTAGACAGTATAAGTAAATTATTTTAAAATCAGAAAAAAAATAACCAAAATAAAAAATTATTATTTACCTACAATTCAAACCTGAGATAACAATTTGTTATATTTACTTCCAGCTTGTTATATTATTACATATATACCTTGCCATATGTCAATATTTTAAAACATAATTTATATCAATTGATATACATTTTTTAGGAATGTCTATAAATTTTTATGAATATATATCTTAAAATTTTCTATGATCTAAGTTCTTTATATTTGTGACATGCATTTTCCCTTGAAATTATACTCCTTTCCAAATCAGTGAGTATACATCTACAGCGACATTAAATAGTAGCACCAAGTTCAAATCATCATATACCATTGTCTGGATAGACCACAATTTATTGCCCCAATGCCTGTTGCTGGACATTTAGATGTTTTTCACTGTTACTCACACTGCTGTGGTAGATATCCTCGTGGATAAATCTTTTCATCCTTGCTGCATAATTTCCTTGGACAGAAGCAGATTTGCTAGAGGAAAAGAATATGTATTTTTAAGCCTTGTCATACATAGGGTGAAACTTTCCTTCAGAAAGGTTGTAGAGATAGTGATTCTTGGATGCTTTGTAAACTTTTCATTGTGCCCAGATCAAAGTGTGTTCGTAAATATCCTGACAACCGGCGCTCCCTCATTCAATGCCAGTTATTACCAGTGGCTTATTTCAATTGGCATTAAACAATGGTCACAATGAAAATGGTTTCCTGAGAATTCATTGAAATGCTGCCATAAGTTCAGCACTTGTGGAGTGGATCTTCTCCTGCTAAAGTCTTATGTCAAATTGAGGACACAATTTGGCTTTGCTGCTATAAGTTGTTCAGCACCAATCCCAGTCTATACAAACTCACTCTTTTACAATAGTGTGAATCCCTGGTGCATGGGCAACTATCATTAGGTGAGATTTCAGGGGAAATGCTTGAAATTTAGACAGTATCATAGTTGCTTCATGAAGGGGGTGAAACCTGAGACATTTGGGAGAGTGATGGGTACACAACTGACATCAAGCGGCATTTCAGTCATGGATTTTCAAATTACAGCGAGGAAATTTGAGTGTGTTTATTTTGTCTTTGTTCGTAAGTGTTTTCATCACATCATCTCTGAAGAAAGTTGCTTTGGTTCTGAAAGAAGGAATTAATTGGCTGCTCAAAAAAAAAAAAAGAGGCATTAAAAAGAGACAACCTTGATTTCAAATGTTTAATCTCAACATGGCCATTCTCATCGCTTTCACTGCAAAATGCACCAGCATAGGGGTCATCTGATCTTAATCCCCAAGAGGGGGAAGAGAACTAGTTGCAATAATTCTTGATCTGTTGCTGCCTTGACACACTCAAGGGAGGAAGCTGTTTCAGAGAGAAATGTTGTGGTTGTAAGGAAAAGGAAAGCCAATTCAAACTGATTGAAATAATAAAGGAAATGTTCGTGAAAAGTCCAGGTTCTACTGAAACTTGTTGAGTTCAACAAGGTACCACGAGACGAGTCGAGACGAGTTTTTCTCTGACTGTCCTCTCCGCCTTCCCCCTTATCTTCTTCAGCTGGAGGGTGGCTCCCTCTTAGGCACAAAATGGCTGCCAGCAACCCTCACAGGTGTCTGCTTCTCTGTTCATAGTCTATGAGGAAAGAACTTCTTTGCCTCTGGTTCCTTAGATCTAGGAATCGTGCTTTTTAGAAGCCCCTGGCAAAAGTCTGCTTGTATCTCATTAGCCCAAATTGTGTCACATGACCATCCCTCAGCCAGTCACTGTGATGAGAGGTGGGCTCTGCTGTTTGGCTTCAGCCATTTAGGACCACCCTGTTGCTGATACCATAAGTATTTTCTGAGGGGCAGGAAGTCTAACCAGGGAACCAACCAGTATCAAGAGGGAGGGAGAAGGGATACTGGGAGCGTGAGAAAAGCCAGTGTCCATTATGCAGAAGTTTTAAAAAGTACTCCCAGAGATCCTTATATGCCTCCTTGGAGGACTGTCCCTCCACCCACTTCACCATCCCTCAGGATGAAAACTGATAGATTTGCCATCAATTTTCAGCCAGGGGATTGAAACACCCTGGTGTATTTGGATAAGCTTGATAATATTACCTGCAAGTCATTCCTAGTGATAGCTAAAGAGATAAAGTTTATAAATGATTTTATTGTTTCATGTCTAGCTGAGCTTATTCAAGGCTATCCCAGGTGCTTTTCTGGTATTCTGTATGCTTTATTTAGTGAACAAGACGGGATACTCTGGGATCTTGCCGTAGATTCTCCACCTCTAACCCGAGCTGCTTGGTACAGGATACGTACTGGGTGACCCAGGAGAAAAGTGGCTGAGAATCAGGCAGGCTAGTAACAGTCCCTTCCCTGCACCCCAGACCCCACTCTCTATCCTTACCACCCCACTACAGACATCATTCAATTTTTAAAAAAAATTTTATGGGAGTAGAGTTGATTTACCATGTTGTGTTAGCTTCTGCCTTATAGCAAAGTGAATCAGTTATGCATACACATATATCCACTCTTTTTTAGATTTTCTTCCAATATAAGCCATTACAGAGTACTGAGTAGAGTTCCCTGTGCTACACAGTAGGCTCTTATTGTTTATCTGTTTTATATATAGTAGTGTGTATATGTCAGTCCCAAACTCCCAGTTTATCCCTTCTCCCACCCCCACCTTCCCCCCTGGTAACCATAAGTTTGTGTTCTACATCCGTGGCTCTATTTCTGTTTTGTAAATAAGTTCATTCGTACCTTTTTTCTTAGATTCCACATATAAGCGATAGCTATGATAATTGTCTTTCTCTGTCTGACTTACCACACTCAGTATGACAATCTCCAGATCCATCCAGACATCACTCAGCTTTGATCCAGCTACATCCCCTGCCTTCCACAGTCCACTCAAAAGGCCCCACAGCCCCATTTCATTTTCAGAGAAAGTGGGTGACGATGGCTGCTGAGAAAACACCACACCTCCTCCCACGCGTCCGCATTACTATGATTCCTGTTAGTGAGTAGCTGAACTGTCCTCACTGTGCCGTGAGAACACACGCTCAGTACAGTGCCACCGATCGGCCATGGTCGAATTTCACTTGCCACTTATTTTTTAAAAATCTTTTCTTTTTGTTTATTACATAACTGATTCATATTTACTGCAGAGCAATGGGAAAGTCACGTAAGCTAAGAAAAAGTAATAAAATCTGCTATAATCCCACCCCCGTAGAGAATCACTGCATGGTGGGGGGGGAGCTTATCATATCTTTTGATATGTATATATTCAAACAGATCATTTTTCAAAACCAAAGAATCATGCAATACCTATTACTTTGTAACATGTCTTCTCCCTCAGAGAACTCCTCCAGCACCTCTAGGCTTAGATCATTATATTGTCGTTGCATTTAATTGCTGCATAGTATTCTGTCGTTTTGAGGCACCCTGATTATTGAACCTGTCTTCTCTTGTGAAGTTGTGATTTCCAAGAGTTTGCTCTCACAAGCAGCATCTTAGCAGTTTTGTTGATATGAACCTCTGTGCCCGTGCGGCGACGTTCCCATAGGATGCTTGACAGAAGAAGCATCATTAGACCAAGGGCAAGCCTGCTTTTGCAACAGTTAGTATGCATTGAGGAGGTGCCCTTCAGAAAAGTCATTACAATGTGTTCTCCCACAGTTTCATTTGAGAGCATCCATTTTCCCATAATTTCTTGTCATTTCCTTTCATTTAAAAAAAAAACAATATTGCAGGAATTAATTTCACGACACGATAATCCAGATAATAGTCTTGCTATTGTTCACCAAATTGGTAGCTGAGAAAAGTGACTTTTATATTCCAGTATAGTTAATTTAACTCTCTTCTTTATATTGACCTGATAGCCACCTCTGAGTAATAAATTTAAGTCTTGTGAGGTTTCCCTGATGTCTAAGAAAGGCAAATGAATGGAGAAGAGGGAAAGAAGAACCCATGAACAATTACCTGGATAATTCACTCCTAAAATCCAGCTAGGGGAGCAGTGAGGGCGGGGGAAAAGTACATTTGCATCTTTATATTGACGGAATTCAAGCTCTCTAAATCAGCTACCTGTGCCACTTTACAACAATGATTATCAACATTTAATTTTTTGCTTTACTTTGAGTCTAATGCTCATGATAGAAGCTTCCATTTTTCAGATGCTTGCCATGAGTCAGGAATTTAGCGATTAATTTAATCATCACAACAAAGTAGGAATTATTCCCCTGTTCTTCTGCTGAAGAAATTAGGGCCCAGAGTTGTTGAGTAATTTGTCCAAGGTCACGCAGGCGGTCACCAGACAGAATGAGGATCAGAGTTCAGGTTCATCCGTCTCCAAAGCCCTTGCTGTCGCCCGTGTGCCACAAGGCCTCTCTTTTGGTGGAAAAAAGGACGCTGTGCTGCCTAAGGACCCCTCCAAGCTGATCAGACATCTCACGTGAATGCATGAGCCCCCTGCGGCCTGGCTCCGCTTGGAACAGTTGTTCTAACACTTCTTTCACTTCTTGACTTCCCTCAGGTCCCAGACAAACCAATGAGGAGCATCAAGTATATGCAGAAGGATGTAATAAACCTCAAGAAAGACCTTACACGAAGCCGGTGAGTGAGCCCTGCACCGAATGACCCACAGACAGCCCGATAGGGACAAGCAGGCTATGGGGTGACGCCTGTGAGCGTCTGCCGAGTCTAAGTGCCCCTCAACGCTGAACATTAAGCAGGAGATTTGCAGTAGGGTAGCCCTGTAAGGGCTGGGGATGGGACCCATTTCGTGGTTGGACCCTTCAGGGAGTACCTGCTGCAGACCGACCTACCCATTCTTGCTCAGGGCAGTCCCATGCCTAGAATTCCCTCTGCTTTCCTTTCTTGGACTGAATCCAGCTCAAGAGAGTTCCCTTATGCTCCAGAAGACTCTTCTCTTTTTACTGCACGTCCACAGTGTGGTAGCCGAGAGTCAGATCGACTTGGTCGCAAATACTGGTCCTGTGACCTGCCAGCTGGCGATACTGGAAGAGTTACTTAACCTCCCTGAGTCTCTGTTTCCTTAACTGTAAAGTGAATATAGTATGAGGTTGTTAGAAGGACTGGGTGAAATAATGCACAGAAGTGCCATAGCCTTGAAGACAATGCCATTCATAGCTTTTTCCAGCCCATCAATTCCTTCCTCCATAGCGTGATAGCGTGAGCAAACTGAGGTCTAGGACCATATTTTTTTCATCTCTTGGCGTGAGGTGGGATTTCTTTCTCCTCAAGGTGGGGTTATAAATGGGGCTTTTGGCCGAGCAACTGAAGGTGGAGTAAGAGATGGAGATTCTTTTAACACAGAACACGTAAGAGACACGCTAAGCAGGGGTGATACAGGCAGCGCGGAGGGTCTGCTTATCTCACGAGCCAGACCCTGGTAAGAATCACAGCAAGATGCTTCCTTCCTCACCTCCATGGTCTGGAAGCTCTTCCTTCACTGCGCACCTGCATCTCCTCCCCACACAGCTTTGACGGAACGGATGACAGCCCAAGAAGAGGCAGGAAGGTGTGGGCTTTTGAAACGGGGGAGAAGGAAAGGGATGAAGGAGGCTAAGGGGGGCATCAGGATAGGACCCCAGAGAAGAATATTTCCCCACCGACCACAGGAAGGGTGGCTGCACCGGCTCTGAGAGGGGCTCTGGACACCTAGTGTCCAGCAGAAACATAATGTGAGCTGTTCATGTAATTTAAATTCTTTCAGTAGCCACACTAAAAAAAAAAAAGTGGGAAAAAAAACAAACAAGTGAAAGTAATTCTAATAATATATTTTATTTAGCCAAATAGATCTAAAGTATTGTCCTTTGACGTGGAATCAATATAAAAAGGTATTGAGATACTTGATAGTCTGTTTTGAACATGTGATGAAAAATGGTGAATGGTGAAAATCCACAGTGTATGTCGCACTTAGAACGTATACCAGTTCAGACCAACCACATTTCAAGTGCTCAGTAGCTGTTACAGTTCAGACTAACCACATTTCAAGTGCTCAGTAGCTGTTACAGTTTAGACCAACCACATTTCAAGTGCTCAGTAGCTGTTACAGTTTAGACCAACCACATTTCAAGTGCTCAGTAGCTGTTACAGTTTAGACCAACCACATTTCAAGTGCTCAGTAGCTGTTACAGTTTAGACCAACCACATTTCAAGTGCTCAGTAGCTGTTACAGTTTAGACCAACCACATTTCAAGTGCTCAGTAGCTGTTACAGTTTAGACCAACCACATTTCAAGTGCTCAGTAGCTGTTACAGTTTAGACCAACCACATTTCAAGTGCTCAGTAGCTGTTACAGATTGAATTGTGTCCCCCCAAAATCCGTATGTCAAAGCCCCAACCCTCAACGTGATTGTATTTGCAGAGAGGGCCACTGAAGAGGTAATTAAGGTTAAGTGAAGTCCGAAAGGTGGGACCTAATCCAATAGGATTGGTGTTCTCATAAGAAGAGGAAAGGATGCCAGGAATGTGCACACACAGAGAAAGGGCCAGGTAAGGACACAGCTAGAAGATGCCATCTGCAAGCCAAGGAGAGACACCTTGATCTTGGGCTTCTCGCCTCCAGAACTAGGAGAAAATAAATGTCTGTTGTTTAGACCACCCATTCTGTCATGACAGCCGCATCGGACTAACATAATAGTCAACATTGGAATAATCCTGCAGAGAATGTCCCCAGCCCAAGGGGGGATGATGGGGCTCAGAGCAGAGCTCAGAGATGGCATGTGAACTTGTCCCTGAAAATCAACAGATGATCCCCACAGGGACCCCTCTGTTAGTTGTGGACACATTGGCCTCTACAGTGTTTGAACCCAGGTTAGAGGGGTTTTGAGGCTGATGCCTTGGGAACTTGGGAGCCCCAGGGACTGGCGAGAGGTAGTGTCAGGAGGCCAGAGTTAGCTGAGTGGGGCAACATCTGGGCAGGCAGCAAAGAAAGAGGGTTGCACAGCTGAGGGTGCACCTCCCAGCGGGGATTTGTACTCTGCTGCGCAGTCATGCCTGAAGGACATTCCAGGTTTCAGAGGGAATGTTCCAGGCTTCAGAAGAAATGGTACAGCAGGGAAGTTGCATCAGAGGTGAGGTTTCATCTGTATGTCATGGGCACCAATCAGAACAGACACTGGCCGTACACAGCCATTATGACCATGTCAGTTCTTACCAGCTGAGTGTTGCCAGCCTGGAGGTCGATGATTCTAATCAGGCTTCAAAACATAGCAGAATCTCTAGAGCCTAGGAAATGAGCGTTTCCATGATAATTTATACTGTAGACTGAGAGCTGATAACTGCAAGTACCAATACATGCCTTGATCTATGTAGGTTCCAGATACCAAGACTCAACCCAGTCCAGGGAGGGCAACAAGCAGTGGTGAGCCAGCTTGTAACCAGAACTGATTCGCTAAATTTCCAGGAAATTTGACAGCCAATTATTAAACGCAGCTATTGTTAAAAATTAACTTATATAAACTTACAGTTAAATACATTATATTAAAACAAAGGTGATAAATACTCGCAACTCACCATTTCTTTTTTTTTTCTTCTTCTTACAAGGAGAGCAATATTCGCCCTTTTCCTCCTTGCATGGACCTTGTAAGGACCCAGTAAGATGGATAAAAGTACTCTGGGAAACATTAACAAATTCAGGGTATTACTTAAATACTTCTCACTTTCCCCTGGAGTCTTACTTTGCCACAGTTTAAGCCTTCTTTGTTCCTATAGCACTGGCTTTGGCATTTCATGGCATTTCTGTCAGGAGGCTCACAGCCCTCCAGCCACCCTCCTGCTCCTGCCACTAGCTCGCAGCTCTGTTCAATCTGCAGCACTGATTGTTAGGTCTGAATAGATTCCCTGGTCCACACGGACTCAGGTTAGTCTCTTCCTTTACTTCCTTAGTAACCTGCTACATCCCTATAGACATGTGGTTCTCAATTGCGGGTGATTCTCTTCCCTTCCCCGCTTCCCATGAGGAGACATTTGGCAATGTCTGGAGTCATTTTTGGTTATCATTATTGGTGGGATGGTTAGGGATGCTGGTCACCAATTCCAGTGTGTGTGTTGTTTTCTCCCACATCAGTCTATTCTCTGACACCAGCTGAGTGTCCTATCATTCAACTCAATTCTGATGCTATCTACCCCAGAGGTGGTATCAGATTCCAAAGGTTAAGGGCACAGTCCCACAAGACTCTCCTCCACTTCAGATGACAATTTCAGGCCTAGGTTGTTACTCACGCTTCTGACCCACTGGCTATAAATCAGAGGTTCCCACAACCCCTTCTGTGGGTTTAATTTGCTAGAGTGACTCACAGAACTCAGGAAACCTGTATAATCACTAGATTACCAGTTTATTACAAAGGATATTGAAGGATAAGTATCAACAGTCAGATGAAGAGATATGTAGGGTGAGGTCCTGAACAAAGGAGCTTCTGTTCTCATGGAGTTTAGGGCCTGGCAAGGTGGTGGGTGGAAGTGTTTGGGTTCCCCAACACTCTTTAGCTTCTAATGAAAATATCAGTTGCATAAAGGGAGTTCCAAGTGTCTTCTTACTTTATTCCTTCTTCAGCCCTCCACCTGTATTCTCCTCTCCCCATGAAAATCATGAAGATGTTTATATACTTAACAGATGTTTAAGATTTGAGCTGAAAAATCCAAATTGATGGTGGACTCATCAGCAAAGAGAAACTGGGATTCATTCTCCAGTAAGTTCTGGATTGGCAGTGGACAGACATGGGTTCTGGTCCAGGCTTTGCTTCTAAATAGCTGGGTTCCTTTCGACAAGTCTTAGAATTGTAGAGCCTTTGTGTTGGAATGGAATTAGGGGTCATTTAGTCCAACCTTCTTCTTTTTTTTTTTTTTACATCTTTATTGGAGTATAATTGCTTTACAATGGTGTGTTAGTTTCTGCTTCATAACAAAGTGAATCAGTTATACATATACATATGTTCCCATATCTCTTCCCTCTTGCGTCTCCCTCCCTCCCACCCTCCCTATCCCACCCCTCTAGGTGGTCACAAAACACCGAGCTGATCTCCCTGTGCTATGCGGCTGCTTCCCACTAGCTATCTATTTTACATTTGGTATATATGTCCATGCCACTCTCTCACTTTGTCACAGCTTACCCTTCCCCCTCCCCATATCCTCAAGTCCGTTCTCCAGTAGGTCTGTGTCTTTATTCCCGTCTTACCCCTAGGTTCTTCATGACTTTTTTTTTTCTTAAATTCCATATATATGTGTTAGCATATGGTATTTGTCTTTCTCTTTCTGACTTACTTCACTCTGTATGACAGACTCTAGGTCTATCCAGCTCATTACAAATAGCTCAATTTCGTTTCTTTTTATGGCTGAGTAATATTCCACTGTATATATGTGCCACATCTTATTTATCCATTCATCTGATGATGGGCACTTAGGTTGTTTCCATCTCCGGGCTATTGTAAATAGAGCTGCAATGAACATTTTGGTATATGACTGTTTTTGAATTATGGTTTTCTCAGGATATATGCCCAGTAGTGGGATTGCCGGGTCATATGGTAGTTCTATTTGTAGTTTTTTAAGGAACCTCCATACTGTTCTCCATAGTGGCTATACCAAATCACATTCCCACCAGCAGTGCAGGAGTGTTCCCTTTTCTCCACACCCTCTCCAGCATTTATTGTTTGTAGATTTTTTGATGATGGCCATTCTGACTGGTGTGAGTTGATATCTCATTGTAGTTTTGATTTGCATTTCTCTAATGATTAGTGATGTTGGCAACTCATCATTTCTTAATGATTTCATACATTTTACTGCTAGCTATGCAGTTGAGGTTATTTCTGGTTATAGTATCTGTGTGGTGGAAATACTGTATGATGGGGGCTACTGCAAATCTCCTTCCAGCTCCACATTCACTGACATCATATTGGTAGGTCAAAATCAGCTACAGTGGGAATACTTAGGTGCAGAAATCAGCAAAAGGTACAAATCAGGGCTTACTTGTCCCTCCAGAGAGGTGGTTGTTAAACATTCACCAGCACTCTGGGGACATGCCCCAAAATGACCAAGGTAGAAATTTCCACTAATCTAGAGGGGTTCAGTAGAGGGGTGATGAAAAGGTGATAAAGACAGTGGCTTTTCTGCCATCCTCGAGTTGGCAAGCTGAGTCTATCCTTTGTGCCAGACACATTTACTATGGCTAGAGTTTAACATCCTCATCAGACAGGCTCGGCTTGTCCAAGTGCTGGACGTGAAGGACAACGTGGAAAGGGCCAGACAGAAAAGCCACAGGAAAGAAAGCAAGAAACGACAGTAAAACTTTCTATTTGGCCACACTCCTGGATCCCACTGACATTTAAGGAACCAGAGATTCCCCTTCAGAAGGAACACCTGTTTTCCAGGGGAACTCACCCCTCCAAGAGATGCACACCCCTTGGCCCATCACCCAGTATTAAATGAGGTGAATTGTTAACAAAGAAGATATTGTCTTTTCCACTAACTATTTTTAAAATCTGCTTTACCTCCTGTTGGAATCTAGCCCAAAACACCAAAAGGAGTGTTAGAATGAGCCAAACACCTTGACTATCTCTTGATTTTTATTTAATACTTCAGCCCCCTTATAATTCAATTGTACCATCCCTGGTTTCATGGCCAATTTAACATGATGCTAAAAAGAATAAAAATCATGGGCTTCCCTGGTGGCGCAGTGGTTGAGAGTCCACCTGCCAATGCAGGGGACACGGGTTCGTGCCCCGGTCTGGGAGGATCCCACATGCCGCGGAGCGGCTGGGCCCGTGAGCCATGGCTGCTGAGCCTGTGCGTGCGGAGCCTGTGCTCCGCAACGGGAGAGGCCGCAACAGTGAGAGGCCCGCGTACCGCAAAAAAAAAAAAAAAAAATCTAACAGCTGTCCTCCTCGCCTCTTCCACCAGATGTTCGGTGGCACTAAGCAGCACACTGTGCACTCATTTCCCAAATTTCTCCGAGCAGAAGTTGACAACTGGGGCTTCTGTGTGTGCCCAGTTCTTGGTTGACTCTTGAAATCAATGACATGTTTTCCTCCAAAGCTGCCGGTACTTTTTATTGCACGTGGGTTTTTTGTTTGTTTTTTGTTTTTTTAAGGAAAATAGACATCTCTGCAATGAAAACAACTGAAATGTTGAACCTGAAGCTATGATATACCTGTGGCAAAGTTTAGTTATGTACTGGCAACTGCAAATAAGCAGTGATAAATTAGCCCCCTCTCCCAGCAGATCCCAGCAGGGTACAGACTATGCACCTGTTTCCAAGGTCTGATACTTTGCTTTCCAGCTGCATTTGGTAGACTGCTGAAGCAGGGCAGTGAGAAATGACAAAGGTGGAATTTTGGCAAAGGAAGAAGCTTTTTCTTTTGTATGAAGTTAGACACTTCTTCTTGGTCCCTCCTTAGTTTTTCTGCGCTCATTCACTTCAACAAATATTTATTGACTACCAGGAATCACCAGGTAAACACCAGGCATCATTGTATATATTGGAGACACGGCAGTGCACGAAGTAGACAAAATTCCTGTCCTCAGTGAATAAGAGACAGTGATGTGCATTAAAATGGGGCAAAGACAAACAAGTTCGCAAGTAAGTAAGCAGGATTGGGGCAGGGGACGTTGGCTATATCCTATGAAGAATATAAAGCAAGGCGATGTACAGGCATAGCTCGTTTTACTGCGCTTCACAGATACTGCGTCTTTTACAAATTGAAAGTGTGTGGCAAGTCTGTCAGCACCATTTTCCCAACAGCGTTTGCTCGCTTTGTGTCTCTGCGTCACATTTTGGTAATTCTTGCAATATTTCAGACTTTCCCTCCACCTTTTTTTTTTTTTTTTTTTTTGCGGTACATGGGCCTCTCACCGTTGCGGCCCCTCCCACCGCGGAGCACAGGCTCTGGACGCACAGGCTCAGAGGCCATGGCTCACGGGCCCAGCCGCTCCGCGGCATGTGGGATCTTCCTGGACCGGGGCACGAACCTGTGTCCCCTGCATCGGCAGGTGGACTCTCAGCCACTGCGCCACCAGGGAAGCCCCCCATTTTTACTATATGTGGATGGTGATCTGTGATCAGTGATCTTTGATGTGACTCTTGCAAAAGATTAGGACTCACTGATGGCTCAGAGGATGGTTAGCCTTCTTTAGCAGTAAAGTATTTTTTAATTAAGATATGTACATTGGGGCTTCCCTGGTGGCGCAGTGGTTGAGAGTCCGCCTGCCGATGCAGGGGACACGGGTTCGTGCCCCGGTCCGGGAAGATCCCACATGCCGCGGAGCGGCTGGGCCCGTGAGCCATGGCCGCTGAGCCTGCGCGTCCGGAGCCTGTGCTCCGCAACGGGAGAGGCCACAACAGTGAGAGGCCCGCGTACCGCAAAAACAAAAGCAAAAACAAAACAGCGTGGTCAGAGGGAGCGGTTTTGTAAAGGGGGCCATGGGCGGACGCCTGAACAGTGATGCCTGAACAGAGTATTTCAGAGGACAACAGATGGACGAGTGCCAAAGCTGGGACAAACCAGAAACGCTGGAGAAGCAGAAAGAAGGCCAGCGTGGCTGGACCAGAGTAAGGGAGATGGGCACAGGCTGGAGCCCACAGGGCCTCAGGCCTCACAGGCCATGGCGAAAAGTTTGGGTTTTAGTCTAAGTGCAATGAGAACCCGTTGGAGGGTTCTGAACAAGAGAAGGATATGATCTGATCTTTAAAAGAACATTCCATCGGCTACATAGGGACCAGTAGAAAGGCTGTGGTAAGAGATGTCGATGGCTTGGATCAGGCGAATAGCAGTGAACTGGAGAGAAGTGGGTGGATTCGGGATCTGTTTGGAGGCACAGGATGAGATCAGATGTGGGAGACAAGGGAGAAGGCGGGATCAACATGTTTTTATCTCTTCCGCCCTATTTCCTCACTGGGATGTAAGATGTCTCCTAACCTAGAAAATATCATGTCCACTGTCATGCTCCCCAAGTATTTAGTGATGGAATGAATTAATTCTGTTGTCCATCCCTGGAACTTAGAAGTTAAAAATTAAGGGGAAGCCCTGTACATTAACTTAGAGAAGGTGAGTGAGGGAGATGGCTTACATATAAATCTGTGGGATAAACCAGTTGATGAGATGGCTGGGCCGTTGCTGTCTCCATCAGGCTGGTCTCCCTCTTCCACTGCCTTCAAGCTGGAGTGTCCACTCTGCCTTATTGGGGAATGGCCTGTGGCTGGGAGGAGAAGGTGTTAATGTTGTCCTTCGACAGGGTCAGTCCGTCCTGGGAATCCCCAGGGTCTAGCTCAGTTCTTAGCATAGAGAAGCCACTCAATAAATATTTGCTAAAGTTTATATTTGCATCGTATCTTAAAAATCTTCCCTGAGACAGGCAGGAAAGTTCCTTTTGTTCCATTTCTCAGATGAGAAAACTGAGACTCAGCGAAGTTCAGAGATGTACTTGCAGTCATTGTATCAGTTAGCTATCACCACATAACAAGTCACCTCAAAAAGTCAGTGACTTAAAACAGTCACATATATTAGTGTTTACGAGTCTATAATTCAGTTGGGAAGTTCTCTGATCTCAGCTGGTCTCCCTTGAGTGTCTGTCCTCAGCTGAGGGTTAGGGAGGTGACTTTGCTGATCTTGGCTGGGCTGTCTCCTATGGTTTGGAAGATAACCAGCCATAGGGAGGTCTAGGATGGCCTTGGCCCTAACAACATAGAGTCTCATTCTCAAGCAGGTCAGTTAGGCCTGTTCTCACCATAGCAGGATTCTGAGAGAGAATGGGAGTGTGTGAAGCCCCTGAAGATTTATGCTAAGAACTGGCAAAACATCACTTCCACTGTATTCTTGTGACCACAGCAAGTCACGCATCCAGCCCAGATTACAGGTGGGGGAGGGGCTTCCCTGGTGGCACAGTGGTTAAGAATCCGCCTGCCAGTGCAGGGGGCATGGGTTTGAGCCCTGGTCCAGGAAGATCCCATGGGCGGAGCAACTAAGCCCATGGGCCACAACTACTGAGCCTGTGCTCTAGAGCCCGTGAGCCACAACTACTGAAGCCCGTATGCCTAGAGCCCGTGCTCCACAACAAGAGAAGCCACTGCAGTGAGAAGCCTGCACACTGCAATGAAGAGTAGCCCCTGCTTGCCACATAGAGAAAGACTGTGCGCAGCAACAAAGACCCAAAGCAGCCCAAAATAAATACATTTATTTATTTTTTTAAAAAGGTGGGGGAATAGACTGCACTTCTTGATGGGAAGATCTGCAAAGTCTCCTTGCAAAAGGGTGGAGATTTGGGGTCATTTTTTTCAGTCGACCACAGTCAGATGGCCAATTCTGAGCTAGCCTTTGAGACATGAGCTAGTTTCCCAAAAGTTAATTTGTACAAATCAGAGTCTCCCTCTTGGGAATGTAACGTGGAAGCCACGTCAAGAATCAAGCAGGCAGCAGTGAGGGGAGAAGCTACAAGACTCTGAGGAAGGGGGACCAGAGAGGCGTGGAGAGCTGTAGGGAACCAGGGCGTGAGGGGCAAAGAGAGGGAAGATAAAGGAGCTGAGTGGGAAGTTAGAGGAGAAGACAGCAGCCTAAGAGAAGAGAGCCCGACGTCATGTCAAGACTCAACCTGAAGACTTTCAGATCCTGCTACTGAGGTCCCTGAAGCTCTTTTCGGAGAAAATCTCCAATTCTTCTTTTGAGTTCCTCATCTTGGATTCCCACAAGAGTTTTCAAACCCTTTATCACCCCTATATGTACCCTTACAATAAACCCCTCTTGAGTGGAATAGCTTGGCAATCAAGGACCCCGATGACTAAAATGACTTCTTAATCTATAAAGACAGAGGAAGCCAGAGGAAATGGGACACTTCTATCATCCCACTCTGTTGCTGGGCTGCTTTATGAGTTAATGGTGTTTAATAAGGGACATTCCCTTTGGCTTAGGTTTGTGTCTAAGCTGGTAGGTGGAGTGAACTTCTCTTCTTGAAACAAAAAGAGATGAAACGGATAATTTAATTAAAAGTTAAATCTAGATGGGTGGCACATGTACCCCCATTCCTTTCTCCTGTGCCCAAGGCAGACATTACTGATGGATCACAGCACTCTTTCCATTTGAGCCCAGACTTGGTCTCAAAAGTTCTCTCAGTCCATCACTCCAGGCAGCTACCATTGATTAGAGTTGTTAAACAGGATGTAATTTATTTGCCATCTATAAATTACAAGACTCAAAAGGAGACTTTGGTATCTATAATATGGCACCTTGTTAATCCAAAATGAGGGAGGGAGTGTAAGAGACCAACAGGAGAACAAACCTCACTCAGATCCCTTCATAAATGAGGCTGATCTCAATCAGCGAATTTAAACAGTTGAAAAATTGTTGTTGACCTCTGACATTTACTGACGGTTCTCAATGGCTTCTGCATCTCATCACTCTACACCCAGGACCTCCACATCCGTAGCCTATAGCCCAGAACTTCTTCATTTCAAAGTTTAAGCCTGATTCTTCCCACTGCCCCCTCCCCGGACTTGAGACTTGCCTCAAAGCCGCAGAATTGTTTAACATCATGGATTTACATGCTGGTCAGTACTTTGGAATGCAGGCACAGTTAAGCCTTCTGAATGGTACCTTATGAATCATTCAAAGAAGACCTTAGTTCCCCCACATTACATCATCCCCATGCCCTGCAGCCAGCGGGTGGACATTAATGAGTTCCCAGCATGTTCCATGAAGGAAAGGGTTTGGCCCCGTGTCCTTAGCCCAGAAATGATCAACACAGCCGCACACCCGAAGGGTAGGTCACTGCTGTGGGCTGGAGGAACCTGGCTCGAGTTAATTGCATTTTTATCATCTTGAACGTGACCCAGAGGCTGTACCTACTTTTTCTTTGTGACTGGTATCTTCGTGTGTCTTTGACACCTCTAGTTAACTATAGTTCTAGGGCAAGTTTTCTCCTCTGCTTTTCTCGTACCACTCTCCACCAAGGGTGGAGATCTTTGCTTAATTTCTCTCGTTATGGCTACGGCTGCCTCAGAGGATCCCACATTAAAAAGGAACTCAACTAGAAGACCATGTTTTCAAATTTAAGCATCAAAATATCTTGAACCCTTGAACCTTTTGTTACATAAAGGTTTGCACAAAACTCTGTTTTCTGAAATCCTTTCCCAGATGACAGGCAGTGTTCTCAGGCTTATAGCCAGGCTTGGAGGGTTCACACAGTATAGTTGAAAGTGCACTGGCTTTGGAGTCAGCTGTGGGTTCAAATATTGACTTGACCAGTTATTACCTGGGTGGGCATGAATGAATCAGTTCACTTCTGTAGAGCTTGGTTTCTTTATCTGTGGGATGCGTTGCAGGGATAAGAAGTCTGCTTCACATAGTTGTTGGGATTTGCGGGGGCAGATATGGGTGAAGAATGTAGGAGTAGATCGATAAAAGGTAGTTGTTAAAAAAATAAATAAAGAGGTAGTTGTTGTTGTCTTTAAGCTGGTTGTCCTGAGACTGTCAGCAGATATTCAAGGGCAGCAATGAAGGGCATGAGCTTTGGAAGCAGAGAAACCCCGTCCTGTCACTCATCAGCTGAGTGACCTCAGCCTGGTCATTTTACTTCTCTAAACCTACTTCTCATCTGTAGAACGGAATCAATGCCTTCTTTCAAGGATTTTTTTGGTGAGGACGAAATGAGACAATGTGCGTAAAATCTCCTGTTCTGCTTCACTTCCTTCCCTTTGCTCCTCCAGTGACCTGAAAACAGAGGCAAGACCAAGGGACTCAGAGTCCCACCCAAGTGTGACAAGCTAGAAGACCTCAGGCTGGCATCTTCCGTTCCCTAGACATCAGTGGTCTTGGACCATGCAAAAACATGCTCCTTACCATTTCAGGGGAAGCCTGCATAGTACAGACAATATATGCTTCTCTCCTGTGGGCAAAAAAAAAAATGATTTAACTCAGTTCTGCACTACCCTACAAAACTTTTAGGTAAATAGGTCCTAAGGTGAATTTACCTTATTGATTAAATGTGTGCACGTGCACACAAGCGTGTGTGTGTGTGTATGTTTAAGAGACAGAGGAAGAAAAAGAGACGGTCTGTTATCTAAAACAAAGACCTCACACTATATTTGGCTTCCCCAGAGCTGGGAGGGAACGGAGGGGATATTATGCAGGTCAGAGTTTGTTTCATTTGCATCCCTTTTTTTTTTTTTTTTACCAGAGGGAGAGTCTATATCAGCTACATTCAGAGAGGAAATGCCAGGAGATAAAATACTGACAGTGAGTGACAACTGTTACTCTTCCATCATTTTCAGTATCACTGCAGTAATGCTGACCTCAGTCTCCCCAGACCACGAGCAGAGGGAGCTAATGGTTTTAGGAGACACCTGGATTTTAGCTCTTGAAGAGAACAGGTCACCTTCTCCAAAGTTTCCCCTTGTATGTTGAGCTGAGCACCCATCCTACAAGATGCACTATGAAGAAAAGTGTTCTGTGGTCCCCTATGTTTGGAAAATGCTGTGAGCTATATCCCCACCTCAGAGATTCCCAATTCACAGTAGAATTTCAAAGTTCTGTAAAGTTCTGTAGTAAAGGAGTCTACTTAAACGCACATAGCTCAGCATCGGCAGATTTTTAAACCATGGACTTCCATTTCTGGCTACGTGGCAGATTAGACACCGTGAATGAGGGAAAACAACTAGATAAAAGTCTGGATATAAAATCCACCGATGTTTAGTATGTGTCGCAGGATGGGTCACTAGGGAAGCAGTCTCAGATGGAGACGTGTGTGCCGTGGTCTATTGGGGGTTGCTGTCAGGCAGTGGAGGCCCAGGATGGTGCAGCGTCGCCGGTGGGTGACACAGGAGTCCGCACCACCGCTCATGCACCTTAATTGTGCCGGCTGACCCTGCTCGTGCCTGATTCCAGGTGTACCACTTCCATCTTATGATGGGCTATAACTGGGATCATAACTGTGTCACAGGGAATGTTACATGTGCCAAGAGGCTCTCTAGCTCTCACGCTTCACCTTGCATCGGTGATTACCCACGCTCACTCTTTTGTTACCTTCTCGGGTGCACCAGTAGACCCCGCACAACAGCCATCTAGCTCCACAGTCTTCGTTACCGTCACCTCCTCCAGACCTCTCAACAGCTTGAGATGTTGCACCAGCCCGTGCAGCGCCGCCCGCGGGTGTCTGGTCCCGTCTTCCGCGCTGAGAGTGCTGACAGCTGCACTTTCCGCAACCTACCAGGGCCACTCACTACTGCACCTCCTGCCGGAGACGGGATGGGTGGCTTGCTGGCCCGTGTTTAGCACCCCACTCTTCAGTGGGGGAAAAAATCTTGATATGTCGTATTTACTCATTTTTGTGGTGTAAATACTCCCACCATAGCCAGCCGCAAGCTACTAATGTGATGGCACTGAACGTGTGGTTGGGAAGAGATGTCCACAGTCCACGCCCACAAGCTGGTGTGGCTGGGCTCAGCACGCCACTGGATCAGGTCCTCGTTGCCAGGTGGATGGTGGTGAATCCAGCTCCAAAATTCCATCTTATTTTTGCAGATTATATTCCATTATAGGCTCTTACAAGGTATTGGGTAAAATTCCCTGTGCTATACAGTGAATCCTTGCTGTTTATCTACTTTATGTACAGTAGTGTGTACCTGTTAATTCCATGTGCCTCATTTGTCCCTCCCTCCCCTCCCCTTCCCCTTTGGTAACCCTAAGTTTGTTTTCTGTGTCTGTGAGTCTGTTTCTGTTTTGTATATAGATTCATTTGTAGTATTTGTTAGATTCCACATATGTGATATCATATAGTATTTTCTTTCTCTGTCTGACTTATTTCACTAAGCATAATATTCTCTAGGCCCATCCATGTTGCTGCAAATGGTAATATTCCATTCTTTTTTTATGGCTGAGTAATATTCCATTGTATATATGTACCACATTTTTTAAGCCAATCCATTAATGAGCACTTGGGTTGCTTCTGTGTCTTGGCTGTTGTAACTAGTGTTGTTGTGAACATTGGGGTGAATGTGTCTTTTCAAATTAGAGGTTTCATTTTTTGCAGATACATACCCAGTAGTGGAATTGCTGGGTCATATGGTAGATCTGTTTTTAGTTTTTTAAGGAACCTCCGTACTGTTTTTTATAGTGGCTGCACCAATTTACATTGCCACCAACAGTGCAGGAGTGTTTCCTTTTCTCCACACCCTCTCCACCATTTATTATTTGTAGACTTTTTGATGATGGCCATTCTGACCAGTGTGAGGCGATACCTCATTCTGGTTTTCATTTGCATTTTTATAATTATTAGTGATGTTGAATATTTTATGTGCCTGTTGACCATCCGGATGTATTCTTTGGAGAAATGTCTATTTAGGTCTTCTGCCCATTTCTGATTGGGTTATTTGCTTTTTTGATACTGAGTTGTATGAGCTGTTTGTATATTTTGGATATTAACCCCTTGTCAGTGGTGTTGTTTGCAAATCTTTTCTCCCGTTCTGCAAGTTGTCCATTTGTTTTGTTGATGGTTTTCTTTGCTGTGCAGAAGCTTACAGGTTTGATTAGGTCCCATTTGTTTAGTTTTGCTTTTGTTTCTATTGCCTTGGGAGACTGATCCAAAACCCCATTTTGGAATCTACTTCTGAAGATCACTCTTGCACCTAACTGCTGTAGGTCAGTTTCCCTGGGACAGACTCTGAGATGGAGATTTTCGTGCAAGTTGTTCATTGGGAAGTGCTCTTAGGAGCAACACCTGTAAGCACAGCAGGATGGGCAGAGGGAGAAGTTGAGCTAAGAAGCAATCCCAGTGCAAACTTCAGATGATCCCGCAGGGAGCTCTGGAGCTGGGATGGCCATTCTGAGATATCCCAGCTTTAGAGGCGAGAGGACCAGACCTTTGTTCTTGGAGGAACCAGTCGCTGAATGCAGGTTTCCTCTAAGGAGGGGCATACCCTTTATTGAAGCAGCTCCTTTTATTTGATGACAGATCCCGGGAAAGCACTCAGCTATGAGCCCTCAGCAGACACCAGCACCTGGAGAAATGGGGGCTTCTGTCTAGAAGGGGGATTCTGGGTGGCCTACCCCAGCATCCCCTGGAATATGTGTCCAGAAATAAAAGCTTGAATAACAAGAAGAGAGAGGTTATGAAAACGCAGCTGAACTGACAATGGAACGTTTTGTCCTCATGCGCAGCCGTCCTAAATTAACATCCCACAGATGTGGTAGCGTTGACTGCCACAGTCAGTTTGGGAATTGATCATCTAGTCTAAGGCCCCCATGTCCCAGGTGAGGAAACCATAGCCCAGAGAGAGGAATTGCCTTGTCCAAGATCACAGGATGTGTTAATAGCAGAGCTGGAACTCACATCTACTCTAGGGCCTTTGTTCCATGTTGTACTTCTTGCTTAATGTGTATAATTTTGCAATTTTGTTTAGTTATTTGAATAATGCCCATTTCCACCACGAGATTAAAGGCTCCCTAACAACCGGGGCCATATCTCTTTCTCCAAATATATTGTCAGTGTCCAGCACAGTGTCTGGAATGTACTTGGTGTTTATAAATACTTTTGTTGAATGAATGAATGCATGTTTCAGAATCCCTCTGGCTTTCTTTTTAGGCATCAGTCTGAGGGGACAGGGGGAATGGAAGGTGGCGGGATGCATCCTGAAAAGATCAGGGGCCCAGGCTGAGCCACGAGGAAACCTAGCTCAGAGCAGTAAGCACAGACCCGTCATGTGAGTCCGTGCAGGCTTTGAGCCAGACTGCTGGGGTTCAAATCCCAGCTCTGTGGCTTACAAGCCACATAGTGGAGAACAGCCTTCCTAATTTCTCTGATTCCCCAGAGTAGAGACTGCAAAAATACTTTCTTCCTCTCTCAGGGATCTTGTGAGAATTAAATGAGTTAATAAAGCACTTAGAACAGTGCCTGACACATGGTAAATACTTGATAAATGGTAGCTGCGTGTGTTACATCCTTCATGTTCCCCAAGTGCCTGTAGCTATTGTGCAGTATGATTATGATCCCCCTGTCCCCAGTCATGGGGCTACAGGCAGAGCTCAGCACAAGATCCAGCATGTCACACCCAATCCCAGATTCTGAATCTCAAAGGTCCGTGTTTAAGGGACCATTGGAGCAAATCTGATAGCAGGTAGGAGCGGGGAGTGAGGATGGATAGTTTGTAAGTGGAGGCTGTGCGAATGCAGCTGTTAGTGCTGGATTTTCATATTAATTTGAAATCTCTTCCTATTGGGATTGTTCAACAAGCCATTATTCTAATGGATGTCACCACAGACTGTACAATAAAGCACTAACCCACCACTTAGCGCAAATGCTGCCTGCATTAAGCCCTGTAATTTTTTTTGAACTTTTTATTGAAATATAACATAATACAGGAAAGTGCACAAATCATTAAGCCTACAGCTCAATAAATTTTCACAAGATGAACACACCCCTGGAAGCCACACCCCATCAAGAAAAGGAACATTACCAGGCCCCTCAGAAACCTCCTTGTGGCCCTTCCAGTCACTATCTCACCCCAAAGAAAATCACTCTTCTAGGACTTCTAGGACTCACACTTCTAGGACTTCTAGGACTTCTAGAATCACACTTCTAGGACTTACATTTAGTATCTCCTGTTTTGAACGTTGCGTAAGTGAAATTGTACGGTTGGCACTCTCATCGTATCTGTTTGTTTGTTTGTTTGTTTTCCATTGGACATTGTATTTCTGAGATTTATCCACACTGCCTCGCAGAGTTGGGGTTTGTAATCCTTCAGTTTCTGGGCAGTGTCCATTGTGTGAAGGTAGCGTAACATACTCGTTCTGGGGTCGATGGGCATTTGGGTGGTTTCCGCTTTAGGGCTATTAGGAAGAGAGCGGCTGTGAACATTCTTAGGCATGTTGTTGGCTGAACGTGTGTATGCATTTCTGTTGGGAACACACCTAAACGTGGAAATGTTGGCTCTCAGAGCTGTGTAGGCTCAGCTGTAGTCAATGCTGCCAAACAGTTTCCCGAGCCCTATGTTTTAAAGAACTTCTAAAAATACACAAAGAAGATGGTTTAGAAAAACTGGAAAATATGGAGAAGTAGGTATTAATAAGTAATAGAATCACACTCAATTACATCACCTAGGAATCATCCCTGTTCATATTTTGGTATGTCAACTTTTATCAGTATTTTTATATATGCGTGTGTATTTTTTTACCAAAAAAAAAAATAGAACCATTTTGCATATTCCATTTGGTAACCTGATTTTTTATTTAGCAATAGATTATGAACATCTTCCATGTCAATAAATGCACATCCACAACTTCATTTTTTAAACGTTTTAGTATGAAAATATTCAAGTATCTGTATTTGAACAGAACAATACAATGAACTTCTGTGTACCCATTGCTCAGATCAATGATTATCAACTTATAGTCAATCTTGTTTCATTTACACATCATCCTCCCCTGTTATTTTGAAGCGTTTATCATTTTACCCGTAAATATTCAAACAACTATCTAGGAGAAGGACTAGAGAAGGCTAGAGAAGAAGAGAAGGACTCTTTTTAAAACCATAACCACAGTAATATTATCACATCTAAAACAAATAGCAATGTCTTTAATATCAAATATTCACTCAAATACAACCATCTTAATGGTTGTATAATATTCCAGTGTAAGAATGTAGCATAATTTATCTAACCAATTTCCTATCATTGGACTTCTTGGTTGTTTTTGATTTGTTCTCCTGTTATATAAACAGTGCTTAGATGGACATCTTCGGAGTTACATCATTCTAATACTCTAGTTCCATAAGATAAATTCCTAGGGCATGCAGCTTTAAGGTTCTTGACCCTTAGCTGAAGTCCTCTAGATTTATACTGGCTTTCAGTTGCTGAAAAGAGCTAGTTCATAAATGCTTGAAACAAATGAGCTTTTCCCATAAGAAATGAAAGCAAAGCAAAAAAACAAAAAAACAAAAAACAGGGTGTAAGAGGTTGACAATACCTCAGACATGACTTTTTGCCCTTTTCACCTTAGCATAGTCATCAGACGCAAAAGAGCAGTTTATGGAGAGCAAAATGAAAACAAAAAATGGTCATGAAACAAACCCTCCCCCCAAGTTTACTGGCAATGTCCAACTGACTCATAGGCAGACCCAATCTGCATCTGCGAGATCATTTCTCTTCCCCAGGATTCTTCACATAAAACCTTTGTCTTACTCAGTATACCCTTTAATCCCAGCCCCTCCACAAGGGATCGTTCTGATGGCTTTCACTCAGATGAGCCCGTTGCCAAAGACTATAATCCAGTCACCTCTGTCAATGCAAGGGAAAACTTCCATTTGTTCTCTGCAGACTATAGCCTTTGACCTCGTCTTCTTCTGGATCTTCTCTGTAATATTAACTGACGCCTTGCAGTTATGATTTCACTTAAAAGTAAAATAAGATAAAATTATATTACAAAGTCAGAAACCTCACAGGTTCGCCAGGCGCATCTCCGAGAACCTGCGGTGCCCAGGAGCAACACTTAGGATGCCAGGCCAAGAACCAGCCTGCAGCCCACTGTGAGAAAAGTGACGCTCGGTCATTGGTCCAGCCCACGACCCACAGGAGTACAAAGCAATAATAACAATAAGACAGCAGGCAGTTCAGACCCTGCTATTCCAGAATTAATGCTTGTAAGTATATTTCAACAGGCATACATTTCCTCATGGCTCTACTCCAGAAGTGCATAAGAACAAGAATCATCTTGAAAACCAGTTTTCCAGTCACCTACCCCTCCCCTGATCTACCGTATTGACAGGTAGTATATCATGGCTTTTGGAACCAGCCTGAATCCCGGCTCCACCACTGACAGACTGTTTGAATATAGGCAAGCTACCTAATCTCTCTGAATCTCATTGCCCTCCTCTGTAAAATGAGGATGCTAATAAAACTGCGTTGTGACGGGTAGATGAGTTAAGATGCATATGTCTGGCACTTGGATTGCATGTGTTAAACACACATACAAGAAACACAGTATTCCTGGTGGCTGGTGTTTATACCTCATTCCAGCTGCTTGACCATGCCACTGGGATTCTGTCCATTCCTTTTTTTTTTTGAAAAAAGACACGTTTATTCAGCATCGTGATCAGACTATTACATTTAGCAATCAACAGCATGGGCGCAAAAAAAAAAAAACTACATTAAAACCCTTTGTTGGAATGCTTTACACTTTCCACAGAACAGAAACTAAAATAACCTGTTATACACTTAGTCACAAATATAGTTTTTTTTGCCCGTACACATGAGTATTGTCTAAGACATGTCTTCTTTGTAGCAGCCAGGCCCTGCCACCGCTGTGCTTGGCTGCGTTCACAAATCTATTGTAAACTGCAGCTTCCCTGTCACTTCTCTGGCTCTCCTCTCCTGCTAAATAAGCTTTGTTTCCTGGCAGTAATCAAAACCTTCTGCCACTGCCGTAGCTACTGCTGCTGCTGGAACCGCCATAGTCACCTTGGTTTCGGGGTTTGGCAAAGTATTGGTCTCCGCCACCATAGGGGCCAGAACTTCTGCCTCCAAAGTTTCCTCCTTTCATGGGTCCAAAATTTGAAGATTGATTGTTGTAACTGCCAAAATCGTTGTAGCTTCCACCACCTCCAAAATGGCTTCCATCGTTACCAAACCCATTATAGCCATTTCCACTGCCACCATAGCCACCGCCACTGCGGCTGCCACCAAAGCCACCTTGGCCGCTGAAGTCTCCTCCATGACCAAAGTTGTCACTCCCACCAAAACCCCCTCCACGACCACCACCAAAGCTTCCAGAACCACTTCGACCCCTTTGGCTGGATGAGGCACTAGCCATCTCTCGCTTAGATAGGGCTTTCCTGACTTCACAGTTGTGGCCATTCACAGTGCGCTATTTCTGAATGACAGTCTTGTCTACAGAGTCATGGTCATCAAAGGTTACGAAAGCAAAGCCTCTCTTTTTTGCCACTGCCTCGATCAGTCACGATTTCAATCACTTCAGTTTTCCCATACTGTTCAAAATAATCTCTTAGGTGATGTTTGTCAGTGTCTTCTTTAATGCCACCGGCAAAAATCTTTTTCACAGTTAAGCGAGCACCAGGTCTTTGAGAATCTTCCCTTGAGACGGCCCTCTGGTTCCACAGCTCTCCCATCCACCTCGTGTGGCCTTGCATTCATGGCCGCGTCCACGTCCTCCACAGTGGCTTATGTGGCAACCCCAAAGCCCCTGGAGCGCCTGGTGTTTGGATCAGTCAACACCACACAGTCTGTGAGCGCTCCCCACTGCTCACAATGGCTCCTCAGACTGTCGTCGGTTGTTTCAAAGTTCAAACCTCCGATGAAGAGCTTCCACGGCTGTTCGGGCTCTTTGGGTGACTCTGACTTAGACATGATGGCAGTGGAGACGGGGGGGAGACGTCAACGATGCTTACTTGGCGGCGTCCACGGGCAGAAGAGCTGTCCATTCTTTAGGAGAGATTTTCTTATCACCTGTGCGAGGACCCGGAGTTTTCTCATTCCTATCTGATTGGAAGGAAAGTCGAATTCTGGAGAGCATACAGCTAAGAAGCTTAGGGTGCTGTAGTTTGTCCTTTGCCTTGAGAGACAAAGAGCTAGATACTTTTCAGACATTGTTTTTAACATTAAATTAGTACACAGAAAGCATTTAGAATATGAGCAGCTGCATCATAAGGACCATCTCTTTTGTAACAGAGAGAGACTACAAATTTAAGTCACACTTCTTATATTTTTCCAGCTAGCCATAGGAGCCATCACATGGATTTTTCACAGGAAGTCAAGTGTCTCCCTCTGGGAGCTTCACCTCCGCCTTGAAATGTCTAATGAATAGCTTTATTGGTTACCTCCCACACCCAGAGATGGAGGGAGAAAATTGGTGCTGTGTCCTCCATTGCCCCTCACTGCCACAACGTGTCGCTGTCGAGAACAGGTCCTCGAAGCTCTTAGAGACCGTACTAGCCGTTCTTCCTGACGTCTCACTGATCCACACCATCATAGCTCTCAAATCCCATAGTGTTTGATTAGGAACCTTCCCCCAGACAATCAGGGCTACCTGCATGTGAGAGGTTACCTTTAGGGGCTCCAAGATGCCTTTTCCCTGATCAATCTGAGGGAAGCCACCCTAGTGTATAACTGTAGAGGTTTTCTGGGCTTTTTCTTGTTGAAAAACTGACAGAGAGATGAGCACAATTTTTTTTTTCCTATTGAGCAGCCCAGATACGTCCCATAAATCATTTCAATAGATGGACAGTAATGTGGAATGAGACATTTTCCCAAAGTCAAACCTCATCACAGCAGAACACTGCCATCTCCCTTGGGATTAGAAGGACCCCTTACAAACTCACTTACCTGGACTTTATCTCCCCAAAGTTTCCCATGGAAATGAGAACAAAGCAAGAATGCTTGCAGAAGCACTTTTCTGCCCTGAACTTCAAGAAAATGCAGGACAGTCAGATCAAACAGGCTGAGAAGTGCTGAGAATGATGTTTCAGCAAGTTCCCTTAGGTTGCATATGAGGCAGACAGACGGAGTTTTGAGGGTCAGGAAATTCTGACTGTTTTGGCGCTGCTCTGTCAGGCCCATGGGTACCATTTAAGGAAAACGCATGTCCTGGCCCTTCAGCACATCTGACTGTGTGTTTAGCTTTAGGAGTCGTTCTGGGTCAGATTAGCTCCAAACAAGAGTTTCCTGGCAGAATGTGTGTGCAAAGTAAAAGAAACCAATTAGAACATTGCTTTGCAAGACAATCTTTAAATCAGAAGAGCTTATTCGGGAATCCATTAAATAAAGCCAAATCCAAACAACTAGTGAAGGCAAGAACCTGGATCTCCATCCCTGCCCTGAAACAGCCCCAAATGCACATTAGCTGAAAAGCACCCTTTAGATCCAGTGAACTTTCTCTGAAGGTCTCCTACTACCCATGCAAGGACGGGGGTGGGGAAAGGAGTGGTGTATGTTCGGAACAGGGCTGCCCCTTTGCACAGTTCCAGGGGCTACCATTTGCAATGTATGTTTCAGGGTGAATGGCACCCCCCAAAAGCTCAGTTTGTAGAATACAGTGTTAATAGTGGGGTTGTACCATTGAACAGCACTTTATTGATAGTTATACAAAGATAAAAATAAGAGCTTCAAGAGCTCTCAGACCCTGGGGCCTGGGAGCGGGGAAGTGTTGGAGAAGGGATCACAGGCCACATTATTGGTAAGAGTGTCTATGGTGTTTTGCAGACTAGATACCGCCTTAAAAAGAGTGTGTTTGGACTCATTTACCTTTTCCCTGCAATACCTCTGTGGTTCTTTGAGTTTACACCCTTAGGAAGTGTTTGGTCTAGAAAAGTGACTAGGAAACGACCAGGTAAAAAGGATATAGAGCTGGGGGAGGGATCCCTGGCAGGGAAGACAACACGATCGCAGCCAGGACAGGACCTGGAAGGTTGGGTGACTGTAGACACCTTTTGCTAAGTTCCTGCTCTGTCTCAGACACTGGGCTAGGGATTGATGTAAGGCCATCTCAAATGTGAGAGGAAGATGAGAGTTTAATCCTGGGATCAGGTAGTAAACAGAACATCTTTCAAACCGAGGCAGCTCAACAGACCCTGGGTAAATGGGGGCCGGGGTTGGGGGTGTGGGCCGACCGTGGTCCTGAACAGAGGTTTTGCATCTTCCGGGATCTCTCTCAATGTCCCATGACAAGGACAAGCTGTGGCAGACAGCCACCCCACGTCCAGGAGGCCATCAGAAGCTGCCCCTCCTGGCGGCAGGCAAGACCCAAGTTGTGAATTGAGAAGGGAAGCCTTTCACCACACACCGCCCCCAGCAACTGCACCGCGCCTCAGACCCCTGCAGTTTCCCCTCATAGTGACACTTAGCGAAGAAGCTGTTGTGAATTCCTGAACAGTTCTTGTTCTCCAGCAGGTAACCCCCACCATCAGTCAAGCAGAAGGACACGGGTCAGAAGCTCACAGGCTTGTGGTCTTGTGCCTGATTCCATCGTCTGGTGTCTGTTTCAAAATGATAAGCCGGTGGTTCTCTGGAGATTGCCAGTGTGCTCCAGAAAAAGCCTATGTTTCTCTGCTGATGCATGTTTTCTGTCCACACTGACTGGTCCATGAACAATCCTTCCATCCCATTTAGTCACTGAGCACAATAGGTGGTAATGGGCATTGTAGGGTAGGGCTTACATTCTTTAAAAAACAAAAAAAATACTCAACCAGTTTATCTCAGAACCGATTGCCGAACTGCCTCCTTTTTTCAGGTGGGGTAAGTTTCTGTGTGTTGATGGATGGCAGGAGAGGGCAGTGGTTAGGGAAACTACTATATATAAAATAGATAAGCTTCAAGGATATATTTTACAGCGCGGGGAAATATAGCCATTATTTTATAATGACTTTAAGTGGAGTATAATCTATAAAACTACTGAGTCATTATGTTATATACCAGAGACTCATATAAAATTGTAAGTCAACTATACTTAAAAAAAAGAAAGAAAAAAAAATGTCGGCAACTCCTAGATTCAGACAGACCAGAGTGGAAGTCCCGGCTTTGCCACCTTCTCATTGTGTGACTTTAGGTAGGTGGCTTCATTTCTGTGAACCTCAGTTTCTCTGCCTTTGAAATTATAGTACCTGCCTTGCAGGGCTCTCGTAGGGATTAAATGAGATAATACGTGTGAGGCCTTGGGGCCCTGCCTGACACTCAGAAAGTGCTCTGTAGGTGATGGCTATCATTAGGGTAATTCTCACAGCCTAATCCTCCCCAGGGTTTTTGCACTCAAGGATAGTTAGCTTCTTCCACACCCCCTCCAAGTTCTAATTTGCTTCTAAATGTGATGGGGTAAATAGACAAAAGGCGGGGTGGGGAAGTGAGGGGAGCAGCAAGAGGCACATTACACTCCTTCACAGGCCGACTTGCCAATCTCCCCTTCCCGAAGAGCTTCAGAACTCCTCATCGCAGTTGCCTAGAAACCGGAGCTATGGGGACTTCTGCTCCCTTCCAGAAGTCGCCCTAATTGGGATGCATATGGAACGGTTTGTTGCCACTTGGCGAGTTTTTATTCTTCCTCTTCCAGAAGGGATGCATACATCTCTCACACAAATGCTGACTCACGTTAATTAAAGAGTAGCCCTGGGCCAAGGCACCTTTTAACCACAAAGGAACCAGTGGGGACGGCAGCCTTGCTCAGCGTCCTCTGACAAAATGACCATTTTAGGTTGCTGTCACTGTGCTTACGTTTCAAGATGTTTACAAGGTCTGAGATGGATTTTGGAGGAGGATGGTGTGTGAGAACAAGGGTGTGTGTGTGTGTGTGTGTGTGTGTGTGTGTGTGTGTGAATCGTGAGGTCACAAAAGCTTGCAAAGTCCATGAACTTGTGCCATCAGTCAAAGCACACGTGTGCCTATTGTGTAGCCTGGTATTAAGGGCTGGATCTGTGTTCCTCTGAGGGGTTTAAGCACCGCTTGTGGTCACTGGGCACAAGGTAGGTCAGAGACCACATTACGAGCTAAAGAAATAACTTTCCCGAGAGGCACATGGGGAACCTGTTTCATTTGATCACTTCTTCCAGAACACCGCTATAGTCTGGTTCCCAGATGGAAAAAAAATAAATTTCAGAGGCATCCCTTTATCTCTATCCTATTCGGATGATTCAGCTTCTGCACAGACGGTTCTGTACACCCACTCCACCCAAAGAGAATGCGAACGTGCCACATCAGAGTAGGGTTGCGCCATTGGTACGTGCCCCAAAGGAGGTGTGTATTTAATTCAGATTAGAGATGCAAGAATTTCAAATGGTTAGTTATTCAGGCAACAGATATTTTCTGAGGACTCCCCATGTGCTGGTTCTGGGGACGCAGAAAATATTTAGAAATTGTCCCTGCCCTCTGGGAGCTCCGTCTGGTAGTGGGGGTAGGAGGAGGGCGTGCGTGGACAGAAACAAGTCAACCGGCAGTTGAGGGCAGCACATACCAGAGGTGCCTGCTCCGGCACAGGAAAAGCAGAGGCAACTTCCACACAGGGTGGGGTTTATACCTGAGTAAGTTCTAAAAGATGAGCAGAAGTTAGCCAGGTGAAGAAGAAGAAAGGGCATTCCAAGCAGAGGGACAAATGCACGAGATGAGGCAGAGCATGGCTGTGCAGCATGATGGTGTTGCTAGAGCATCAGGGGGCAAGGAGGAGGCTAAGGGGGTGGGACAGGTCCAGCTCGCGCAGAGCCCTGGAGGCTGTACTGGGAAGCCTGGAGACGATGTGCAACGTTGGAAAGAGTTGGAGAGGAAAAGAGTTCCAAGATAGGGAGGCCAGTGAAGAGGGAACGGCGGGGGAAAGGCAACGGCAGCCTGATTTCAGGGCATGGCATCCAGGATGGAAAACTTTTGTTACTTAGCCCCTCAGAAGTGTAGAGCCCTGAGACAAAGCAAAGGGTGGAGCCAGGCCAGATGGTGGGGAGCTGCGAGGACAGCGGAGTGGTGCACTCTCCCTAGGATGTGCATCTTCACGTTTCAGAAGCTGACTCTGTTGCCTGGTGGAGGACCAAAACATCAAGGGAGCAGTGCTAAGAGGCAAGAACATTTGAGTCATTACGTTGCCAAGACTTTTGGACTCCAAACCCCCAGCCAAACACGTCATGCCTTTTTCAGTTCCTTGAGTGGTGCCTAAGGTGGCAGAGGGTTTAGCAGAGAGCGCATAGAGATTCACAGAGGTACAGCTTTTTTTGCATCTTAATTTTACTCGTCACCAACTTACCTATGTGTGTACCCAATTGTGCTTTGTTGTACAGATTGTACTCTGACTTTCTAAAAAATGCTTTCGCATCTAGTTCCTCATTTTTCATCTTTCACAAATCAGATAAGATAATACTATCTCAAAAAGACAGATGAGGAAGACAGGCTCAGGTCTGGATACGAGTCCAGACTCCACGGCACCCCGTCTGGGTGACCTTGCATAAGTCACCGCACCTCTCTGTACTTCAGTTTCCTCACTGTGAGATGGGGCCGTAAGACTGCTAATTGCTGCCTTGGAGAATTGCTTTAGAAGTTAGAGAGATTAGTAACTTTAAAGCCTTTTCATAGTTATTGCCACGTGGTAATTATTGATGTTCTCGTGGTGATGGCAGCCGTGATAGAGGCAGTGGGGTGATGCCTATCCCTAAATCAGTAGGCTAACTATTCTGCCTAAATCACACAGCCAGTTAGTTGTTGGTAGAATTAGAATTAGAACCTGGCTTCCTAACTGACCTTAATGTCCCACTTTCGCCCAAACCCGTCAGCCTCGTGACCATCGCCTGTCCTCAGCGGGTCTCCCAGGCTGGTGTGGGCTCCTTACATTCTTCTTTCCATCTCTTTCTCCTCCTCTTTTACCTCTTTGTCTTCCTCTCCTGCTTTCTTCATTTTCTTTTTTTTTTTTGCAGTACGCGGGCCTCTCACCGTTGCTGCCTCTCCCGCTGCGGAGCACAGGCTCCGGATGCGCAGGCTCAGCGGCCATGGCTCACGGGCCCAGCCGCTCCGCGGCATGTGGGATCTTCCCGGACCGGGGCACGAACCCATGTCCCCTGCATCGGCAGGCGGACCCTCAACCACTGCGCCACCAGGGAAACCCCTTCATTTTCTTTAGTGAAGGTCTTAGATAGAGGTTAAATAAAGGAAGAACCCAGAAAAGAAAACCACTTAAAATACTTAGGAGGTCTCTGCATGTCAATTTTTATTCAGCAGAGCAGAGGTTAACTCCCTGGCCCTTTAGCTTCATAAATTTCATTACTTGACATGACAACCAAGCGTTGATCCTACCACCACTACGTACAGTGGATTCACAGACCTTTATGAATTACTGTGTAGTGCAGTTGACCGAACCCCAAAATAATTGTGGTCTAATTAGACTGTTCTTGCCGCTACCCTCAGAGGAGAGAAACTCCTAAGCTTGACACGTGAGCCAAGTGCCGCTTCCCAGAAGCCTGTGGAGGCTCGGAGCCAAACGGCCGTCCTGTGTGCAAAGCAAGAGAGTTGTTGTAACAGCAGTCATTTATAGCTTCATGGAGATGATGATGATGATGATGAAAACAGTGGTTGTTACCATTTATTGAAGATCTCCGATGTGCCAGGCATCATGCTAACTGCCTCACATATATGGTTTCAACAATATCCTGGGAGGGTATCAATTTATCCCAATGCTACAGATGAGCAACGTGCATCTCAAAGAGGTAAAAATGACTCACCCGAAGTCACAGACATTGAGTGGCAAGGAAGCGATGAGCAGTTAAACCTAGAAGAGACCTTTTCTAAAACCAGCGCATTTTCCTCATGCAACACTTTGGAGTCAGGCTACCCGGGTTTAAATTCCAGCTCCACCAGTTACTAACCTCTGGTCAGACTACTCCTTGACCTCTATGAGCCATGCTTTCCTCGACAGCAAAATGAAGAGCACTTCCTTCATAGGGATGGTGTGTGGATGCGAGGAGAGAGCTGCACATCGAGAGCCTAGCTCAGTGCCGCTCAGGTCATCACTGTGCGCCTCCTGCCACCACCCCAGACAGTACCTGCTTCTCTCCAACTGCAGCCACTCCCCTGGGCCCCCAGCCTTCATTCCTTACAGGCTCAGACCCTCCTGTTGTGTGTTTCCCAGATGTTCAGGCACCCTCAGGGGAGGTGCTCCCAGACCTACCTCTCACAGAACAGTTTCATGCTTGAAAGTTTCCTTGCCTCATTTCCCATGATCCAAAGTAACCTCTCCTAATATCTTTCCCTAGTCCACGGCCAGTGATTTAGCCAAGATGGTGGCATTTCAAACGTGATAATCATGACAGTTTAGTCAAGGAAAAAAGAGACAGAGACAGAGACTAAGAGAGATTGTCAGTTGGGGTCTATATTCAGCTGCTTAGCAAACAGAGTCCTGAAATTACCATGACTTAAACAAGGTAAAGGCTTACCTCCCTCACATAAAAGAGGTTTCCCTTCTGGAGGAAGTACCCAGATTCCTTCTATCTTTTAATCCACTATCCTTAGTGTTTGCTTCCACCTGCAAGGTTTCCTCATGCTCACACAATGGCTACTGGAACTGCAGACATTGTAGCTAAGTTCCAGGCAGCAGGAAGGAAGAAGAGGAAAAAGGGACCAAAGGGCATATGCCTCCCAGCTGTGTTAACCTCCTTTATAGAGTTTTCCCAGAAGTCCCTCCCAACGATTTCCTCTTGTACCTCACTGGCTTGTCCTATCTGCCAGGGCAGCTGGAAAATGTGGCTTTGTTTGTTGTTGTTTTGTTTTGTCGACTTTTTATCTAGATATTTGATGTCCAGGATAATGTGGTCTTTACTAAGGAAGCTCAGGAAATGGGACTTTCTGCCATTGGGAGAAAGGGCGAGAGGTAGGGAAGGAAAACCAGTAAATGCTGACTGCCTGCTCTGTATCAGGCACTGTCTTCAAGGAGTCTGCATTCTAGTGGGAGAAGCAGACAAGGAATTAGGCAATTGCTATATAGTGTGGCGAGTGCAGTGACGGGGAGCACATGGACACGGGGAGCTGTGAAGGCACAGAGGAGGCACTTGACCTAGCCTAGAGCTGGAGGGAAGGAGGGAGTAGCAGTATTGAATGGTCAACAGTTGATAGTTTTTCCAAAGCCTTGGAATCAGCAAGTGAAAAGGGGGAGGAAGTGCTACAGGAAGAGGCAGAATCATAGGATTCTGAGGGGTAGAGAGATACAAATGAATGACTGGATGAGTGGGGTATGTTGCAGGAAGGGGGACCCCTCTCCAGGGCCCGAGAGTCGGCTCTTGTCTAACACTTGGAAATGAATCGTCCGAGGAGACACACGTGCTGACAAAGCAAAAGATTTTATTGAGAAGGGGCGCCCGGGCGGAGAGCAGCAGGGTAAGGGATCCCAGGAAGACTGCTCTGCCACGTGGCTCGCAGTCTCGGGTTTTATGGTGATGGGATTAGTTTCTGGGTCAGTCTCTGGCCAATCATTCTGACTCGGGTCCTTCCTGGTGGCGCGCGCATCACTCAGCCAAGATGGATTCCAGCAGGGAGGATTCTGGGAGGTTTGTAGGACATAGGGACTGGCGTCTCCTTTTGACCTTTCCCGAATTCTTCCGATGGGTGGCGGCTTGTTAGTTCCGGGTTCCTTACCAGGGCCTCCTGTCGTAAAACAACTCATGCAAATGGTTACTATGGTGCCTGGCCAGGGTGGGCGGTTTCAGTCAGTGGTTCCCCTAACAGTTAGAGATAAAGCCCGGATCTTAGAGGGACTTATTGCCATGGGAAAAAGTCTGAACTTCATCCTGAGAGCAGTGGGAAGCCACTGAAGGGTTTGGAACACTCTGATGGGAATGAGTCTGCATTTCAGAAAGAGCCCTGTGACAGCCAGGTGGACAATGGATTGGGAAGGAGAAAGACCAGATAGGAAGCTACTTAGAGTAATAGATGGTTTCTGGCTAGGGTGGTGGCAACAGGAAGTCAGTCTAGTGACATTTAGGAAATAGAGTGGACATCACTTCATTATGAATTAATGAATATGAAGGGGATGAAGGGGACAAAAGCAATCTCTCCATTTTACAGGTGAAATGAATTGTATTTTGCCACTAAGGTCACTTCTGGATAGCAAAGGAAGACTGGCCTGTGGCCAAAGAAAGACTCTAGGCCGTGCCTTCTTCCGACTCAGACAGCGTCTGCTAGGTGCAGGTGCGCTGTTTGCCCAGACCTCAGAAATGCCACATGAATTTTGCAAAGGAGCCAGAGAGAATAAAACTGAAGCAGATAAAGCGACTTCTCCCTTGCGAGTCAGTTTTGCTGTGTCTTTATCACAGTCTCAGTAGCATCTCTCTTCCATCTGATTAAAAGGAACCCTTGAACTGGGCCTCGTCTTTGGGCTGAGTCATTCAGACAGGAGAGAAATCCATCTGAAACTTTTGATCTGAGAGGTGAAATCCTGACTTGGCGAATCTCCCATTGTTAGGCATTACAATTAGCAAATAACCCAGGGAGAGTAAAGAGATGTTCAGATGTGATTTAATAAGAATATAGTTGCAGTAAGCACTCCGAAGATGTCTGCAGTCAATTGGCTGTACACACGATATGCTACCAGAGCAATCTTTTGTGTATGCAGTTGACCTTTATCTCTGGCAATCTTGTCCTATAAAGACGAGTGAAATCCTCCATTGCAAATCATTGGCCCTCAGGCAATGGCTTTAATTTGCATGCTGACAAAGATATTAACTTGGGGTGGGGGTGGGGTGTTGGTAACGCAACATGTCCTTTTGTCTGAGAGGTAGTTCAGAATCTGTGTCGTGCCTGCAGTTGACTGAAGTTCAATTACTGTAATAAATGTATTCCAAATTCCATCTCAATTGCATTTGCATTTTAATGAATGATTCTCACCTTCTTGTCCATTTGGCAGCCAGGCAGATTTATTAAGTTATTGTATAAACAGGGCATTCTAATGCGGGAACTTAAATGCAAAATATTTGCTTGGTGCGTTTGCGCTAGGGCTGGGTTATTAATTTGCCTGTAGGGGTTGCCTGAAAATTCAAGAATTTCAGGATAGTGTGTCAGATCCATCCCTCCCTTCCATCGCGTTTGCCCTCTCCTCCTCTGAAATCGATATGTCTGGGTGAGCTGACAAAGCAAGACGTGAGCCAGCCAGATGAAATGGGTTCTCCAAGCCTTCAGCCTCCACAATCTGGGAAGAAACTGTTTTATTTGCCATTATTGGAAAACAGTAAAATTTGTTAAGTGAAAATTTCCCATGTAGGCAATTCCCTTCTGCGAGAGCAGGACATCCCTGAAATCGGATATTGCCAGGAGTGTTTGTTCATTTTAATGTCATGCTTCCTCCCCCATGGAAGCTCTCCTGGCTTTATAGTCCCATATTTCTTGCGGGCAGAGACAGAAAATGTGAGTGAAAACCAGCTGGACGCAGAGCAATACTACCATTAAAAGTTGTGTTTTTTTGTTTTTAAGTACATCTGGGCTGTTGATTTTTAACAAAGTGATTTGCGGTGGTTAATCCCATGCCCCCCATAATAGAAAGGTGGAACGTGAATTTCTTTCGCTGCCTGTCAACTCTCCAGTACTCGCAGCTTCCTGCAAGGCCCCTGTGAAGAGCTGGGGCTGTCTGTTTTTTTCCATGTTTCCTCTGGGGCCCTGGGGATGGAGCTGCTGATTCAGGTAATGGGAGACTCATGACAAGCAGAGTGCCCTCAGAGAGTGAGAATGGCTGCTACAGCTGTGCTTGAAGAACTTTCTGAGATGAATTGACTGCTAGTGTGTGTCAAAGTTTTATTTCAAACTTGTAGGAAGGGAATTGGGCTTCTAATAAAGCCAGTTCGAAGATTTCTTTCTGGAAAGAGTATCTTTTAACAGAAGGGAGAGGACAGCTAGACCAGTGCAACTCAAACTTATATGTGTATATGAGTCATCTAGGGGTCCTGTTAAAATGCAGATCCTCATTCAGGAGGTGTGAGGGGGGCCCAAGATTCTGCATTTCTAACAAGCTCCTGTATGTTGCTAATGCTGCTGGTCCAGGGACCACACTTAGAGTAACAAACAGCTGGATAGCATCACTCAAGAGTAGGATGACTAGTAAAGATTAACAGCCTTGTTACAAGTCTGACAGGCCAGATGTGGGGGTAAATCTAACACCCCAAGAAGGACTCTCAGTCTCATCAGAGAATATCAGAAAATTGCTAGATACTTCTCTGAAGGGGCTGTTAATTACCTTTATGTTCCAGGTTCTGTTCCAGATCATCTTTTCTCAGGTCTGAGGCAATTTCTTTCCTAATGCCATATTTTATATCGAATAGGCACATTTTTTCCCACATTTTAACATCTCTGAACTGGAGATGCAGTGTACAATCATGTCTTAATCGAACTGGCATGGATTTTTCCTTCGTTGTGGTTCATAAAATAATGTCACCTCTTATAACAAATGATGTATTGGTCAGCGATTTTCACCATAATGCTGTGTAACAAACTATCCTAAAACTCAGTGACTTTCAATAAGTATTTCTTCCTTGCTCATGTGTCTGTGGGATAACTGGGGTTTGGCTGATTTAGGTTGAGATTAGCTGGGTTCAGGTCTGTTCCATGCCTTTCTTATTCTTCTGGGTTCAGCGAAATAGTGGGGTTTTTTTCTTGTCATGGACCCAACTGAGCAAGCTTATTTCAAGCTTCTTTTCAGGTCGTATCTACTAACACCCCATTGGCCAAAGAAGTCATATGGTGAAGTCCAAAGTCAGGATGCTGGGAGAACATTCCCCGCCTGAATGTAGGGGATGGGGGAGGGAGTGAGTATTTGCTGAATGATGACCTGATCTGCCACAGGAGGTGACTTGGATTGGGTAAAACATGCTCTAAAGGAGGAAAGTGTAAGCCACCAGCTTCTCTTCTGTGGGCCTAGAGGTGAACTCTGCACAATAAGAACAGCCCAGAGATGCATAGACTCAAAGCTCTAAAGCTTCCTTCTGAGTATTCTTGTGTTTGCAGCATGCAGATGGAGAGAGAAATTCTGGAATCATCCCTGCTGGCTCCCAACCCTTGCTTTGCTACTTCCCAGCTACTATGACCCTCATCGTTTACTTAACCTCTTCCCTCTATTTTCTCAACTGCAGATCACACCACCCTCTCAGCACTGTTAAGCGAGTTGACAGTAATAATTGTAGCGCCCAATCATTGAGTCCTGGGTACTAGGCACTACACTAAACTCTCTACACCCACTGTCATTTAATCCTCCCAACAGCCCTTTGAGGCAAGAATCACTTTTTTCCTTGTTTGGAGATGAAGAGGCTGTGGTTTAGAGAGGTTTAAGACCTGCCTAAGGGAGTGGCAAAGTAGAGACCCCATCCAAGAGGCTGGCCCCTCCGAGGCTTACCACTGCGTACACTGGCCCTCAGGTCTGAAGGTGCTTGGGAGTGAAACCTGCCCCTTCGGTGTGGCTCAGCTCAGCCCCACTGAGACTATTCCTATTGCCATATTGCGAATGTTTCATTCATCAGCTCACACAGGCTGATGAATGTACAGAGAACACATGTCCCTTAAATGTGAAAACCTACCCGCATGCATTGGTTAAGAGGAAGTGGCTTTGGGTAGAGGAAACTTTCCATTTTATAATCCGCTTCTTCCTCCGTTTGCCTGGCGCAGTTAATTATTTGACTCCCCATCCTCTTGCCACGTTAGCCGTGGGAGTTTTACATCACGGAAAGCAGTGAACAGGAGGCCCCGGGTGAGTGGATTTAAAGATGAAGACTGCTCTTCCCTGCAAATAGCTCCCTTCAGGCGAATAGCCTGGTAATCAACAATAATGATGAAGAAAATGGAGGGAACATACAGGGAATTAAATGGGGGTTTGCTAAAATACTAGGCATTTTTAAATGGGCCTCTGCAGTAACAGGGGAGCACTTCACGGTGCACGGAGCGAACACCCCGCAGCCTGAAGTTCCCAGAATAGGCTGGTGGGTCTGACCTGAGGGCCCAGACAACCCCTGCCCCCCCCCCCACACCACCACCTCTGTTCATCTCTCAGCCAGGTCTTTCCAGAAGATCTAACCTCTAGGAGTCCAGCTGCCTTGGTTGAAAGGGGCTGCAGTTCTACCAGAAAACTTGCTAGATTCCTCAAATTACCAACACCAACTCCCCGATGCTTTTCTGTGAGTCAATCAGTAAGACAAGCATTCATCGCTACCCGCATCTAGAGGTTTGTTGCAGACTTCGCTTTTCACAGTGTCGTCCCTATACAGGTCCTTGAAAGAAATCTCTTCTTCTTCCACCAGGAATGGCTAGGCATCACCTGAACAGCTGTTTCAAAATCTCATGGTCATGAGGAATCACATGAGGGATTGTGTTTCCCTCCTTGTGCTGGCCACTAGGATGCTGAGGGCCAAATCTGGGCACTAGCTCATGTATCGTGGGTTTCGATACTTGTCTTACCTGATACTGTTTTCTTATTTTTTCATGTCTCCTGCCTTTCTCACTTTTAAACTTTTCTGCTCGTAATCCTTTTTGGCATAAGGGCATAAAGAAGTCAAATAAATCTCTTAACAACCTCTTAATTTCTACTTTTATAGAAATAAGATAACTCAGAGGCAGAGGTGAAGACTGTGAATTCTTTGAGGATGTGTTTGCCTTTGTAGTGCCAGTGCTTGAACAGAACCGGACACATCATAACTGCCTAGAACAGGATCTGACACAAAATAGGTGTCCAGCTCAGGGCCTGGGACATAATATTCAGGTCCCTTTTATTTACTGTGGCGTGACCTTCAGCCTGTCACTTATTATAAAATTAATTTTTTTTTTTTGCGGTACGCGGGCCTCTCACTGCTGTGGCCTCTCCCGTTGCAGAGCACAGGCTCTGGACGCGCAGGCTCAGCGGCCATGGCTCACGGGCCCCGCCGCTCCGCGGCATGTGGGATCCTCCCGGACCGGGGCACGAACCCGCGTCCCCTGCATTGGCAGGCGGACTCTCAACCACTGCGCCACCAGGGAAGCCCTAAAATTAATTTAATAAGGATTTTGTTAACCCTTGCAGTCAAAGAAAATAAAGAGTTGGGCTGTTGCATGAGTGTAGGCTTAGATATTTGATCATGCTGTAACAGTTTACTAGGGCTGCTGGAACAAAGTACTACAACCTGGGTAGCTTAAACAACAGAAATTTATTGTCTCACAGTTCCAGAGGCTAGAAGTCCAAGATCAAGGTATCAGAAGGGTTGCTTCCTTCTCGCGTCTGAGAGGGAAAATCTGTTCCATGCCTCTCTCCTAGCTTCTGCTGATTTGCGGGCAATCTTCGGCATTCCTTGGCCTGCAGAAGCATTGCCCTGATCTCTGCCTTCATTTTCACATGGTTTTCTCTCTGCCTATGTGTCTGTGCCCAAGTTTCCTCTTTTTATATGGACACCAGTCATATTGGCATAGGGACCCACCCTCCTCCAGTATGACCGAATCTTAACTAATGACATCTGCGGTGACCCTATTTCCAAATAAGGTCACATTCTGAGGTACTGGGGGTTGAGACTTCACCCTATGAATTGGGCTGCGGGGTGGTACACAATTCAGCCCATAACACCTGCATTTCAGGATCTAGTTGGTTACAGTTTCTGCAGGGAAAGACAAAGGCTTTTGTTCAGTTACACAGTGAAATCAGAGCACAAAGCCCACCATACTGCCTGGGTCTGCTCCAGGTCCCTGGAACCCCCTGTTGTGCGCAGTTATCACACATGAGACTTCTCAGTGCCGGTCCCACCCACTGCCTCTGAAGACCACGGTCAGTTCTGGGACCTGAGAGGCCTTGCTGACAGCCTTCTACTCCATGAGAGAATCTGGGCAACAGGTAAAGGCGAGCCCCTAACACCGGGCCAGTCAATGACAAGCCACCCAAGTTAGCCAAGGACACATGGTGGCCTATAGAATCTCCAAGTCGAGGACAGGGATTTCCAGGACAAGCTGGTGAGACTCCCCAGTGGAAACATCCTGACCTCCTACAAACCAGTGGACTCTGTAGTCCGACCCCACGGGGGAATCCACCACCTGGGTTCAGACCCCAGATCTGCTTCTTTCCAGCTTTTCTGACCTCACCTTTCTGGGCCTGTTTCCTCATCTGCAGATGGAAATGATAACAACAGTGCCCACAAGGTCGAGCTGTTGTGAGGATAAATAAGTGAACTCACACACCCAGAAGTGAGGGACTTGCGGGAGGGCAGACACAGAACTGTTGAGCTACAGGGCTAAGTTCTGCCACAGATGTGAAACCACAACATGGCCTCGTTCACTGAAAAAGCCTCTTATCCAGATGATTTGCTGCATCTCAGGAGCACCCTGGATATGCTTGAGAAGTCTCACTGAGGTCCGATGGCAGAGAGGGACCTCTCCAATTGCTGGGGTTCGGCTTGAGGATGTTAGTTGGAGTTATTAGAGATGAGCGTCTTAATGAAAGTGGTAACATCTATTGCTTCCTAGGGTAGCACCCAGTCTGGGACACAGCAGTGCTTTTCCTCCTTCTCCCCTCCCCTCCCCCCCTCCCCTCCCCCCTCCCCTCCCCCTCCCCTCCCCTCCCCTCCCCCCTCCCTCCCTCCCTCCCTTCCTTCCTTCCTTTTTCAGAGCAGATCCTTTCTGTGAAACAAAAGTCTTAGATAGAAGACCAGTATCTAAATCAGACAAATATAATCTTTCAGGAGCACAAACTGTACTATGTGATGTCACATAACATTTTATTCAGTGAAAGCGAAACTTTTCTGGATGAAAAGTTGTACTTGCCCAGGGCCTTTGCACATGCTGTTCCCTTCCCCCAGGCATCTGCATGGTTTACTCCATCACCTCATTGATGTCTTTCCTCAAATGTCACCTTCTCAGCCAGGCCCTCGCTGACCATCAATTTAAAATGGCACCAATCCACGCCCCACCCCTGTCTCTCACTCTCCCGCGTCCCTGCTTTATGCTCCTCTCTGGAACTTAGCGTGTCACCTACACTTCACGCTGTTTCGTGTCTGTCTCCACCCCCTGGAATAGGAGCTTCACGAGGACAGGAATGTTGTGAGCTGTTTGGTTTGCTGCTGTACCTCAGCACCTAGAGTAGCTCCTGACACACAGCGGGTATTCATTACATTTTTGTTGAATGGTTAATAATGATGCAGCTATTTAGGCAAACACACACATTTGAAATTGGGCGTGAATTAACGCAATGAAGAGTCTGACCCCATTTTTGACCTGCGACCTTTGACAGCGTTTGAGCTGCCCGCCCCCCTCCTCCCCATTCCCTCTGCCCCACATCTGGGCAAAAGCTGATAAGAAACCCAAGGTGCTCCTTGTTTTGGTGCTGGCGGGAAGTTGAGACCACACCCAAACAAGGGACCCCTCACCCAGCCCCACTCCCAGAAAACCCTAAGCCGGCCACCCCCCCCCACCCCGCTCCCTAAGCCGGCCCTCCCCCCCGCAAGCCGCCTCTCCCCCCCCCCCCCCCCCCCCCGCTCCCTCAGCTGATTGCAGACCTGCTTTGGAGCCCAGAAAGCCTCATAATGTGAGTCATGCCATTTCGCACCCTTGTGCTGCGTGTGTGACGTCAGTCTTGACCTATGAACCACGTTTTGAGCGAGGAGTCTCTGGGAAGTAACATAACCATGAAAAAACAGCTGCCGTCAGCCCCAGCTCCCAGAACAGCTCTGCATTTGCTTTGTGCCGCATCCAGAAAATCGTCCCCTGTGAAATTAAGGGGTTGCTCCTGGTTACGGTTTTCGTTCTATCAGGTTATCCGGCAACCTCAGGATGCTCTTTGATGAGTGGATTTCAGAAGCTTGAAAGCAAAACCGAAGCACATTTTTGTTTCAAATATGAATTCCACCTCAGATCAACGGCTTGCATCCCTAAACTTAAAAATAAGAGCCCAAATGGACAATCCAGGGCCAGTTCTGTGTGATCTGGTTTCACTGTGTTCCACCAGCGTACACGTTCCTTTGGTTTTGCACAATTTTACACATGAGGAACCTGAGAGACTAGTTTGCTGTAACAAGAATATGGGCTGGGCAGACGATGTCTGATCCGTACCTGCCAGTGACCGGCTGGGATGCACATGTGTCGTGTAGCATAGAGATTCAGAAAACGTTGCGTGAGCTGAGAAGCGGGGTCTAAATTTAGAAAAAGATTGCTGGTGACCTTCCGGTGACATATGTATAAGAAACTCAAATACCGCATTTCACTGAATCTGAGACACACCATGAAAAACAAAACAAAATAAAAATGCCGCCAATTAAATTAATTCTCTGGGGTGTCAATTATTATGCTCATTTCAGTGGACACAGCAGAGTGCCTAGCACATAGTAGGCACTCAATAAATGTTTGTGGCGTGATGGAACCGAAACCAGGAGAGGTTAGGTAACTGGTACAAGGTCTTTGGTAAGAGGTGGGTCCATAATCCAAGCTCAGGTCTCTGTGGCTTTGGAATTCTAAAGGCAGGAGGTCTCCTGCTACTGGGCACGAGAGTGCCCTTCAATGGATTCTCAGTCCCAAGACAGTAAGACATTCCACTGATAGCCAACTCGTGTTCCTCTCTCTTTCTCTTTCTCCAGCATCTTGATTCAGTGGGTGAAGATTGGCCGTGGTTACTTTACTATTCTGAGGGAGGAGAGTGCATTGAAAAAGAAGCAACAACAACTTCAGAAACTCAAAGAGGAAGGAAGAAATATATTCCAACCAGCCAAAAAGATGTCAGATGTCCAGTATGGGGATATTCTTTTGACGTAAGTAGACACCATCACCGTGGCACCAGTGGTCTTGGGAAGGACCACTGTGAAGGAACACTGCCTGGTTGGGTTGAGGGGTGGCAGCTGTCTCACATGGGGAGCCCCTTCTTAGGCTGGTGTCTAATGGCTTCTTTTAGTCTGGCTCAACCTGCCTCGCCAGCCTCACCTCCCGGTACAGTGAGGTATCTTCTACTACATATGTCAGTCCGCACATCCAATGCCAAGAGCTACCCAAGAGATCTTGCTGGTCCCCAGGTGTGCCTCTTTCCCTCTCATTCCAAGGCTTGTCCCTACCTCTAGGCATTTTCCCGTGCTGTTCTCTGGGCCTTAAGTACTCTTCCAACTAAGGTTCTAATTAATCATTAAAAGCCCAGCTTAAATGCTGCCCTCTCCTGATCCTTCCCAGATTTCAGCCCAACCACCTCCAGAGCCCATTTGGATTCTGAGTTCCCTTAATGTGTTTGCACACTACTTTGTTTTTTTGTTTGTTTGTTTGGTTTTGGCGGTATGTGGGCCTCTCACTGTTGTGGCCTCTCCTGCTGCGGAGCACAGGCTCCGGATGCGCAGGCTCAGCGGCCATGGCTCACTGGCCCAGCTGCTCCGTGGCATGTGGGATCTTCCCGGACCGGGACACGAACCCGCGTCCCCTGCATCGGCAGGCAGACTCTCAACCACTGCGCCACCAGGGAAGCCCCCGGACATAGTACTTTTTAAAGCTCCCCTAGATAATTCCCATGTGAAGCCAAGGTTGAGAGTTACTGTGCTAGGGCTGCGTTTAGGAACCCAAATTGACATGTTGCCGGCTAAAGAGGAAATGGAATCCACAGCACGTAATGCACCATTTCCCAAATTCTTCACAACGTTAACGTAAAGAAATATGCATGTGTACGTCTTAAAAACAATGGTCCTACCAATGGAACCATACAATATGGGATCTTTTTGTGCCTGGCTCCTTTCACTTGCCATAGTTTGTTTGAGGTTCATCCCAAACAGGAAGCAGATTGGTGGTTGCCAGGGGTTGAGGAAGTGGGGGGATGGAGAATGACTGCTTAACGGGTGTGGGGTCTCCTTTGGGGCTGATGAAAATGTTTTGGAACTAGATTTAGGAGATGGTTGTACAGCCATCAATTCAAATGCCATTGAATCGCACCCTTTAAAACAGTTAGTTTTATGTTATGTAAATTTCAACTTAAAGGAAAAAAAAAAAGGAGGGAGTTCTGGTCTGTGAGGCCCTGGCGTGGGGGGTGAGGGGGCTGAACACTAGTGGTTGGAGGTCTTCTTAAAGCTCAGGGTTCCTGGTGACTGGTGGGAACCCTGAGTGTGAGACCATGAAGGGCTGGTATATTTCTAGTCACCTTTCCCTTGAAAGTCTGGCCCTTGGGAATCCCAGCTTATTGTAAGAAGGGTCTTCTCTTTGCTTCCTCATTTGTGCAGACCATGGACTGTGCTTTTTCCTTGCCCTGGGAAGCTGTTAGAAGGAAAGTTAACCTTTTCTAAATTGGCAAATGTCCTTAGGACCAAAGCAGCTCCCAGGCCGCCTTACCTCTCTGGTTTCCAGTCTCTCTTTAGCTTTGGCCGAGAGATTCCCACTTCGCTGTTGGCTCTTTGCCACTCTTTTTATTTTATTTTATTTATTTTTAAAATTTATTTATTTATTGGCTGCACTGGTTCTTCGTTGCTGCGTGCGGGCTTTCTCTAGTTGTGGTGAGCGGGGGCTACACTTCGTTGCGGTGCTCGGACTTTTCATTGCCGTGGCTTCTGTTGTTGCGGAGCACAGGCTCTAGGCTTGCGGGCTCAGTAGTTGTGGCTCATGGGCTCTAGAGCACAGGCTCAGTAGTTGTGGCGCACGGACTTAGCTGCTCTGCGGCATGTGGGATCTTCCCGGACCAGGGCTTGAACCCATGTCCCCTGCATTGGCAGGCAGATTCTTAACCACTGCACCACCAGGGAAGTCCCTTTGCCACTCTTTCTAAAAAAAATATTTTGTCCAGCATTTTTGGTTATTTTTACCCAGTGGGTTGGTCTAAGTAAGCTAGCTTACCATTTGTGCATTCATTTATTAACTCATTCATTCATTCTGAGACTAGAGAAAATATCTATGATTTACAATCCCCACCACATGCCTTCCAAAGAGTCAGCATCCCAAGGAGAAGCTTTCTTTGGTGAGCAAGTGTATTCAAGTGAATACGCAGATAGACAGGAAGAGCAGAGAGGCTTCCCTGACAGATAGAATGGAGACATTCAGGAGACGGGCCGGGAGTGTGAGCGGAAGGGACCCTTCGGAGGAGAGAAGAGAGGAAAGGCAGCCAACAGTGGGAGAGAACGGAGATGTCTAATGAGGGTTTTTACGAGGTTTTGCCTCATAGTGTGACATGTAGATCCATTCCTCAGTTTCCCCAGAAGATCTTCAGTAAAATACCCATGGCCCCTTAGTGCATTATGTCTTGGACCTTTATCCTGGTTTCCAAGTAAGTGTAGGGGTGAGAATGGGAGACGACCTTGACCCAGGCCCGTTCTCATTGTACAGCTGACCTACTGCATGCAGGCCTTCTGATGGCACGGAGATATGAAAAGGATTGGAGGACAGTCCCTACCGCATGCGGTGCCACAGCACAGTACCATGGGGTGGACCTCCAGTGCCCTGAAGTGTGCCTGTAAAGGAAGAACACTCCTCCCACGTGTTTCTCCTTTACTCTCACACCATGATCACACTCATACTTCTGACACCAGATGTGTGGGGTTTTCCCCCACACCAAGCAAATGTCTGTGACACCAGCAGGGCATCCTACCATCCTGTTCAGTTCCGACACTTTCTACCTGGAGTTAGCATCAGATCCCGCAGGTTAAGGGTTCAGTCCCACAGGACTGCCCCCCCGCCCCACGTCAGATGCCAGTCACGAGTCCCAGGTTGTCACCTGTACTTCTGACCAACCAGCTATAAATCAGGGTTCCTATGACCCCCTTCCTTGGGTTTGATAATTTTCTAGAATGGCTCACAGAACTCAGGGAAACACTGACTTACATTTTCCATGTTATTACATAATAAAGGGTACAGATGAGCACCCCGATCAAGAAGTACACAGGGTGAGATCTGGAAGGGACCCAGGCACAGGAGCTTCTGTTCCTGTGGAGTTGGGGCGTGCCGTCCTCCCATTATGTGGATGTGCTCACCAGCTCGGAAGCTCTGCAGACCCCGTACTTCAGGGATTTTTATGGAGGCTTCATCACATAGGCGTGCTCTGTCATTAACTCAGTCTCCAGCCCCTCTCCCCTTCCCAGAGGACTGGGGGTGGGGCTGAGAGGTCCAAGCTTCTAATCATGGCTTGGTCTTTCTGGCGACCAGCCCCCATCCTAAAGCTATCCAGGAGCCCACCAAGAGTTGCCCCATTCCCCAGAAAAAGACACCTCTATCACCCAGAAAATTCCAAGGGATTTGGGAGCTCTGTGTCAGGATCCAGGGTCTAAGACCAAATATTAAAACAAGAGATGCCCCTGGTACTCTTTATCACGTAGGAAATTCCAAGGGTTTTAGGAGCTCTGTGCCAGAAAGTGAGGGCAGAGACCAATATATATATATTTTTTTTCTATTACTTCACAGTGTCCGCCCGCTCAACTTTAGGGGGTGAAAAGGAAATCTGGAAAGAATCCCCATAAGTGTAACTTCTGAGCAGGGTCTTTAATGCTGAATGGGAGTTCAGTGGGTGACGAAAAAAGAAGTATGGTTAGACCCATCTGTATCAGCCCGCCAGAAATCCTGCAGCCCGCATGTCTGGTTAGAAAGGCCAGGGCTGGAGAAGGAGGGTGTGGTGGTGTTATCTATTGCCAAAATCAGAAATATGATTTTCAGAATGAAAAAAAAAATAAAAGCAGGCAAGTCATGACCTGAGCCACCTCCATCCAGCCACTCGGTGGACCCCACTGAAGTGTCCTCACGGGACCTTGAAGAGGCGCAGGTTACAGAGAAAGCCACTCAGTGAGCCGAGGGGTTCTTACCCTCTCCGTGAAGGTCCCACGAGCTCAGCGCAAGTTTTGCCGTTAGTGTCATCTAAGAGCCTCGATGACCCTCTCTGAGTCTGGTACCTCTAGGGGCACTAGTCACCTGGCAGCCTTTCTCTAGAATAAAGAGAAGGAACGAACTAGTGGCTCTTTTCGCAGGAACTTTTTGCCCAGATTATTGGGCAAACAGACAGGCTCTGGGGAAGGTGGCATCTGTAAAGATCCTCCCGTGGCTGTTTAAATAGTTTGGTTGTAACGTTGCCCTTGTTTACATGGGGTTTTTAATCCATGGTCACAGAACACAGTTCTTCCCTCTCCGATCCATGTTTCAGTGTGCAAGACATGGTATATTTAAAGTTTAATAAGTTTAAATATGCATGAGATCTTTCCTCACGTGGACATTGGTCTGGTTATGACTTATCCAGTGGATTCCATGAGCTGTGCAAGGCTGGTCATTAAAATAAAACTGGAGGCTGTTATTGCAACATAGCCATCAAATGCAGGTGGGGGCGGCAGGGGTTATAAAATAGCACTGGGAGATTATCCCTACCAGTAGGGAGTAGTGGTTAAGAGCACAGGGCTGGGGTTCGAGCCCAGACTTCCCCCATACAACTGTTTAGCTTTGGGCAGGTCGCTGTGCTGCTCTGAGCCTCTTCTCTCTACACCCTTATGAATGGTACCAAACTCCCAAATTTGTTATGAGGATTAAAAGAAATAACACTTAGCACAGAGCCTGGCTTATGAGACGTGCTTAGTAATTGCTAGCTATTATTATGCAGTGAAATGAAGTTGATCTCTCTGGCCCTCAATTACTTAAAACCCTCAGATCTATGGCTAAAAATCTTAATTTCCAGGCAGGCTAGAAGGCGTCTCACATGTAAGAGCTATGTTCTATAAATATAATTCCAGTCACAGAATTATCAAAAATACAAGTGTTCATTTAGAACTGCTTTTTTAACACAGTATTTGATCCTGCACATTCTAAAAGCAAAAGGGATTTTTCCCCCCCTCTGGATCTAAGACCATAGGATAAGTTCTTTTAGACCAAAGTTTTAAGTCTGACAAACTATGTAGGGAAAAAAGAAAATCAAGCATGTCCCCAAAGATTCCGGCCTGCAAGCAGTCTTTCCCACTGTGTTCATTGACCTCATTTCTCAGCTGCAGGTTCGGCTGAAAAAGGAGAAAAAAACAACGGGTAGAACTTGTCTTATGTTTGCAGTTGAGACGAGACATAAAAGAAGAGATTAAGGCGTGTAATAGCTGGGTTAATTTCCCCGTATTCTAGACCACTGGGTTGAGCCAGTAAGCCTGGGCATGCCAACATATTGGCTTGTGGTTTCCTCAGCTCTAGGGTTGAATAAAGAGCCTGTGGAAATGGAAAGCAGGGGACCTAGATTCTGGTCCTATTTTTTAGTTAGCTCTGTGACCCCAAGATTGTCCTCAAATTCCCAGGAGGAAGGTGACTTCCTAATGGCTGCCTCCACCTCTTCTGGCTCCTTTCCCCACGCTAAGCCAGAGCGAGCTTTCCAGATGTAAACCACTCCCAGTTTAAAATCCTCAGTGGCCACCATTCTGTATCGGATAAAGACAAAAGTCTGAGCAGGGGCTACAAGGTTCTGGATGGGCTAGCCCTTGGCTTCCCCTCCAGCCACACTGTCCCCCTCTCCCTCCTCCCCAGGGCCTCTCCCTCTGCCCTCTGCCTACTGAATTCCCATTCAACCTGCAGATCTCAGCTCAATATTTACTTCTGTTCCAGTTACTGTTGCTGTGAGCAACCACTCCAAAACCTATTAACTCAAGACAGCAAACATCTATTTCACTCACAAATCTGCCATCTGAGTAGGGTTAAGTGGGGAGGGATTCAGCACTAGCTGGGGCAGCTCAAAGTGTCTGCTTCCGAGAGAGCTCGTGCACACGGTGGCACCTGGGGGCTGGCTGTCAGCTCTGAGCTCATCCAGGACTGAGAGCCCGCAGTCTTGGTCCTCCTCCCTATGAGTCTCTTCACAGGCTGCCAGCTTCCTCCCGGCATGGTGGTGCCTGGGTGCTAAGAGTGATCATCCCAAGACATAAGAAGGAAAAGCTGCCAGTTACTGGAGCCGGGACCCAGAAATTGGCATCACACCACTTCCGACACATTCTATTGGCCCAGCCACTCAGAAAGCCAAGATTCCAGGGGAATGGGGGCTATAAAGCTACCTTCCCATTAGAAGAAACTTGAGGCCCATGTTTCTAAATTAACACAACTCCCTCCAGGAAGTATTCCCTGGCTCCATTTCAGCCAGATTCTCTGTTTGGGTCTGTCAAAGCACCACACACTCTCCAACTCAGCCTTATCACAGCTGTGTTTGTGTAAAGCCCGTCTCCGCCAGGAGGCTCTTAAGCTCCGGAGGGGAGGGGCTGGATCTGTCTCCATCACCGCACCTACAGCCCCCAGCGCAGAGATGTTCCATAGATATGGGTAGACGTGAATGAATCAGGGAACCCGTCAATGATTCAATCAGTATTAAACTCCTCGGGCTGAGAAACTACAAGGCTTTAAAGGAGCACAGTGGTAGCATAAATATGTAAGGCAAGCTGGGACTGAGATGCCAGGGGTTTTTGAGTCTCAGGCAACCCAAGAGGCACCACCTAGTGCAAAGTGGGCAGCGATCTTGACCTTGGGCCACACCCAACTCTTACTCAGAGTGGCAAGAACTTTCGAGTCTTCAAGAACCAAAGCTTTTCCATCTTTATGTGACATCTCCCAATTTTAAAATATAGACAATCAATTCCATTACGCACACAGTAGGCTTATTAAAACATGCCTATGGGCTAGATTTGGTCATGGGCAAAAAATATATACCCTGTGACCCAGGCATGCCAAAAAGGAAAAAACAAACAAACCCCGTTTTCTCTAACTGAAATGACTTACTCCACGATGGTGTTGAAAAGAAAAACTTAACTGTGGTATTAAATGTAACTTAATATTTTTCACTTTGAAACAGTCTTTTTTGGATAAATGTCCAGTGGTTTCAAAGATGAACTGCCTGGGCTTCCCTGGTGGTGCAGTGGTTGAGAGTCCGCCTGCCGATACAGGGGACATGGGTTCGTGCCCCGGTCCGGGAAGATCCCACATGCCGCGGAGCGGCTGGGCCCGTGAGCCATGGCCACTGAGCCTGCGCGTCCGGAGCCTGTGCTCCGCAGCGGGAGAGACCACAGCAGTGAGAGGCCCGCGTACAGAAAAAAAAAAAAGATGAACCGCCTGTTTGGGCAGTTCTCCTCTCTGAGCATCCCTTTCCCCACCCCCCCGCCCACCCCTGCTTCCCCCAGATGGTTTTGGCTTCAGAGGAAGCTTCTGTATTCTCTGTGAGGCAGGGGATGGGCTTCCGGCGAGGTACGCCTGGTCATGGCTGATCTTTGAGGGCACACTTGTGCCGACGTCTGAAGCTCGAGATCCCCACGTCTCACGGCTGGTTCATCCAGCCAGTGAGTCAGCAGTCTGGAGAGTTGGGAGAAGCCCCTTTAAGGAAAGGACCGCAAATAAAAGCCACTGACTCCAGGCAGTTCCTGCCCTGTGTGCACCCGCCATTTCCACTTCCCACCTTCCCTGTCGCTAGGACCCTGGGTGCCGGCCACCTTCCTCTCTCAAGCTGAAATTATTGTGATACTTCTCACTGGTCTCCTTGCCCTCCACTCCCACCATCGGCCATTCTCAAAACAGCAGCCAGAGGGATCCTTGGTCACATCATGTCCTCTTTCAGCTCAGAGTCCTTTACTTTCGTTGAGGGAAAAGGCCAGAGTCCTCGCACTGGTCTGCAAGGCCCCCATTCTCTCTCCATCCTTCCCTCCCTCTCTCTCTGTTGCTTACTCCAGCCACACGTGCCTCCTTGCCATCTCTAAAACACAGTCCCACCTCAGGACATTTGCACCTGTTGCTCCCTCTCTCCAGAATGCTCTGCCCCCAGACATCTGAATGGCTCACTCCCTTCCACTGCAGATTTTTATCAAATGTCACCTTCTCGGTGATAACTTCCCCAATCACTCTATTGAAAATTGCAAGCCCCAGCTCTCCCAGCCCTTCTGAGCCCCCTTCTCTTTTTTCTCCCCATAGCACGTATCACTGTCTAGTGGGGGTGGGGATGGGAACGGGTCAGCAAACTCCAGCTCATGGGCCAAATCCAGCCCCCAGGCTGGTTTTGTAAATAAAGTTTTATTGGAACCCTGCCATTTGCTTATTGCTTACATTCTGTCAATGGCTTTCCTGCTACTAAGTAGTCATGACATAGACCAAATGTCCCACAACATCATAAATATTTGTCTAGCCAGGTAACAAAACATATCCGACCGCTAGTCTACTATACCAGTATACCACACAGCTGCCAGATTTATCTTATTTGCTCCTTCATGGGAATATGTGTTCCATGAGAGAAGGGGGTCTAATATGCTCTGCTTACTGGCTGCATCTAGAACCTTCATCTCTCCAGCGGGAATTACTGCCTGGCCCACAGCAGGTGCCCGGTGATATTTGCCAGACAACCCCTGACGAGAGAAGAGGGCATTTAAAACAGCTCCTGCCCGCTCACTCTGCTGCTCTCATTCTGCTTCACCTTCAGTGCAAACGGGGACAAGAAGATGAAGAAGGTGGGGATGGGAGTCCTCCTGCGTCCGTTCACCCCCGTGCACAGCTGCATCATTGCGCCCTCGCTGCCTGAGGCTCACGTGTAAGTAGCCCCACCTCTGGCTCATCTGCTTATCATGCGAAGCCAAGGTCAAATGACTCAAACAGCTGGGAGCTGTCGAGCTGTTCCTTTGTCCTCTTGAAAAGGGACAGGGAGCCTGGGGCCAGCAGTGTTATGTGGTGTATAAAAATAACAGAAGGCAAACATGGGGGCTTAGAGCTAAGTGGCAATCCAGCTGGGACTGAGTCATTCCATCCCTTACCACACCAGACACACTAATGTCAAATAGTTTGCAAAGCCTGATAAAATCTGTCTGCAGCGTGTGCCTAGAAGATGTCTCACCCAGGGCTCCGGGGACATGTTTTCCCCAAGACTCAAGGAGCTATTTCCCAGAGAAGCCCCTGCCGCCTTCTGAGCCGACCCCAGGCACAAACTCTTCATTGCGTGATGTGACAGGGGCTAACCAACCCTCCAAAGAATACTTGGGCTTTCCGAAACCTTGACACCTTGTTCCCCTCCTATCTGTTCCAGAGAATTCTAAGCCCAGCTTTTTCTTTTTCACTAGTTAGCACTTTTCAACTGGGAGATTTCGGGCACAGAGATAGAAATTGACTGTAAGGCAGGATTGCTCAACCTCGGCACTATTGACGTTTGGGGACAATTACTTCTTTGTTGGAAAGGACTGTCCTGTGCACTGTAGGATGTTTAGCACTATTCATGGCCGCCACCCCCTAGTGCCAGTAGCACCCCCCTCCCCAGCTGTGACAACCAAAATGTCTCCAGAGATTGCCAAATGCCCCCTGGGGGCAAAATCACAGCCACACCCCCAGCCCTCCCACGTAAGATCTACTTTAGGCCAATGAACATGGTGCACTGGATTCTGTCTGCTCATTTATCAAATATTTATTAGGCCCCTACAGTGTGCACAATAAAAATAGCACTACTGACTGCTCTGTGGGCACTGTCTCAGTCCTCTCAGCAGCCCTTTTGTGTAGGTGTATTATTATCCCATCCCTGCAGATGAGAGAGCAGAAGCTCAGAGAGGTGTACTAGCCTGCCCAAGGTCACAGAGCTCAGTGTGTTGCCGCACTGGGGTTTTAAGCCAAGTGTGTCTGACTGCAAAGCCTGACCTCTCACCACCACACACGACACAGAAGGTATATCCCAAGGCCTTACCTTTGAGGAGCTAGTGATATATTTGGACAGCCAAGTCTCATGTACTTGAAGAGTAAAATAATGCAAGAGTGAAACTGTAAGACAAGATGGCAGATCCTTAATAAGAGCACCTAGTTCGTGGGTGGAAGATGGCGCTGTCACCAACACCATGGGCGTCATCATCACCATCACCATCATCATCCCTACCACCACCACCACCACCACGTATTTGGACACATTCCTATCCCTTACTAATATTTCAGCTTTTGCTGAGCCCCACTCCATACTTTCCTCCTATCTCCCTTTGATGAATGTTAGGACTGGCTTCTTCATAGACTTATTTGTTCAGGGACATTCCAACTGGCAGCCTCAGCTTGATGTTCTTAAAACATCTCCTTGCCAAAGCAGTCTTTGCAATTTCTCATAACGTCCCATGGAAACACTGGCGCTTTTGCCTTTTCCATGGACAAGCCCTCTGAAACCAAATGGTGTAAATCAGTGTTTCTTAGGCTTTCACTTGCATTTGAATCATCTGGGGCTCTGGGCTTGGGTGCGGGCATAGCAAAATAAGGAGATGCCTGGGAGAGTGTGTATTCCTAGGCCCCACCCCCATTTCCTTTGGTCTGAGCAAACTGAGGTTTAAATCAACGGTGGAAGTGACTGGAGAGTTTCTTGCTCATCCTCCTTCAGTGCCAGATGGGGAAACTGAAGCCCAGAGAGAAGGCAGAACCTGCCACAACAGGAATTCTGATCTCCTGACTCTTCAGTCAGTCCTTTGTATCAGGTTTGTTCGGTGATGGTGATGGTGATGGTGGTGATTATCACAGTGGTGATTGTTATTCTTTGTTATGCCCTAGACCAGGGATCAGCAACCTTTTTCTTAAAGGGACAGACAGTAGATATTTTAGGCTTTGCAAACCAGATGGTATCTCTCGCAACTACAGTCATCCCCAGGTATCTGCGGAGGATTGGTTCCAGGACCTTCTGCCGATACCAGAATCTGTGATGCTCAAATCTTTTATGAGTATAAAATGGGGTAGTGCTGTCGGCCCTCTGTATCCACAGATGCAGAGGGTCAACTGTACTTTACCTTGTTGTCGCAGCAGGAAAGCTACAGTGAATGGATGGGCCCGTGCTCCAATAAAGTTTTATTTGCAGACAGAGGCACACACTCCTTCTCTAGATTGAAGGCTGCCCCTTCTTCTCCTTGGCTGTTCAAAGGCTCTGGCTGCATTTGATGATTGTATCGGTATCTATTGCTGTATTACAGACCACCTCGAGGTGGAGTGGCTTAAAACAGCAACCATTTATTCTTGTTCAAAGTCTGCAGGTCGGCTGGGTGGCTCTGCTCGTCCGCATCAGTTCAGCTGGTCCTGGCTGGGCTTGCATATGTGTGTGGCAAGCTGGAGGCTGGCCCATCTAGGGTGGCCTCATGCCCAGGCCTGTTGGTTTGTTGGTTGGTTGGTTGTTGGCTAGGGCGACAGGAGTGACTGTCGCTGTCTCACACAGCAGGCTAGCCGAGCTTGTTCCGTGGCTGTCAGGAAGGGTTCCGAGGACAAGAGCCCAAGCACTCCACGCCTCTTGAGGCTTAGTCTCAGAACGGGCCAAGGACCTTTCCACCCCATTCTGCTGGCCACAAAAGACATCAGGCCTGCCCAGATGCAAGCGACGGGGAAAAGAAAGATTCCACCGCCTGGTGAGAGGATGCAGAATCACCGTGGGAAGTGCATGGATGCAGGGGGCAGGGGAGAATCCGAGCAGTTTTATCATCATTCTGCCAAGAGGCATCCGGGCAGAGCCCGCCCGGTCAGTTCTCAAATTCTCAGTCTTCACGTCAGCCGAGGTGGATCCGAGCCTGGTCAGTCCCTTCAATCCCAGTGCAATTGATCCCCAAACCAGCTGAAGATTCTGAATCGACTGTATGGGGATCAATTCAGTCATGCCAAGGAAGACGGGACCTTTATCTTTTTAAAAAAAGAGGTGGGGCACAGTCTGCAGGAAGGAGGATAGCCCCCCCTTTCCTCTGAGAGATGGCTGGCCTGTCCTTACAGCCCTTCCTGAGCGACTGTGCGACAAAACAGTGCCTGCAGCCACTGTCTGGGTTTGCCCTTGGCAGTCGGCATGGGGTGCTTTGTAGCATTTTCTGATTTCTCTTAGTAAAAGTTTTGAAAAAACGTTGTTTTTTTCTCAGGGATGTTGACGCCCACTCGTATTCTGGTTGGTACAGCGGTTTCAACAGAGAGGGCTATTCAGATGCACTGACTGCTAGATGCTCCCCCAGGGTTCTGAGCACAGGGGTTTTAGAAGCAGGCTTTGTGCACCCTGGTCAGCGTTTTCATCTATTATGCCCCACATTTAAGGAAATAAATGCTTTCTCTTTTAATTTGACAAAATCCAAGGTATTGTGCTTTGACCTGACATACAATCATTATGAGAAAGGAGCGATTTCTATCAAGCATGTTTCTGGGGACCCTTTCTTTCTCCCTTTCTTTCTTTCTCCCTCCCTCCCTCCCTCCCTCCCTCCCTCCCTCCCTCCCTTCCTTCCTTCCTTCCTTCCTCCCTTCCTCTCTCTCTGTCTCTCTCTTTTAGTTTGCTTCACTGCATGTTAGATTAGAGATCATCGGGTTTGAGGCACTGTATTTTTTCATTAAGACCTTATTTTTTTAGAGCAGTTTTACATTCAGATCAAAATTGAGGGGAAGGCGCAGAGATTTCCCATTTCTCTCCTGCCTCCCCCATTATCGACATCCCCCACCGGAGTGGGATGTTAGTCATAACTGATGAAGCTACACTGACACATCCTAGTCACCTGCAGTCCCTAGTTTACATTAGGGTCCTCTCTTGGTTTTGTATATTCTGTAGGTTTGGATGAAAGTATAACGACATGTATCCACCTACTCACGTATTATACAGAGTATTTTCACTGCCCTAAAACTCCTCTGTGCTCTGCCTATTCATCCCTCTCCCCCTCCCGCCCCGGCAACCACTGATCCTTTTACTGTTTCCATAGTTTTGTCCTTTCAGAACATCATATTGTTGGAATCATACAGTACGTAGCCTTTTCAGAATGGCTTCTTTCACTTAGTAATATGTTTTTGAAATTTCTCCTCGGCTTTTCATGGCTTAGTAGCCCGTTTCTTTTTCACGCTGAATAACCGTCCATTGTCTGGATATACCATAGTTTATTTATCCATACATCTCTAAAGGTTGCTTCCAATTTTTGGCAATTATGAACAAAGCTGCTGTAAACATCTGTGTGCAGGTGTTGTAAGGCACTTTCTATAAGCAGAGAAAAAAGGTCCAGACCCATTGGATGAAACCCTCTTCTGCTGAAAAGGGCGTGAGGGCTCTACCCTATAATAAGAGACATCAACACTGTATTAAAGCACAGATTCGGGAACCGGACCGTCTGGGCTTAGATTCCAGCTCTGCTGTTTGCTGCCTTTTCTGACCTTGGATAAGTTATATGACCTCAGTTTCTTCATCTGAAAAATGGGAGTACTAATAGTACCTTCCTCACAGTGTTGTTATGAGAATGACTTTAATTAATGGATGTAGAATACTTAAAACAGTGTCTGGCACAGAGTAAGCGCTCTATGGGAAGTGTTTGCTATTATTGTTATTTTGCTGTTGTTGCTACTATTCTTTGTTATCTCTGTGGTTGTGCATATGAGAATTGTGCCCAAATTATCAGCTCTGGAAAGTGTCAGATCCCAGCCAATTTATTCCCGCCATCTCCCATTCAGTAACCAGAAATGTATTGAGCCTACTCTGTGCATACCTGTGATGGACAAGACTCTGTAGCTCACAGGCTTGTGGGCTGCAGAGACAAGTAAACAGGTAGTTACAAGACAGCAGGGGCACCAAATGTAGGGACAGAGGGACACATTGTAGGGTGGGGGGTGCTTTAGAGCCCCTCGGAGAGAGGATGCTCGAAAAATCAAGGAAGGCTTCCTGCTGGAGGCGACATCCGAGCTGAGACCCAATCACGGAGAGGCAGAGGAGGAGGAAAGGGAATGTGTATCAGGAGCAGAGGACAGTGCCGAGCACCTCACCTCACTTTCACTAGAACGATTACTGCCATTGTACAGATGAGAAAACTGGGGCTCAGGGAGATGAAGTAATTTGGCCAAGACCACATAGCTAATAAATGGCAAAGCTAGGATTTTAACCCAGTGCAAAGAGAGTATGTACAGTGAGCTTGCGCTGCAGAGCAGAATTTCACCAGGCTGCAGGTGGCGGCACAGGGGTGAGAGAGGAGACTCGAGGCTGGGGAGGTGGATGGGAGTCTCCCATGTGATGGGGTGTTGGTTTGCCGGGGCTGCCATAACAAAACCCCACAGGCTGGGTGGCCTAAACAACAGAAATGTATTCTCTCACAGTTCTGGAGGCTGGAAGTTCAAGATCAAGGGGCCCACGTGCTGGTTTCTACTGAGTCGTTTCTCCTTGGCTTTCGGAGGGCTGCGTTCTCGCTCTGTCCTCACACGCTTTTTTCTCTGTGAACGTGTACCCCAGTGTCTCTCTGTGGGTCACGGCTCCTCTTCTTCTAAAGACACCAGTCAGATTGGGTTAGGACCCACCCTCTTGGCCTTATTTTAACCTCATCACCTCTTTAAAGGTCCCCGGTACAGTCACATTCTAAGGTACTAGAGATTAGGACTTCAGCATATGAACTTCAGGACATAACTCAATCCACAGCAGATGGTTTAGGGAGTCTGAAGATCTTAAGCAAGGGAGGGAGAGGGCCACGTTTGTGCCCGTTCCTGTCACCTGCAGAAATGAGTCTGATGCTCACATGCCTCTCGGCCCCTGTGACGAAGCACATCCCACCTCACCAGTTAACTCCCTTACCCATCCCTCCCCACCCGCAATGGACACAACGGCACGCCCAGGCCTGCAGGGGCTCTGAGTCGTGAACAGAAGAGGGGGCGTCTCCTTGGGCTTTTCACAACTGCCTGGGGTCACAGTGAGGGTACAGGGAGGTGTCTGCACAGGGCTGGGCACATGGGACAGCCACTGCTACTGTTGGTACCCAGAGCTGCCGAAATGCACTTACCTGTAGGGACCAAGCTGGTGTAAAGGGGGAAGACACAGAACTGGGAAGGCTGTGGGCTTGCGGGTCCTGTAAATTAGAAGGGAGGGATGCGTGGCTGCTTATTGTTAGAAAATAACTTGTGGATGGAAAAAAAAAGGAAGGAAGGCGCTCTAGATGAAAAAAGAGAGACAGAGCTGCTGACTCGAGTTTTCCTAAGACGGGTGGACACGGCTGCCCCAGAGCATGGGGGCGGAGGAGTGGGGTGCATGGGGGTAGCTCCCCTGCAAGCAGAGTGACATGGGTGCCTCTCAAGGGGCTCTCCGGGACACGCCTGGGCCTGCTCCACACTTGAGCCCCAGGGCTCGCACTCCACCTTCTGAGCTGGGGCCTTCCTGGAAGCTGGAGGCTGGATTCCTGCCTGCCCCTCTGAGCACAGGCCCAGGAGCCCTGGGGAGTATCGATCAATACAGTATCAGTTTCAGAGAGGAGCAATTACACAGGTTGGTAATGGAGGCATCTGACCCATTAGTGTAAGAGGAGAAATCATGCAGGGAGGGGCCGGCTAGTTAGGACTCCCCCTCACTTCCAGGAAGAACGCAGGCAGCAGGTTAACCCTCTCCTGACCTTGCTCTGGGGGTGGCCACTCATTTGGCCCCAACAGCACCTCAAACAGTAAGAGCTCAGGTCCACAAAAGCACCGTCTCTGGGATTAAACAGATGCGGGTTCAGATCCTCACTAATCCTAGCGTGACCTCAGGCAACTCTACCTCTCCCAGTCCCTTGTCTGCAAAGAGGACCGAATAAAGTCACCCTTCTTATAGGGCTGTCGAGAGCATTGAGTGGGATATTCAGGCCCCATCTCTGCCACCAACAAGCTGTGTGACCTGGAGCAAACCGATGGCCCCTCTCTGAGCCTCAGTTTCCTCTTCTCTAAAATTCAGATAATGATTCCTATCCGGCAGGTTTTGGGGAGAAATAAATAACATGTGTCAGGTGTCCTACCCAATGCCTGGCTCATCGTAATACAGAATGCCCCCCAAATCAGAAAATACAGGTTAGACCTATTTTTAAATGGTGTTTTAGTTACATTTTCAAATCATGTGTTCAATGTGGTTTTCCTCAACATCCAGCTACATTTGGGGCAAAGGATTTATAAATTTAAAGCAGTGGGTCTAGTTGTTAATTGGGGTGGAGAGAAAGTACAATAAATACACTAGTTTCCTGTGTTTCCGGACGTTTTGGACCCTGCTAGTGTATTTATTGTATTTTTATCAGATGAAGAATCGGATGCCTGTAGGATGTTCATTTCCTTCAGTCCTCTCATTTGCCTGAATCCAGTCCTCTACCTGTGGGACACCCTCCCTTGTCCCTTCCCACTGTGCATGCAAATCCCCAGTAACTGGCATAGGGTCACCTTGTGTCAGATCATAGCTCTGCCGCCTACTGGCCCAGTGACATGCACAAGTTCCTCACCTCTTCTGAGCCTCAGTTCCCTCATCTGTAAAATGGGGCCAATAAATAGCTCAGGAGCCCATTGGGAAAGTTTAATGCTGGTGCGTGGGAAATGCTGCCACACTCCTGGAGCCTGGAGACAGCTCTCCAGCCGGGAGCCAGCACCACTCCTGTCTCTGTCGCCACTGTTGTGAAGAATGTTGTTCTAACAGGAGCCCCCTGGGCTTCCTCCCTCTGTCTTTGCAGCGAGCCCATCTTCCGCCAGCTCTGTGCCCTCCACTGGCTCCTGGAGGCCCTGACTATCGACCACACCCACCACACCATGAAGCCCGTGATCACCTGCTGGAATCCGAAGTAGGTCTCAGCCCTTCCACCTGCCGTGTAACTAGCAAGAGACTGGGCCGTGGGGGAGGACGCTCCCATGGGTTCCCTTCCTCCTACTGCTGTTTCATGGTGGGTGGGTTGCTTTAGGAGTGCTACTATGTGGGGTCCAAACAGGGGATGAGCTGGAGCCAGGTCATACGGGTCATGCGGTGGTGACGGCCCCCCCAGCATCCCTCCCAGCATCTCTCCCCAACTCTACATCAGAAGCTTGAAATGATTCAGCCATGTTGGGAGTATTTACACCACAGAAACTGGCCAGCTAGCCCAGCCCTGCCCTGGAAGCACAGCTAGATTTCTCTCCACTCCCTTCTTGGACCATGTCTCCCCAGCGCTATTCCTCATTTGTTCCTCTTCTTTTTCCTCCTCTCCCGCTCCCTTTTACTCCTCTCATTCTCCATGTTTTTGTGTTTTCCCTTTCAAAGTTTTGTTGTGTGTCTTTTTTTTTTATTAACATCTTTATTGGAGTATAATTGCTTTACAGTGTTGTGTTAGCTTCTGCTGTATAACAAAGTGAATCAGCTATATGCATACATATATACCCATATCCCCTCCCTCTTGCATCTCCCTCCCTCCCTCCCCTATCCCAGCCCTCTAGGTGGTCACAAAGCACCGAGCTGATCTCCCTGTGCTATGCGGCTGCTTCCCACTAGCTATCTATTTTACATTTGGTAGTGTATATGTGTCCACGCCACTCTCTCACCCGTGTCCTCAAGTCCATTCTCTACGTCTGCGTCTTTATTCCTGTCCTGCCCCTAGGTTCTTCACCATCTTTTTTTTTTTTTTTTTTTTTAGATTCCATATATGTGTGTTAGCACATGGTATTTGTTTTTCTATTTCTGATTTACTTCACTCTGTATGACACTCTTAGGTCCATCCACCTCACTACAAATAACTCAATTTCGTTTCTTTTTATGGCTGAGTAATATTCCATTGTATATATATGTGCCACATCTTCTTTATCCATCTGTCGATGGACACTTAGGTTGCTTCCATGTCCTGGCTATTGTAAATAGTGCTGCAATGAACATTTTGGTACATGACTCTTTTTGAATTATGGTTTTCTCAGGGTAGATGCCCAGTAGTGGGATTGCTGGGTAGTATGGTACTTCTATTTTTAGTTTTTGAAGGAAACTCTATACTGTCCTCCATGGTGGCTGCAATGAACATTTTGGTGTTCATGACTCTTTTTGAATTATGGTTTTCTCAGGGTAGATGCCCAGTAGTGGGATTGCTGGGTGGTATGGTACTTCTATTTTTAGTTTTTGAAGGAAACTCTATACTGTCCTCCATAGTGGCTGTATCAATTTACATTCCCACCAACAGTGCAAGAGGGTTTCCTTTTCTCCACACCCTCTCCAGCATTTATTGTTTCTAGATTTTTTGATGACGGCCATTCTGACTGGTGTGAGGTGATACCTCATTGTAGTTTTGACTTGCATTTCTCTAATGATCTTGCTGTGATTTATGTCAAAGAGTGTTCTGCCTATGTTTTCCTCTAAGAGTTTTATAGTATCTGGCCTTACATTTAGGTCTTTAAACCATTTTGAGTTTATTTTTGTGTATGGTGTTAGGGAATGTTCTAATTTCATTCTTTTACATGTAGCTGTCCAGTTTTCCCAGCACCACTTATTGAAGAGGCTGTCTTTTCTCCATTGTATATTCTTGCCTCGTTTATCAAAGATAAGGTGGCCATATGTGTGTGGGTTTATCTCTGGGCTTTCTATCATGTTCCATTGATCTATATTTCCATTTTTGTGCTAGTACCATACTGTCTTGATGACTGTAGCTTTGTAGTATAGTCTGAAGTCCGGGAGCCTGATTCCTCCAGCTCCGTTTTTCCTTCTCAAGATTGCTTTGGCTATTCAGGGTCTTTTGTGTCTCCATACAAATTGTGAAATTTTTTCTTCTAGTTCTGTGAAAAATGGCATTGGTAGTTTGATAGGGATTGCATTGAATCTGTAGATTGCTTTGGGTAGTATAGTCATTTTCACAACGTTGATTCTTCCAATCCAAGAACATGGTATATCTCTCCATCTGTTTGTATCATCTTTAATTTCTTTCATCAGTGTGTTACAGTTTTCTGTATACAGGTCTTTTGTCTCCTTAGGTAGGTTTATTCCTAGGTATTTTATTCTTTTTGTTGCAGTGGTAAATGAGAATGTTTCCTTAATTTCTCTTTCAGATTTTTCATCATTAGTGTACAGGAATGCAAGAGATTTCTGTGCATTAATTTTGTATCCTGCTACTCTACCAAATTCATTGATTAGCTCTAGTAGTGTCCTGTTAGCATCTTTAAGAGTCTCTCTGTATAGTATCCTGTCATCTGCAAACAGTGACAGTTTTACTTCTTTTCTTCCGATTTGGATTCTTTTTATTTCTTTTTCTTCTCTGATTGCTGTGGCTAAAACTTCCAAAATTATGTTGAATAATAGTGGTTAGAGTGGGCAACCTTGTCTTGTTCCTGATCTTAGAGGAAATGCTTTCAGTTTTTCACCATTGAGAACGATGTTGGCTGTGGGTTTGTCATATATGGCCTTTATTATGTTGAGGTAGTTTCCCTCTATGCCTAGTTTCTGGAGAGTTTTTATCATAAATGGGTGTTGAATTTTGTCAAAAGGTTTTTCTGCATCTATTGAGATTATCATATGGTTTTTCTCCTTCAATTTGTTAATATGGTGTATCACATTGATTGATTTGCGTATATTGAAGACTCCTTGCATTCCTGGGATAAACCCCACTTGATCATGGTGTATGATCCTTTTCATGTGCTGTTGGATTCTGTTTGCTAGTATTTTGTTGAGGATTTTTGCATCTATGTTCATCAGAGATATTGGTCTGTAATTTTCTTTCTTTGTGACATCTTTGTCTGGTTTTGGTATCAGGGTGATGGTGGCCTCATAGAGTGAGTTTGGGAGTGTACCTCCCTCTGCTATATTTTGGAAGAGTTTGAGAAGGACAGGTGTTAGGTCTTCTCTAAATGTTTGATAGAATTCGCCTGTGAAGCCATCTGGTCTTGGGCTTTTGTTTGTTGGAAGATTTTTAATCACAATTTCAATTTCAGTGCTTGTGATTGGTCTGTTTATATTTTCTATTTCTTCCTGGCTCAGTCTCAGAATGTTGTACTTTTCTAAGGATTTGTCCATTTCTTCCAGGTTGTCCATTTTATTGGCATAGAGTTGCTTGTAGTAATCTCTCATGATCCTTTGTATTTCTGCAGTGTCAGTTGTTACTTCTTTTTCATTTCTAATTCTGTTGATTTGTCTTCTCCCTTTTCTTCTTGATGAGTCTGGCTAATGGTTTATCAATTTTGTTTATCTTCTCAAAGAACCAGCTTTTAGTTTTATTGATCTTTGCTATTGTTTCCTTCATTTCTTTTTCATTTATTTCTGATCTGATCTTTATGATTTCTTTCCTTCCGCTAACTTTGGGTTTTTTTGGTTCTTCTTTCTCTAATTGTTTTAGGTGTAAGGTTAGGTTTTTATTTGAGATATTTCTTGTTTCTTGAGGTAGGATTGTATTGCTATAAACTTCCCTCTTAGAACTGCTTTTGCTGCATCCCGTAGGTTTTGGGTTGTCATGTTTTCATTGTCATTTGTTTCTAGGTATTTTTTGATTTCCTCTTTGATTTCTTCAGTGATCTCTGTGTTACTTAGTAGCATATTGTTTAGCCTCCATCTGTTTGTATTTTTTACAGTTTTTTTTCCTATAATTGATATCTAGTCTCACAGTGTTGCGGTCAGAAAAGATACTTGATGCAATTTCAATTTTCTTAAATTTACCAAGGCTTAATTTGTAACCCAAGTTATAGTGTATCCTGGAGAATGTTCCATGAGCACTTGAAAAGAAAGTATATTCTGTTGTTTTTGGATGGACTGTCCTGTAAATATCAATTAAGTCCATCTTGCTTAATGTGTAATTCAAAGCTTGTGTTTCCTTATTTATTTTCATTTTGGATGATCTGTTCATTGGTGAAAGTGGGGTGTTAAAGTCCCCTACTATGATTGTGTTACTGTCGATTTCCCCTTTTATGGCTGTTAGCATTTGCCTTATGTATTGATGTGCTCCTCTGTTGGGTGCATAAATATTTACAATTGTTATATCTTCTTCTTGGTTCGATCCCTTGATCGTTATGTAGTGTCCTTCTTTGTCTCTTGTAACAGTCTTTATTTTAAAGTCTATTTTGTCTGATATGAGAATTGCTACTCCAGCTTTCTTTTGATTTCCATTTGCATGGAATATATTTTTCCATCCCCTCACTTTCAGTCTGTATGTGTCCCTAGGTCTGAAGTGGGTCTCTTGTAGACAGCATATGTACAGGTTTTGTTTTTGTATTCATTCAGCCAGTCTATGTCTTTTGGTGGGAGCATTTAATCCATTTACATTTAAGGTAATTATCAATATGTATATTACTATTACCATTTTCATAATTGTTTTAGGTTTGTTTTTGTAGGTCTTTTCCTTCTCTTGTGTTTCCTTGTGTTTTGGTGGTGCTGAATTCTCTTAACTTTTGCTTATCTATAAAAGTTTTAATTTCTCCATCAAATCTGAATGAGATCCTTGCTGGGTAGAGTAATCTTCGTTGTAGGTTTTTCCCTTTCATCACTTTAAATATGTCCTGTCACTCCCTTCTGACTTGCAGAGTTTCTGCTGAAAGATCAGCTGTTAATTTTATGGGGATTCCCTTGTATGTTATTTGTTGCTTTTCCCTTGCTGCTTTTAATATTTTTTCTTTGTATTTAGGTTTTGATAGTTTGATTAATATATGTCTCGGCGTGTTTCTCTTTGGGTTTATCCTGTATGGTAGTCTCTGTGCTTCCTGGACTTGGTTGACTATTTCCTTTCCCATATTAGGGAAGTTTTTGACTATAATCTCTTCAAATATTTTCTCAGACCCTTTCTTTTTCTTCTGGGACTCCTATAATTCGATTGTTGGTGCATTTAATGTTGCCCCAGAGGTCTCTGAGACTGTCCTCAATTCCTTTCATTCTTTTTTCTTTATTCTGCTCCCTGGCAGTTATTTCCACCATTTTATCTTCCAGCTCATTTATCCGTTCTTCTGCCTCAGTTATTCTGTTATTGATTCCTTCTAGAGTTTTTTTTTTTTGTGATACATGGGCCCCTCACTGCTGTCGCCTCTCCTGTTGTGGAGCACAGGCTCTGGATGCACAGGCCCAGTGGCCATGGCTCACAGGCCCAGCCACTCTGTGGCATGTGGGATCTTCCTGGACCGGGGCACGAACCCGTGTCCCCTGCATCAGCAGGCGGACTTTCAACCACTGCGCCACCAGGGAACCCCTAGAGTATTTTTAATGTCAGTAATTGTGTTGTTCATCACTGTTTGTTTGCTCTTTAGTTCTTCTAGATCCTTGTTAAATGTTTCTTGTATTCTCTCCATTCTGTTTCTGAGATTTTGGATCATCTTTACTATTATTACTTTGAATTTTGTTCAGGTAGGTTGTCTATTTCATCTTCATTTATTTGGTCTTGTAGGTTTTTACCTTGCTCCTTTGTCTGTAACATATTTTTTTGGCGTTTCATTTTTTTTTTTTTTTTTGATGGGTGGTGCTGTATTCCTGTCTTACTGGTTGTTTGGCCTGAGACGTCCAGCACTGGACTTTGCAGGCAGTTGGATAGAGCTGGATCTTGGTGCTGAGAGGAGGACCTGTGGGAGGCCTCACTACGATTGATATTCCCTGGGGTCTGAGGTTGTATGTTAGTCCAGTGGTTTGGACTCAGAGCTCCCACCACAGGAGCTCAGGGCCGACCTCCAACCTGATCCTGCAAGTTTCATGGTGCAGTTAAAAAAAAAAAGGAAGGAAGAAAGAAAAAAAATTAAAAGGAGCAGTACAATATCAAAGAATAAAAAACAAAATAAAATTAGAAAGATAAAAATATATTAGGAAAAATAAAACTATAATTGAAACAACTGCAACAAGGTAAAATAAAACCACAACAGAGAAAAGAAACAAAAAGGTGTGGGGGGGGGACAAGCCAAAAGGAGAGAACACTAACAAAATATAAAGAATAAAATAAAATTAGAAAAATAAAAGCTTTATTAGGAAAAATAAAAATATAAAAGAATCAGGGCTTCCCTTGTGGCGCAGTGGTTGAGAGTCCGCCCTCCGATGCAGGGGACACGGGAAATTGGGGGGCCCTGGGTGGGGGTGTGGGGTGGGGCTTGGGCTCTGTGTGGCAGGAGGGAGGCTCCCAGGGCAAAGGAGTAAGACCCAGCCTGCTGGGCTCCCCGGTGCCTAAGTGGACAGGGAAAGCGCTGGCCCCGTTCCCCTCCGTTCCTTCACGCCCCTCACCCACCATCTCCCCCAGGGTCTTTCCCGTCGCTAGACCCCTAATCGTGGGTGGGTCCCCCTGGGTGTAGGAACTCCTCCCCTCCCCCAGCCACCCCTCAGGGGTGCTGGTCCCAGAGGTCTGGCCTTTACTTTTGCTCCCCCTTCCCTCCCTCCCACTCCCTCAGGACCCGCGTGGCTGGAGGCCGCCTCCTTGGGCAGAGGATCAGGCCCAGGATCTCAGCAGGGTTCCTGGGGGCCCAAGTGGGCAGGGGGAACCTGGCCACACTCCCTTTTGATCCTCTGCCCTCCCAGTGTTCCCCCAATTTCCCCCTTGGGGCGAAGGATCCCTTCCCCTCCCCCAGCCATGCTACTAACCTCAAATGTAACCAGAAATATAAGTCATGCATCTATTGATAGATCAGTAACTCCAACTGATTCCATGTTTTTGGTTGGGATGAATTTAAAACTGCAGTTCCCCTTGATGCAGTGGTTTATAACCTTTATTTTTTTTAAGCAGCAGAAATCCTTTTTTAATAATAGAAACTCCAATAATGTTAAAAAAAATTTTCAAAATGGACCTTCTACATGAATCAGGAGGTTGGGAGAGCAACTCACTTCCACCCCAACCAAGGCACCCTTGTTACTTCCAAGATACTTTGCGGCATAGAGAATTTGTTTGAAAACCACAGCTTTGAAACATTTCCCACACATTATTTTTGTGTAAAACAAAACTGCTCAAGTAATAAATGAATACAATCTATTTCTATTAAAAATTTCCAAAAAATTCAGAAGCATATAAAGTGTGAAAGCCTTTATCTCCTCCTGCCCCAAATCCATTCCCCTCCCTAGAGGAAATCCTTTTAAAGTCTGAGGTATGTCCTTCCTCCTTCCGCCTCCTTTCTGATGCTGCGCACACACACACACACACACACACACACACACACACACACACACACACACACACACACACACACACTTTTTTTTTTTTTAACAGAAATGGGATCATGCTCTGCATATTGTTCTGCATGTGATTTTCCCCCTTTTACAGTGTCTTACGGACATCTTTCCATCCTGGTTGTAGGGGAGCAGAATTTGCCACCCCAAAATGTCTCTTTGGCATGTGGATTACTTTGAGCTAAAAACAATAAAGGCCCAAAAGACTCAGGAAGAAACTTTGACCTTCCCCCTAACTGCCTAACAGGATTTAAACAGAGGGCCTCTTCTTGGAATAGAGCTATCACCAGAGATGCCTGCAAAGAACACGGGCTGGGTGTAGTGAGTGAGTCCACCCTGTGTCCCATTGAATCTGCCTGGCCCAGCAAACATTTGTTTACCAACATGGTACAGGCAAAGCTTCCACACTCTTTTAACATTTTTACCATATTCTTTTCATATTTGAGTATTCTTTGGTCTGGACAGACCATATTTTAGATAGCCATTTCTCTACTAATGGACACTAGGGTTGTTCCCCAGTTTTTGCCATTTCAAATAGTACTGCATGGAATATCCTTGCACATATATTTTGTGCCGGGTTGAAAATATTTCTGTTGGCTAGGTTCTGAGAAATAGAATTTATGGGTCCGTGCAACATCTAATTTTTTTCACAGTTGATACCTAGATTCTAAGAGAAAGGCCCCTGAACCAGTGGACCTCTAAAAGCACTGTATCTCCCTGAGTGAGCTACCAGCGGCGACATCTTGCCTCTGACATTTGGGCACCACTCTCCCAAACTGAGGAAAGAACATAATACAGAATTTGGATTGAGAAGACAAAAAGGACCATCTTTATTTCCTTTGATTGGTTTTAGAAATATGCCCATAAGGGGACCCAAAATTGTTATCCAAAAAAAGAAAAAAGACAGTGGTTACATTGAGTCAAGTGGAGGTTTTCCTGTGACTCGTCAGGACAGTATCCTATCAGAGAACCGAGGATGTCCAGCTCTGTAAGAGCAGAACCTCAACCAACCAGAACCTCAGCCAGACCTGACGGAAAAATGCAGCCCAGGAATGATTCCCCCAGGAAGTCAGAGTATTTGTTGGGGGTTGTTTTTTTCAGTGAACCCTTTGCTCCTGATGGTGATTTCACTTGGGGGTCAGTGGTATGCTGGTCAGTGTTTAATCACCAGTTCTCCAGAGAGGGAAAACCCATGATTTGCAGCCATGCCGATTTCCATGGTATAAATACTCCCACCCTGGTTGATTTCAAGCTTACCACCATGATGTTACTAACTTGGAGTTGGGAAGAGATGCACAAATGTAGTTCTTGTGATGCAGTATGAGCTGACTCTAGCATACCATTGTTTGGGATTGATTTAAAAAAAAAATTAGGGCTTCCCTGGTGGTGCAGTGGTTGAGAGTACGCCTGCCGATGCAGGGGACACGGGTTCGTGCCCCGGTCTGGGAAGATCCCACATGCCGCGGAGCGGCTGGGCCCATGAGCCATGGCCGCTGAGCCTGCGCGTCTGGAGCCTGTGCTCCGCAACGGGAGAGGCCACAACAATGAGAGGCCTGCGTACCGCAAAAAAAAAAAAAAAAAATTAGGAATGATGGGGGCAGGGCGAGTGTTATGTTCCCTAGCAAGTGCCAGAAAGATTTTTTTCTTTTTTAGTTAGTAAGAAAAGGGTGTCTTCTCTTTAATGCTTAATCCCTATTTATGATGTTTCACACTTATGCCATAATGTGAATTTCCCCAAATCTTCAAACACATTTTTTAAGGTCCAGAGGGAGTAGAGTGATTAAGGTCAAGGACTTTGACCTCAGAAGGACATGGATGAGTCCAGGCCCTGCCACTTAATGGCTGTGTAACCTTGGGCAAAGTCACTTAATATCTCTGGGTCTTGGTTTCTTCCTGTGTCAAATGTGTTCCTGTTTCAGAAGAGTTCTTGTAAGGATTAAGCAAGACAGAGCACATAGAACATTTAGCCTGATGTCTGAGAAGACGATAGCTATTCAAGATCAAAATCCCGATTTTAAAGAGCAGTTAGGGCTATGACTGTCAATACCATTGAGACTTAGGGCTAGGGAAGAAATAAACCTCTGAGCAGAATTTTACCAACAGCTGAGATCCATGTTCACTGAGCGAATGGACAGATACAACGAGATGGGGGCGGGCGGGGGGAAGGCTACGTGAGTTCAACCAAAATCTGGTTGCAAAGATGGGCAATCCAGGGAATGACCCCAAGAGGAAAATACCACATCTTCAGTTCCCCTGACTGTGTTTCTCAGAGTTTCCACCGTCAAGCAAGCATCTTCTGTTATTAAAGTGCTCGAAACATAAACCTTGAGTCCTGATACCCACCATGCATTTTCCAGAAGGAAACATCCATTCTCCAGGACCTGTAGATCCCAGAGGTTTCGTTTCTGTCAGACATTATGATGGCTGTAGGTCCAATCCTGCCCCCTTATGGATTTTATAGTAAGAAAGTGGGGTGGTTCAACACCTCAAAGTGGGCTTTCTACAGGCAGCAAAACTTTACTAACTGGCATGTAGCGTGCTACAAACAGATGATCTTTGTTCACTGCAGGAAGATCCCATATTTGGATGGATTGGCGAATGGTTTGGTAAATGGACAGATGAGAGACTTTAGCATTGCATTCTTAGTTGCACCGGAGTCTCTGCTTTATTTAGAAAAAAAATAAAAGGAAAAAAGGCCTTCCCAATTTCATCATGTGGCAATTGAAACACATTATCATTTCCCAGCATCCTCATTAATTCTGCTCCTAGCAGGAGAGTTTATTTCAATTGACAAGATGATCAGGTCCACGCAGAGCAGAAACTGAGCCTTCAATAATGAATGTACTAATTACCCTTCTCTGAGAGATGTAGGCTTCTGTTTAGGCAAAGTAAGACTTGTTTCATATATCAGGGCCCACAGATTTTTATTCAAACCTTTGGGACCAGCTGGGTTTCAGAATTCTGATGATTTTTTTCTTTTTCGACATTTTAGAAAAGAAATATGGGACATATACCGTACAGAATATCTTACTCCCAGAGGGAACTGGGGCAGCACCCTATCATCAAACATATTTCTGCAGGAAAAAAACTGAATGAATATTTATACTAAGTGGATACTCAAAGGTAAATAAAGGTCATCAATAGCCTCCCATCAGTTCAGGTCATGTTTTGCTGCCAAATAGGTTATTAATTTTGTTTTTTGGTTGTCAAGACCCTTTGGATTTTGGAGTTGGTTCAGGGGTTGTGAACTTCTACTGGTTTTATTCTTATTAGAGACTCACTTTCCAAGGACTGACTAGAAACGAATGGATCTTTACAGAGAAACAGACAAGACCCGGTGTAAGCAAGCACTTCAAGCCTTAGTGCCACCTCTTCCCAGTGCCACTCACCCCCACCCAATGGGGCAGGACAGGACAGACCCCAGGCCTAAGAGGGAAGTGAAGAGTTACTGATGTACCTTCCAGGCAGCCTTGAGCCTCCATAGGCAGGTAATCATGTGCTCTCCGCTGGGGCAGTCAGGTATGTCTTACTGCCTCGGGCTGTCCCAGAGAGACACCATTGGACCCACTCTTTTTTTTTTTTTTTGGCTTGCAGGATCTCAGTTCCCCGACCAGGGATTGAACCTGGGCTACGGCAGTGACCACTAGGCCACCAGGGAACTCCTGGACCCACTCTTAAGTGGAGAGTCCAAGTGGAAAATCCCGATTTTCATTAAGAGAGTCCATACGCTCAAAGGCTGGGCTTCTCAGGCACAAAGAACCCACACCTGCTTTAGAAAAATGTAGATGCCTTTCTATATATAAAGCCTTTCAAATATGACACAGTCACCTAAATGCAGCTACTGTGTTATAAGGAAAATAGCTGGCATTTGAGTGCTTTCTTTGTCAAGCACTGCTCTGGATATATGACATTAATTGAGCCTCATTCTGACTTACAAATGAGGAAACTGAGTCAAAGAGAATTTAAGTAACTTGCTCCAAGTTATGCAGCTAGTAGAAGTCAGGACTTGAACCCAGGTAGCCCAGATGCAAAGCATGTGCACTTAACCACTAAATGATTGTTTCCCCTGTTTCTAGCCAAGGCCCCCAAATCTTCAATTAATTTAGGGAACACTCTGGTGTCAAGAAAAAAAAAAAAGAATAACTCATTTATTTGCCAGGATACAAAAGGGACCCCAACTTACCAAGATCATATGATATCTAAATATATAATTTCCTTTAAAAAAAGGCTGTTCTATATTTATTGTTTTGCAACTAAATTTTTGTTATTTAATAAATAAGTTAAACATCTCTCCATGTCAAAACCTCTTTTAATGACTGTGGAGTTTATCAACATACTTAACCAATTCCCCCCAAATCTTTTAAGTGTTTGCCAGATTGTCACTCTTGTGAAAAAAAGGCGGCATCATTCTGAACAACACATTAGCAGCAATGCTTCCCCCCACCCCGACCCCAGAAAGTCTCGTTTTCCTTCAACCCACTTTTTTCAGGCACTACTGGGGATTCACCCATGAAAACAAAACAACATTCCTGCTCTCTGGAGCTTCTATTCCAAGGGATGTGGAGGTGAGCAACAGATAATAAACATGTAATAATCAAGATTCCTTGAGATAGCATTAAGCGTCATGAAGAAATTGACAGGGTGATGTGATAGTGACAGGGTGGGGGGGGGTGACTTTTAAGTTGGATCGTCAGGGAAAGCCTCACAGAGAAGGTGACGTTTGAGTGAAGTCTCTGATTTTACCTGCACTGACCTAATTGCATTATTCCTCCATGCCTGTTCTCAAGTGGACATCTCTACAGGAGTGGGAAAACGTGGCAGGATCATCAGAGCACCTATCACTCAGGAGTTGGGATGGGCACCCTGGCCTGGGAGATCCTGGGAGCTTTGAACTCTGTTCCCTCCCTGCTGCAAAATCAGCAGTTACGTCCGTTCTCTCATCTTGTTGTGGACACGTGAACACATCCTAAACCAGCCAGCAGACTTTCCACCCTGAGGAGCGAATGCGGATTCAGAAAGAGTGAAGTATTTGAGAAAATTACTCTGATTGCCGCTGTGGATAGATGTCTTCAAGTGGCTGCTAGGAACAAAATGTGCTTGGCGGTACAGTTAAAAGAGATGCAGCGGTGCTCAACGACTTCTTCCCTTGATTTCTGGCAGATAGGATCCCCCAGAAAGCTTCAGCAGAGAGAAAATGTGGTCTCAAAATCACAGCCACTTCTCCCCCACGGATGTGCCCTAGTGCCTCCTTGCCCACCATCAGCCCCTCCTCCAAGCCACATTAAGGTTTCTATTGAAAAAAGCATGTGTTGTTCATAGTTCAGCTGTATTCAGTTGTGTATACAAGGCACCCTGGAAAGCTCCTAACGAGCCCCATTTCATTGCATCTTCACTCTAATCATCCTCTGACTTAGTTGATATTCCCCCATTTGACAGATGAGGACACTGAGGCTCAGAGAGGGTAAATATTACACAAAATCTCACATCTAGGAAGCAGCAGGGCAGGCGGAGGACTCAAACAGCTGGTCCACCCGATTCTTAAACCCATTGTTAACCACCCAGGTACACCCCTTTTCCTGGTTCTGATGCTCAAGAGAGACTGGCCTGAGGTCACACAGACAGTAAATCAGAGGCATCAATTAGGTAAGGTCAATTAAGCTGCCGTGATGAGCAACCCCCAAATCTCAGCAGCTTAGCGCAGCGCAAGTTCATTTCTCGCTCACCCTTTACGTGTCCACCGCACGGGACTCTGCTCACCATAGTGGCCCAAGGACCCAGCAGGAAAGGGAATCTGACCTGAGCACTGGCCCTTAAAGCATCGCCCTACAGGCCACGTGTCACTTTCGCTCAAGTATTTTTGAACAAAGCAAGTCACGGAGCGACCCCCAACTTTAAGAAGCCGAGAAGACCTGGGACTCTGGTGGGTGAAGGGCCCTGACTGTCCCTCCAGGCCGTGGGCAGGAACTTCAGCTTGCCTGTGTAGTAGTGTGCAGTCAGCGCACTGTGGATGACGACGCTTGGGTTATTGCCTTTTCTCCCCCTATCGATCCTCCTTTTTGGTTTATTTGCTACTGAAAGTGAAACCTCAGAGAGATGGATTCTGTCCAACCAGGCCCTTTCTTTATCAGTGGCTTTGCAAGAACGATGCTCAGGGCTTTTTAAGATCCCTGGGACCTTGCTGCATTTTTAGCTCATTTAACCTGTTGCCTGAAGTCACAATAGATTTTGGGTCGTCTTGGAAGTCTGTGTGAACGAGAAACCTCCATCTTCCCGATCGGGTCTGAATATTTAAGATTTTGAAAGCTTGGCCGTACCAGATTTAATTTTAAAAGGAGAAGAGGGTTTGCTTTTGAACATCAAGAAGAAGGCTGGAGGCACAGCAGGAGCTGCGTTAGCAAAGGGGAAAAGCGAGAAAAGCCCTGTGGTCTTGAAAGAAACGCTCCAAAGCGGAAACACTAAAGCTTCCAGTTGGTGAGCCTTAAATTAGACTTCAAAAGTGCCGCTAGTTTAAATATTGTTTATAGGACTGAAGTATTGCTGCTCCTTCCTCCAGCTGGATTTTAAATATTCCCTAATTTGATTACTCTGGGGAGAGGCAGGCAGAACCAACGTTACATGAGCTTCACTGTTAATTATTCAGAGGGCTTTTTATTGTGTAATCAAACATAAAGTCTTACAAAAAGCTTGGAGGCGCATTCTCACCCCACCCTCCCCAGCCTGACTTTCACCTTGTCGTCTGTGTGCATTTCTCAGTTTGTGGCTGTGAGCTGGTAGGTGCCCAGCAAGGGCTCTGCCAGTAAAGAGCGCACACATCCCCCTCCCCGTCTGGGCTGGTAGAAACCTTTGATTCTGCGGCTCAGACCCCCATGCCATAAGAATCGAGCTTTATTTATCTTGATCACCTTTGCCTCCTGTCTGAGCATCTCCCCCCACCACCAGCACTTGGCAGCCCCTGCTAAGTCTAGACTCCGGTTGGTGCCTCCCCACATCAAACTGGTCTGGCCATCTCATTCCCTCAGGTCCCTCCTCTATGCTGGATGACAGCCAGCCAAATGATCTAAAGGCTCCCAGCCATCTAAAACCCTTTCTGCAGAGAAAAAGGAGATAAAGAAAGAAAGGGATGGATGGATGGGTGGATGGATGGAGAGATCAACAGATCAGTCAGTCAATACATAGATAGGTAGAGGTCGCTGAGAGAGCTTGCTTATCCACAGGGATCCGCCACCCCATAGCCACAGGTCCAAAATCCAAAAGGCTCTGAAAACTCAGTTTTGCCGTAACTCAATCTGACAGCAAAATCTGACACGAACCAAACTGATTTGGTGGCAGAACTTGACTTGAAGCTATTTATGGTCTTTATCCCACCTAGTGTAAATATTCATATATATCACTGCAGAAATACTAATGTGTTTGATTATAAGATGCTGCCGAGACCCCACTGGAAGGATTATGTTAACATATGGTCTACGTGCAGCATATTTCCATTCCAAAATGCCAAGATTCTGAATTTGGCAACACATCCGGTCCCACGGGTTTCTGATCAAGGGTTATAGGTATGTCACCATCCAAACTTGCTGGGGCTTCAGTCTCATACCCAGAAAGTTCCAACCCATGAGGGAGGATCCAGGTTTCACACAACCTGCAGTTTATTTAATTGGGGAGAGGGGCGCTTTAAGAAAAAGGATACAAAGTTAAAATACAAAATTAGGTACAGGGCCCTGGCGGGACCCATGCAAGTGAGGGTCATTAGATTCATTGTGAATATGCACCTGGATGAGTGACTTAAGACCCTGAGTTTGTTTTCTCATCTGTAAAATGGGATGATAAATGACTGCATCACAAGGTTTTGTTGAGATGATTCAGCGAGAATGCACAGAAGCGTCTTGCATGTAGAATTGTGTAGAATTTTCACTCAATAAACTCCAAACCAGTGATTTTCATTGTGCAACGCACCCTGTAAGCTCCCCCCGCCCAAGCAAAGTTAGTAATTCTCGCTGTGCGTTTACTCAGAAGTGACCCTGATGGTGGGACCCTTAGGCACCAGAGCAGGCAGAGATTTGGAAATGAACATGCTTTTTAATCCACCCCCAAGAGGAACCGCAGACCTGCCCTGGAGTCTATGAGAGGACCCAAGTCCAAAACGCAAACAGATGCGGAATGTGTACAAATACACTCCACCTCCCTCAGTCCCTACCCAGTAAGCGGTGGTCTCTCCTAACCTCGATTCCCACTCGCGAGACCCGGCTGTGAAGAACTGTCCCTTCCACTGCTTCCCGAGTATAGGAGGGGGAAAAAATCAGAGCAGAGAACAGCCACCATCCATCATCTCTTTATTGCATTTCTTAAAAGTACTTGTAGTAAAACTGAGGCTCTAGAAACGGAAAACTCATTAAGCTGTTTCTCACTCAGGGACCCAGGTGGAAGCAAGAGCACAATAAAAAAAATCAATAAGGACAAGTCCATGGGACAGAGGTGGGAGCGCTTCATCACAGCCCCAAAGGTAACTGTCAGCACGTGACTCTGCCGCCTGGCTACCAGCCCCAACTTGGGTGGGAGGCATTTTCGCCAGTCTTCTCTCTGATGGGATTTTTTTTTTTCTACTTGGTTCTCTGAGTGAAGGGAAGTCAGAACCTCGTGCTGTTGGATGGTTTTTATAAATTTTAATTAAAATGCTTATCTGGGGATTTTAGAAGAAATGTCGTTTGGCTGGACACCACCTCACGCAGCAGGGAAGGGGTGGCCGAGCAGCCGCCCCATAAGATGTCACTGGAAGGAAATGGATTCACTCACTGTCTACGTTTAATCAGTAACAGTCACTTCTCTTTCTCTCTCGCTCTCCCTTTTCTTTCAAACTCAGTCAGAAAATAAGTGAGTGATTGAACAGACAGGGTTTTCTACAAACTAGAACGTGTGTTTATTATTAAGAGAAAATCAAGAGGTCTATTCTTTTCACTCAAAACCATTCCTAACCCCCCAAACCCCCAAACTCATCCACTTAACAAACAAGCACCATAGTAATAATAATGGCAAGAGTAGAGAGCTAAAGGCAGTTGAGAGAACACACGATGAGACTTTTGCTGAACCTGTGCTCCAACCACAAAATGGATATAATGCTGGTTTCTGCTCACTTCTTTTTTTGGTTGTTGTTAGTTTCTGCTTTATAACAAAGTGAATCAGTTATACATATGTTCCCATATCTCTTCCCTCTTGCATCTCCCTCCCTCCCACCCTCCCTATCCCACCCCTCTAGGTGGTCATAAACCACCAAGCTGATCTCCTCGTGCTATGAGGCTGCTTCCCACTAGCTATCTCTTTTACATTAGTAAAGAACCCCAGGTAACAGTATGCAATCTCACTTTGAAAATGTGAAAATGCTGAGCATTATTGTGGTTATGTAATTTTTAGAAGCCAATCTTGAACAGAATTACAGTGGGCCAGGTTCTGTGCTAAGGAAGCTCTTTAGGTGTATTAGCCAGTCCTGTCCTCCTAATAACCAACCCCATGGGGGCAGTATTCTTATTTCCAGGTAGGAGAGCAGAAAGTTAGGGCTTGAAGAGGTTAAGTGATTTGCATGAGGCCGCACAGCTGGGCAGTGGCAGAGCCCAGAGTTAATCCTGGGTCTGTTTACTAAACCCTGTTTATTAAAACACTGAGCTCTTCAAAAGCATGTTCTCTCTGGTAGGATTATCATTGCCCCTCATGAAGTTTCACCGTTTTCTTGCTGTTTCATCAGGGCACTTCTAAGTGCCCTGAGAAGGAGAGCCTTTGTTTTTATCACAGAAAGTTGCTATGGAGATATCGTGTGTATCTGTCTCCAGAGATGCACAGAAAAAGCAGGAGCCACAAACCTTTAAAAAAATGTCCTTCAGGAATAGTCACAACTACAGTTGGAGGAAGGACGAGTGAGTCACTGCACTTGAACTCTCACTGAATTGAAATCCCCCCTGGGCGAGTTTGTAGATCAAACTCTGGGCTGCAGTGTGGTCCATTCTGAGGATGAGGGAGCACTGAATTAGGGATCAGGAGACCTAGTTTAGCCACTGTGACTCTGTTCACTGCATGGCATTGGAGAAGTCCTTTCCTCTCTCCTGAACTCAGTTTCTTCACCTGTAAATTAAGGACTTTGAAAGAGAGGCTCCAGTCAACTTCCACAGCAACTGATAGTCTTCTGTATGTGTGGAGCTTGTCAGTGCCAAGGCAGTGATCATTAAGAGCTGGACAAATGGCATAAATGAAAAAAATCAGGCTGGGTAACACAGTAGGGAGTGGTGAGGTCTGTGGCAAACAGGAATTCTGCACAGCTAAAGGGAAGAACCTCTGCTTAGTTCTACTCATGTGAAGATGGGACCCAGGGCTTATCATTTTCAAGAGAGACCAGTAACCTCAGTTCTTATATAAAGATGTCCCCAATCTGTAGAATTCTGGGCAGCTGAACATGTCTCCCCATGGGCCACCAGTTTGAAATCCCTCCTTCTAAGAAAGTACAAGGAATCATTCAGGGAAATCTTTTCCTTTGTTGCCAAAAAGCCGTCCCTCCTGACGTGCAACACGGCAGCCAGTTAATACCACTCCTGAGTGAAATACAAAACAGAGAGAAGAAACATTTGGGGATTTCAGTCAATTCAGGGAGAGTCAGTTCAGTAAAGGGCAAGCAGGATGCTGAAACTGCCTGTCACATCTTCCCCCCACATTTTATTTTTCTGCCACTCTCAATTAATGAGAAGTGTCAGCCCTTCACTCTGGGTTTACTGTCTGTGGCTTTTAATTGAATTTTAATTAATGGCAACTTCAGGAGCACAGGATGAAATCCTAATGCAGGGAAGAGGCACACAGAACTCTGGGTATGGAAAGCTCTTCTGAGATCATCCCAGCCCGTCCTCTCTGTTGTATAGACGAGGGGACGGAAGCAGGGGAGAGTGACCTGTTCAGGGCCCCCTTGAGGTCCCCTGGCTCTGAGTCTGGTGCTCATTGCAAGACTCCAGGCTGCCCTGGTGACACAATCTGTCCAGCCTTCAAAAATGACATTGATGTAAAGAGTGTGGTTTCCAGAGTCAAGAATTCATGTCGTGCCAGGTGAGACAGGAAGAGTTGCCTTCTACAGGTATTATCCCTGAGCGCTGACATTCTCTCTCCCTCTGGGGGCGGAGAGCAGAGGGGCTGTCAGTCTGGCAAGCTCTTGTCCAGTTGCGATGCCAGGACAAAGGGACCATTGCATCAAGCCCCTAATTTATCAAAGGGAAGAACATGCCAACTTTCGGCATTTGCTTTTTCTTTATCACAGTCATTTTGTAACTCCCATGCTCCCTTGGAGATCCGGTTAAACCCAGTTTGAACTCCAGTTCCCCAGGCTATCACATTCTGAAGCGTTCCGTCACTTGTGTAGAATTTCACTGAATACATTGGGGGAGGTGGCCTTCCCAGGAAGATATCACATCTTAAGCCCCACAACCTTCTTCCGTCTCTCTTCCCCCACCCTCCCCTTGCCCTGTGCAAGCAAGAAATCCCTCCGCTCTTCCGGAGCAGGGAGGTTCCACCTACACTCAGGGCCCCATGAGGTGGCCAATCAAAACATTACTTCTGATCACACACAGTGGACTCTCAGTGAGTCCTGCTGAAAACAATTCTCTCCACCCTGTTAGATATTTATTAAATGTTGTGTGGTCTTCAGTGCTGCCTCTTCTCCTTATCTTCTTCCCTAGGGTATCACACACTATGAGTTTCATCCAAAGAAGACCTTGGACTGCCCTCCAAGGGCTTTCATTTCAAATGTTCTCAAATGAAATTGTTTCTCTTTTAATGGAGTGTAAACTGTAGCCCAGACCCTCACTGAGCTCTTATCCTGGAGCAGCTGAGCAACTTAGGGCAAGTTAGACATGAAGCATGAATTAAATGAAGACATAAGCCCACACAGTACATTCTGAAGTGACACCAGTCATGCAAGACGGTGTGTGTGCACGCACGCACGCACACACAGACACGCACACATTCCTGTAACCTGTCCACTCTGACTCCTTCCAAAAATCCCCATTCTTCTCGCAGGACTCTCCCTACCTGCCCCCTTTCACCTCCTAGGACTTGTCATCTAGGTCTTCCCACCCACCTCCATCATGGCTCCTCCCCCCTCCACCCAAGAGTGCCCCCTCATCAGACAAATCTGCATCCCTCACCTGCACCTCCTGAGAGTCAAGCCTAGAGTTTTCTCCATCTTGTATTCTTCAGAAAACCCCAGTGAACATAAATCTTTATTCTTTGAGCCCCAGGTGTCATTTGGTGAACAAAAGGTTGATACATAGAATTGGGGGTCGAAACCAAGATGCAGCTAAAGAAATTAGACCCATCCTCCCCCAGTTTAAAAATCAACTCTGATGATTATTACAAAAGAAAAGTAAAAAACCGTTGTCGTCCAAGGCAACATCATTGGAATACATGTTTGGCTTCCTGTGGTGACTACCTGGGCAACCATTGCACTCACTGAGTAGAATAAGTCCCATCAAACTCGCTTCCAATAAACACGTGTGTATAAATTATCTTGATTTGTGACAGAAGGTCTTTCCAGACCCAGGATATGTCTCATGGTGTTTGGAAAGAGCCAAAAGGAATTCACATTCAGAGCCAGGTTTTCGCTTTTTTTCTTTCCTACTTTCCTCCCTCCCTTCCTCTTTTCCTCCGTTCTTCCCTTCCTTCCTTCCTTTCTAAAATCCCTCTTTATTTTCTCTTTCCTTCAGACCAAGAGATTCAAGGTGCCTGTAGCACGCATCACCAGCTACAAACCAAGCCGGCGAGGCTCCACCCTCAGTCTGTCTCGGACAAGTGGAGGGTCATCCCCCCAGAGCAGCATGGTCTCCGTGAACCCGGGCTCAGATGAGCCCCAGAGTGTGATCACCCAGGCGACAGGCAGCAAGGACGTTGAGGACAGTGAATCGTCTTCGGCCAAGCCTGAAGAAGAACCTCTCCATGTCAGTAAGTCCTTCCTTAGATCTGACGAGTCTGCCCTGACTCTGCCCTGAAGCCAGATATCAAGAGCCCCATGTGCTCCACCTTCGCCCCACTCAGGTAAAGGAGACACACAGGTCCCCTAGCCCTGTTCAGGCTCCATGGACCCCTTTGCTTTCCCTCAGTGGAGATCAGAAATATACTCTAACTTGGGTTACTCCGAACCATTTCTCCTTGGGAGACAGCCCATGGTCATCAACTGCTCTTTTAAAAAATTTTAATAGTATATTTTACTTAGCCCAATTTATAAGATATTGTCATTCGACATGTGATCATATAAAAAAGTATTGATAAGATATTTTACATTTTTTCATACTATGTTTTTGAAATTCGGTGCCAGCAGCTTTATTGAGGTATAATTTGCATACCATAAAATTCACTTGTTTTAAGTGTACGCGTCAACGGTTTTTTGTAAATTTATAGAGTTGTATAACCAACAGCACCATCTAATTTTAGAACATTTCAATCAACCCCAAAGAAAACCTCACGTCCACTGGCAGTCCCTCCCCTTTCCCACCACAAGTCTACTTTCTGTCTCTGGAAGTTTGACTTTTCTGGACATTTTATATAGGGAAGTTGTATCACTCTGTGACCCCCCCCCACTCTGAAACAAGCCTTTTCAGTGGTTCACTGTTTGGGGGACACAGGTTCTTTAGAAAATCTGTTGGAAACTATGGGCCTCTCTTTAGGAAAAAAATTCAAGCACACACACATACATGTTTTTGCACACTCTTTTAGGGGGACCCTGTGGACCTCCACCAGGTAGAATTGTGACTGGGTTCCATAAGTCGTGTTAAAAAGTTCATTTTCAGGACTTTCTGGCTTGAGCTTCTATAGTAAAAGGAGACAGGAAAAGAAAGGATTTATGCAGAAAGATGGAGAAGGCAGAAGGAAGAAAGAGAAAGGGGCATGAAAGAGGAAGGCTCACTGCAGAACTACTGACTCTGGTGCATGAAACACCTTCTCTGCCATATCCCCACATGCTTTGTCCCCTCAGTGCCACCTAAGCTGAGGCCTGCCTGCTCAATCAGTGTTCTTTCACACAATCTAGAATGCCCATAGCAACCAAAGCTGGACCAGGTTTAGTACAGATACAAGGAGGTTGAAAAAAAAGGTCAAGGTAAACCAGAAAGCCTGATTAGGGTCCCGATTATCAAAGCCAGAAATGGGCAAAAGTGCAAAAGTTCAGTAAGTGGTCAGGACTCATAGTAATGATGGCCAATGAGAAAATTTTCCACCATCCCCCTTGCTAACAGGAGACCAAGAAAAGTTCTAAGCCCTGAAAAGCTGTTTGCTGAACAGAAGTATTATCGCAGATGGAGAGGAACCGAGATAAACCGTCATCAGATGTATGACTCTTCTGGATTTCTTGAACCTTCTTTCATTCAAAATGTATTTATTGAGCAGCTACTGTGGAACCGAGGATGACAGTACCTACCCTCCCCAAGCTTATATTTTACAAGGAAAAAGCAGACATAAACAAGAAAGCCATAAATAGCAAGCCAATTGCAGATAATACATGATTGGAAGATAATAAAACAAGATTCAGGCTAGAGAGAGACTATTGGTGGGAATGGAGCTAGGTTAGACAGGGTGGGCAAGGGAAGCCTCTCTCAGCCCTGACATTTGAGTTTCTGAAGACACGAAGCTGGGGGGGGATGCAGGGGTGAGAGCATGCGTGGCCTTTGTAGAGCAAGGTAAGGACTTCAGAATTATTCCAAGTGCAAGAGGAAGGCTCTGGAAGGTTGCAAGTGTAGGGGTAACAAGACCTGGTTTTCTTTTCAAAGGTCTGTGTGTGGTTATTAATGTTGTGTCCGCGCTGTGTCTCTTAACTCTGAAAACCTTGCTCTCAAGTAAGACAAGCAGAGAAGAGTCCCCAGCTTCAAGAAGTGTCTCAGTCCCAGAGTTCACGTATGGTTCTCCCAGTGGCAACCTGAGAGCTGAAGGAAGGAGGGACCAGAGTTCACGTGTGCTTCTCCCAGTGGCAACCTGAGAGCTGAAGGGAGGAGGGACCAGAGGGAGAAGAGACTTGGCAGTGAGGGGAGGGGAGAATAGTGCCCTCTCTCCAGGCACCTGAGACACCACAGACCCTTCCCTAACGGCCACCCTACTCCTACTCTCAGTCTAACCAGTTGCCTGCCGCAACCAGTGCCATCTCCCAAAGCTCTTTTGAACCCTACCCTCTTCATTCCTATTGCTTTTGTCTTAGTTTAGAGATAGAAAATTGGGGCACATGGGCTGGTTCCTGCAGACTGTGTTTTGTTTACCACACAAGGCTTTGTTTAAAAAAAAAAAAGTAGGAGTGACTTTTTAAGAGAGATTGGACATCAAAATTCTGATTTTAAAAAAGTTATTCTTTGTGGCAACAGTGGGCCTGCAACCCTACATGACAGCAGTCAACTGGAGCTGCCCTTCTTAGGTGGGGCATGTGCTCTCTAGTTTCCCACAGTCCCCACCACTCCCTGTTACTCCCAGTCATTACATTGCTCCCAGCTGGCCAAGTGCTTGCCCCTTTATCATCTCCTTTGCCCTCTTGTTTGTCTTAGAATGATAATGATGATGATACAATAACTAACCCTAAGAGGACTTTTATGTGTCAGGCACTGTATATGTGAGTGTGTGTGTGTGCGTGTGTGTATGTGAATATACACAGATATACATACTCATTTAATCCTCACAACAACTTTTTTTGCCTATTTTGCAGATGAGGAAATTGGGGCACAGAGAGGTTAAGTTATGTGCCGAAAGGCACACATCCGATAAGTGATGAAGCCAGAGTTTGAAACCAGGCAGTCTGGCCCTCATGTCACACTTAATTTCTATGCTTTACCCAAGTCTCTAGAAAAAGTGGGAAATGAAGGACCAAGAGAGCAGCCTGATTTTTCTCACACTAGCTTTTGTCACTCACCTGTGGTATCTGCTCCCTGTAGGCACCTAGGCTGGGGAGCCCTGGTCCAGTTTTCATCATCTCTCATCTAGATGACAGTAGTAGCCTCGTAATTAACCTCTGCTTCTTGTCTTACCCTCCCTTGCCTGCAGATTCTTGTCCGTGTTGAACCAGAAGGAACTTTCTAAATTAAAAACTTAACGTAGTGCTTCCCAGCTTAATATCTTTCAGAGACCCCCCCCCCATTGCCTCTAAGACACTGCATCTGATCTTGTCCCAGGCTGCCTATAATGGGCTCCGCTCTTGCCATGTCACACCTTATACCAGGTGCTCCAGCCTCACTAAAAATACTCTCTCCTCCTAAACAATGCATCTTCTTTCATGCCCTCCTTCAGTCGAATGGACTCCTATTCAACCTTTAAGACCCAGCTCAAATATTCCCTCCCCTGTAAAGTTTTCCCTGACTCTCATTCTCTCAATTCTCTTAGTATTTTGTATTTGCTTGTATTAAGTACTTAATTTTAATTTACAACTACACCTCACTGTATCAGGTAGGAACTTCTTTTGGCTAGGTACAGAGACCTGAAAAAGAGTAGCTTAAAAAAGATAAAAACTAATTTTTCTTACAGATTAGAGATAGGGTGGTTCCAGAAGATCATCAGGGATCCTACTTCCTTCTGTCTTTCTTCTCCACCACGGATCACTTCATGGTCCAAAATGGCTGCTGGAATGCCAGTCATCAGAGTCACATCCTACGAGGGAAGCAGAAGGAAGTAGGTGAAGTAGAGAAGTGCTCACTTCCAGCTGAGTTTTAAGCAGTCTTCTCAGCAGCTTCATACAGTATTTCTCCTAAAATCTCATGGCCCAGAATTTAGTCACAGGGGCACACCTAGCTACAAAGCATGTTGGGAAATTGGGCTAATAAATGCTTCCCTCACACACACAGACACAAAAGTATACACACACACACACACACACACACACAAAAGTACATATGCATACATATATTTCTGTTACTAAAGAAAGGACAAAGGAGTGTGAGCTCCCTTCAGGCGTGGAACAGCGTCTTACTCACCTTCTTCCTGGCACACGGCAGGTGCACAGCAATGGCTGGGAGATGCATTCCCACCAGAGACCAACACCCAGGAGAGAAAGTCCTTCTCCCTCAGCCTCTTCACCCTTTTTCTCTATTTATACCTTAACCTCCATTGCATTTGTCAGAGCCTTCACAAAAGTAGATTAATTTCCCAGACTTCCATTGCCTTCTAAAACCTCCTCCAACTGATTCTGAATTCATGAATCCTATTCTAAGAGACATGCCATCTGACCAAGGTTTAATTTCCAGGGCTGGCTGCATAATGAAGTCTTTGTGGACACAGATCGCTGGGGACAGCAGGCCATGGCCTCTCTGTGGAATGGTCCCTTCCCAAATCAATGGCCAGGGGATTCCGGAGGAACCAAAGCCCAGACCATTCCTTCTGCCAGTCTTGAATCTTCCAGTCTTGGAACTGTTAGAGGAGAAACTCACTTAAATAGTAACTCAAAAAGAGGGGTCCTGTGCCTTCTACTGTTCCCCCCACTCCGCCACCGAAACAACCCCATACAACAAAAGGACTTCCTCTCTTTTCCCCCAACAGAGAGGAAGAAATGGGTATAGTTGCTCTCGAGGGGGATTCTTAGACAGGCCGGGGATGGGCAATGGAGGAAGGGAGTTAGAATTTTTCCTTTAGGGGTGTGATTCGGCGCTGAAACAGGGGATGCTGTTATCTCTGAGCACTGGGCAATGGCATCCCCATAGCCCTGGGGACTGAGAACTAAGCAGGTTCCTCTGAGTGTGGACATCCATCACAAGACTGTCTTCCTCAGGGAGACTCTATTCTGTGGCACCTGCACCTTTTCCAAAGAAATCTCTCCTTCCTTGGAGCGTAGACATGGGCCTTGGTGGGTAGACATGGGCCTTGGTGGGTAGACATGGGCCTTGGCGGGTAGCTATGGGCCTCACAGTCCCAAGGCTTTGTTCTAGTTCATACATATCCAACCTCAGCTACGTGACGGGTGGAGCTTGATGTCGGTGGGCACCGTTCCTGCCCAGAGGCATTACTGGCAGAAAGAAACCTTTGGTGCATTAAACGGCACATGGAGCCTTATAGGGGACCCTCTAGGAGAGCTGCCCAGTGTGCCAGGTCTCTGGGCTCATTTGCTGGTATCCACCCACTAGACTGGTTTGCTTCCAGGTAGGGGCAGGAGTGGGGGAGTGGTCAGATGGTGCTGCTGGGTCCCCAAGAGAAGGGAAGAAAGTGGAGGAAGCATCCAGGGCTCCCTCATCAGTAGGCTTCTGGACACACCCCAAGGATTCTGGGATGCGTGGCAGTAGGGAAGGTGGGCGTGACAAGACAAAAGTGAAGATCAGATCCAGGTCAGATGGAATCATGCCCACCAGTTACTGGGAAGATAAACTATCAGTACTTGAGAATGAGGAAGGGGGAGTGGAAAGTGGCTAAATGCTGACGTTTGTCACAGCCTAGATGGCTCCCAGGTCACTGACGGGAGCACCCTTTCCCTAGCACCCAGTGACTTGCATTCACAAACAAGGTTGGACACAAATGGCGCTGGGAAGCACTGCCTTCACCCTTGCAGGTACGGCTTTTGGGACTTGACCTTGAGCCGACTACAGGCACCTACTAAAGAGTGAAAGGTGTCCATGTTGGCCCTGTCTTCCTTCATTGATATTCCAAATCTAGCTCATAGTCTCCCAAACCCCCTCCTACTTTTTTTCCCTCCTTAATCGTTTGCTTATTTATTTAGCAAATATCGACAGAGATGCCTGTATGACAAGCAGGGTGCCAACTGCTTGCCCATCTGTATTTGTACAAAACACTTAGGGCTTCCACTCTCCCACTTTTCTTGAAGCACCTAGCTTACTCCAAATATATATTATTTTCCAACTTTTAAGAGTGTCCATGTATTAGATTCCCAGGGCTGCCTTAACAAAGTACATTTCCTGGCTTAAAGCAATAGGAATTTATTGTCTCACAGTGCTGGAGGTTAGACTCCAGATGAAGGTGTCAGCAGGGCTATGCTTCTTCTGAAATCTGTATGGGAGAACCCTTCCCTGCCTCTTCTAGCTTGTGGTAGTTGTTGGTAAGCCTTGGCACTTTGGCTTGTAGACACATCAGCAGTCCAGTCTCTGCCTCTGTCATCACATGGCCATCTTCTCCCTTTGTGTCTCTCCCGCCTTATTGCAAGGACACCAGTCGTATTGGATTGAGGGCCCATCCTACTCCAGTATGACCTCATCTTAGTTGCGCCTGCAGCCACCCTATTTCTAAATAAGAATATGAATAATTCACATTCTGAGGTACTGAGGATTAGGGCTTGAACATTATTTTTCGGGAGGACGCAAGTCAACCCATAATAGTCAGGCACAAAGAAATATCTCTACATCGTGTAAAAAGCAACAATGTGAAGTATGAATATGCAAATCAACTAATGCAGTGAGGAGTGGGGGGGCACGGGGAGCTGGAGAATGCACTGGAAGTTCTAAAGGGCCCCATCAGCACGGGATGAGCCCCACCTCAGAGTCTTTTCCAGGGAAACTGGAGGCCCGGATTTGTAATGTGAAAACTTCCAGTTACGAAAAGTTTGAGCGTCTACATCAAATCAAATCAAACACATTTACGAGCTAGAGTCGGCCTGCGAATCGCCAGTTTGGAGCTTCAGGTCTTTGGGATCAGAGAGGGTTTTCCCGGGCAAGTTGATCTCTTCTTGGAATTGGAAACAGTTATCTCAGGCTACAGAAGAGTGTTTAAGGGCAGGGTGGAGGGGGGCTGCGGCCAGGAGGAATGAGATGAAACAGGAAATAGAAAGAAGCCAAGACCCTCAAGGCCTCACAGGCCACGGGGAGGAATTTAGCTGTCGTCCCAGAGGAGATGGCCAGTCACTGGTTGGAAGCAGACGAGTCACGTTTACAACCTGCAGACTTCTAGACCCCGGTCACATCCTTCTCCGTCTCCCCAGTACGCCAGAGCAGAGGCGATATCGGCCTGGGGGCTGGGCCGTGACCTGCGCAGTCCTGTCTCACGAGCACCCTGCGGACAGTGACCTCTTGTGTTCCCATCAGATCTGCAGAAGCTCCTGGAGATGGTTCGGGAAGATGCTCAGAGAACAGTCACAATGGCAGATGGGATGCAAAAACAAGCGGCCAGGTATGTTCTTTTGACACCTGGGCAAATAAAGGATGTCAGTCAGCATCATAGTGATAACAGAAAGGACAGCAGTTCCCAACGGCTGAGCATTTCCTCTGTGACAAGCGCTGAGCCGTGTACTTTGCTCATGCGTATCACCTCCCTGAGTTCTTCCAATAACCCTACAAGGTAGGTACTGTTGTCTTCATTTTACAAGTAAGGAAATGAGGTTCAGAGAGGCTAACGAATGGTAAGGCCGCATCTCGAATCCAAATCTTTCGTATTCCAAAAACTGTTCTCTTATCCACTCCGCTGCCCTGCTTCCCAGGAACCCAGAGGTTTATTCATTCATCCTTTTAGTGAGTATTTATGAATATGGATGGACCGTACTAATTATTGCAGGAAGTGTTATGAAAGAAAAGCTCAGACCTGTGAGAGGACATAATAGGGGCATCTGATCTAGTCCGGGATGGGATGAGAGAAGTTCCCTCCAAAGAAGAAACTTTAAGCTGAGATTTTGGATGAAGCATGAGAAGGAGCTCACCAGCCAGAGTCGCTGGGGGGTCGCCGGGAGAGCCAGCCCGGGGAGTGAATACTGCAGACAGCACATGTGCAAACATGGTCCAAAGGGAGCGTAGCACCTTCAAGGAACTGAAATGCTTCCCAGATGGGATGGGCAGAGATATAAGTCTGTCTGGGGACCTTGGAAGCCACCTCTAGGATTCTGATTTCTATCCTAGGAACAAAAAGAACCCTTTGAAGTTTCAAGCCGGCAACCAGTGTAATTGGCTCAGAGAGTCAGACTTGAACCTGAGGTGTCCTCCTTCCGGCGGAAAGCCCTGTCCCCTGGACCTCTGGCCTCTAAAAGCCTCAGAGAGCACGCAGGCTAGAGCTGAAGTTCCCTTTCCAAGAGTAAGCAGAGGACTTCCTGAGAATAAATGAGGCACTGGAGAGGTTCATCGTCACCTTCAGCCTCCTGGGATGCCGGCTATGACTTATCGGTTATTGTTATTAGCATAAGTACGGTTCACCAAGCACGTTCATATGCATCACACCCGCCTCTGCTTGTTAATGATGAATTGGCTGCTGCTGCCTCAACTCACATCGGGGCTCTGGAGGGTGGCGTTGAAGGCTCTCAGAGACAGTGTTGGCCCTTAAGGCCCCGGTCGCTGCGCCTGATTTATCAGTGTTAAAGACAGATGACAGTGATGAAGCATCAGCTCCAAGAGGCTCCTTCCTTTGCAAGAACTCACGCCATGAAATACTGGCTTTGGAGTCAGACCGACGTAGGTTCAAGACCTAGTGCCTTTGAACAAGTCCCTCAGCCTTTCTCTAAACCTCAGCTTTCTTATCTGTAAAATGAGATTGTGTTTCATCAAAGCACTGGCGGTGGTACCAAGTAGACTAGGGTCAATCTCCATTTCCGTGATTTAATTGCTGTGTGCTGTTGAGCAAGTTGCTTCACCTCTCTGAACCTGATTCCAATTCTGTAAAATGAGGCTCGTTAACAACCTATCCCAAAGGGTTGTAATGAGAATTAGATGATAATTTCCTAGTAAAGTGTTTTTATTGTTGTGGAAATAATGTCTACGTCACTGAGTCATTTGAAGCATTTAATGAGATAATGCATTTAACATATTAGCATGTGCCTGGCATACTGTAAGCAAGCAAAAATTGGTGACAGTGGTGGTGGTGGTTGTTACTTTTGTTTCACATACAGTGTCCTGTGGAACCTCTGCAGCCACTCGCTGAGACAGGTTGATTAACCAGTACCCAGTACCATGGTCCCATCTCATAGATGGAGAAGGATGGCTGGGAGTGACCTGCTTCAGGTCCTCAAAGACAAAACCACACAAGAACCTGGTTCTCACAGAACTCATCACGTGGCCTCTGCATTCACTTTAATGATAAAATAACCATGGTTACAGTGCAAGAACCTGTTGAAATTTCCCATCCTCTTCAATTCCTCTGGGAGAAGAATCTCCCTAATCCCTTGCTAAGGCAGCAGATATTGAAGGCTTCTCTGTGGAGCTGCCCAGAGACAGTTAGGGGAAGCTGAAGGTTTGCTTTTGCCCTCCGCACTTTAAAAATGTAGATTCCTATTTCACTTTAGACAGCAGGTCTGCTCCCATCAAGACTGACGTAGAATTCTGGGGATTTTAGGAACCCCTGAAAGCCTTCTCTCCCAGCCCTCAGCCTCAAGGGCCAGACCGCGCTCTGGTCACCTGTCTTAGGGCATTTGGGCTGGTGTAATAAAAATCCCATAACTGAGTAGCTTGTAAACAAGAGACATTTATTTCGCACAGTTTCTGGAGGATAGAAAGTCCGAGATCGAGGTGTCAGCAGATCAGCGTCCGGCAGGGACCCTGTTCCTCATAGACGGCTGCCTTCTCACTGTGTCCTCACGTGTAGAAAGAACAAGCTAGCTCTCAAGGGTCTGTTTTATAAGGGCTTCAATTCCAGTCCTCAGGGTTCCACCCTCATGATCTAATCACCTCCTACAGGCCACCACCTCCTAACAGCATCCTCTTGGGATGAATCTGGGGGGCCATAAACATTCAGACCATAACATCACTAGGAAGATGACCTTTTCTTAAAATCCTCTAGCAGTATTTTACAAATGTCCCTGAAGGTCAGAATCAGCTGGGACGCTTGTGAAAACTACAAATTTCTGGTCTTCATCCCAGACCCGCTGGATCAGAATCCTTAGAGGAGACCGCATTTTTTAACAGGCACTTCAAGCAGGCATCATTTCATGGTATGCCAGGAAATGCTAAGGTTTGCAAAGTATGCTCCCTGCACACCTGCATCGGAAGTCTGTGTGTGTGGTTTTAAATGCAGCTTCTGGGGTCCCACTCCAGGCCTGATGTATCCAGATCTCTGGGAGTGTGGCTCAGGAATCTGCATTCTCATTCTGAGCAATTTTTCCGGGTGATTCATGCCCTCCTGTAGAGCCTAGGGTCCCTGCCCTAGAAGGAGAACTCTCCCACAGATGTTTAGTGCCTTGGGGAGCATCATTTGTTCAGCGCCTTATTAAGTGACTCATCTTGCTTTGCAGTATCTTCTCAACGCTCAGACAAAACAAGAGTGATTCTGCCTATAAAGACATGCAGACCACCCGCAAATCAAGGTAGGAAGGCCTGGGGCCCTAGCAGGTGGGTCAGGAGGCACCGCACAGTCATGGGTGGCGTTGCAGAGATGCCCCTCACCAGACTGTGGAAAGTGGGGCAGGGAGGGGGATCTTCTTCCTTATTCCCTGGAAATAAGTTCCTTAACTCCCAGGTCTTGGGGGTGAGTATTCAGCCATTTCTTCCCAATAATCGTATACCATGAAGTTACAATCTTCTGGTAGTGGAGGGATGAAGTGGGGAGGGTATGTTACAGAACTACCTCTTCCCTTTTTACTTGGGTGACTTGTAACGGGGGAGGTAAAGGTCTGCCCTCAATTCATTTATTCATCTATAGAATATTCCTCAGTCCCCGCTGTATGCCAGGAACTGTGCTCAGCTCTTCAGAGATTCAGCAGCAAACAAGACAGGAGCAGTCTGACCACGTGGGTGGATCCCACTGTCTGGTCTGGGGTCATAACTCCTTTTGTGACATAGATTCTTTGACCATCCGAGGAAGCTTACAGACTCCTTTCAGAAAAAATGCTTTCAAATGCAGACTATAAATGACAAAGGTTTACAAAGAAATCTATAGTAATATCGATTACAATATTACAACCAAACGTGAGATATATAGTCGTCTGTGAGCTTCTTTAGCAATACCTTATACAATAAGACTTAGCAGCAGGTCTAATAACTACTGTAATTTTAGTGTCAAGTGTAAATGATTTTTCAAAATCTCTCCCACAATTTTAACGTGATGTGGAGAAGTGGTGATTTCCATTTCTGTGAAAGGCTGGGTGAAGAGGTAAAAGCTGGTTTTTTCCATCTGCGTTCATGGACCCCTTGCATCCTGCCCATGGTTGAGAACTGCTGTTCTAATGGGAGAGTCATGCGTTTATCAAATAACACCACAGAGGCAGCTGTATAATCGTGACTGTGGAAAGCATTCTGAAGGAGGATTATGGAGGATTTGGTGAATGTTGAGCATCAGGGTTCTAACCAAGGCTGAGTTTGACATTTAAGCTGAGACCTGAAGGAAGAAAGAAGAATTAGCTAGCCTGTGTCTGGGATCTGGGATCTGCATTCTCATTCTGAGCAATCTCTCCAGGTGATTCCTATGCCCTTCCCCCTGTAGAGCCTACAGTCCCTGCTCTAGAAGGAATAGTAGGAATAGTGTTCTGAGCAGAGGGAATAGCATGTGCAAAGGGTCTGAGGCAGGAGGAAGCTTAGAGGCACTGAGCAAAGACCAGTATGGCTGAAACTCAAGGAGGGCCAAGGAGAGGGGAGACTGAGACAGGCAGAAGGGTCTTTTGTTGTTGTTTGCTGGTTTGTTTATCACAGCTAATAACACTGCTTCCTTCCTCTCCTGCCTCCCCGCCAAGTCACACTATCAGCCCTAGAAGAGAGCCGTCTACAGGAGGAAGGTCAAAGCCAGCCTGCTCCCCCAGAGAGTTCAGCAGCAGAGGTTGGGGCAGCTGGGTGGAATCCAAACACATGGCCTTCTGGGTATTATCACTAGGGCTCTGCTTCCCAGCAAGGTGGGATAGGGCTTGCTCCATCACCTGCCAGACCTAAGGTCTCTAGGTCTAGTCCAGTGAGCCTCTGGGAAAAGCAGCAAAGGCCGGGCCCTTTCCTATGGGGAGTGGTCTGGGAAATGGCCTGAAGAAGCCCCGCCTGCCACAGGGCTGGAAGGGAAGGGTTAGCCACACATCATAGGGATAAGAAAAACAGTCTTACCCTCTAGAGTCACACAGATAAAGCAGTCAAGTCAGTTTCTCAAATGTTTAGAGAAACAAAGGGAGGCAGCGTGTGAGAGAAGATGCTGCAGGCCCAGGTCACTGAAGGAGGACCTGGAAGAATGTATGGGGGGATGGGCGCGGGCAAAGACCTTCACCCCCATCTAGGAACCCTAGCCAGGCAGAGTCACAGGAGGGAGCAGCTGCTTAAGGAATTCACCCCCACCCCCACCCCCACCTAGAAAGGGTCAAATGACACGAGGAGTTGACTGATGACAGATGAGGAAACTGACGACCCAGAGCAGAGGTGCTTATCCACAGCCTGGGAGAAGGCAGCGCCAGGGCTGGGCTCTGAACCCAGCTCTGCCTGCCTCCAGAGTTGAGTGCAGTGGGTGGGTGCTCAGCGCCAGGGTCCAGCTTAGAGAAGAGCAGCCTTGAATGAGGAGGCGGCCTGGGGCCGGGAACACCACAGACAATGTGCCCAGGAGGATTCGACCCCCCCGCCCCAGCAGGTCTGCACTCAGCCCCAGGGTAAGTGCTGACAAGTGCAGAGAGGAGGATGGTGGGAGGGTCCGAAATGAGCCTGTCCTCCAGATGGAGAGACCGATCTCATCCAGATGAAGCTGGGATCCAGACAATGTGTCCTCCCAACAATATGCAGAGGCAAGAGGCCACAGCTGGACTTGGAGAGTCAGAGCAGGCAGAGCTTGCTCTAGGCCATGAGACAGGGCGGGATCTGAGCAGGTAGAGAAGAAACGAGGACTGTCCAGGCAGTGCATCCGGTAGGAGTAAAGGCCAAGACGCGGGGGAAATGCACATCGTGTTCTATTTCTGATGCCTCGATTAGAACCACCGCCCTCACCTGAATCCTGGTGGCCAGCAGGTGTCATGGGGGCCCTAAAGTCACCCTTTCTGGAAATATAAGGCTCCAGGCAACTTGAAACCAACCTTTGTGTTTCAGTGACAGATCCAGCAGTACAAGTGGAGACAGCCACTCCCAGGTGCCCCAGAAGAAGTCTAAAAGGTAGGCCAGCTGGGCAGCGGAGGATGCCAGGTAAGAGGGACTGTGGCAACTCTCCATCTTCCCAGGGATGTAGAAATAACCCGGTGCACACCAGACTCCCTGAAGCCATAGACACACCTGAAGGACAAAGGACTCCCAGGGCAAGGGGCTCACGGCCAAGATGCTGAGCAACCAGACCGACAACGGCAGCAAGTTCTTCCTTCATGCTTGGCGCTGGGCAAAGCATTCTGTATTCATTATCTTGCTTATTCTTCAAAACCAATCCTATGAGCCAGGGCTGGTGTCCCATTCCGCAGAGGAACAGATTGAAACCCGGCCAGGTGAAATGTCTCGCCAGAGGCCACACGGCTAAGAAGTGGTGGTACTCTCAGTTCCATCACACCATCCTTAACACCTGCTGGGCTGAAGAGACCAGATGGCTCTCTGTGGGCTCGTTTAATAAGGCTTGACCCACCAGCCTGATGTTTTTGGGAAGATCTATCTTTCCTACCTCCAGGGGAGTGCTGAAGGAGGCTCCAGTGAGGGTGGAGAACCTGGGTGGGTGTTATTGCAGAGCACCTTGGGGCCCGGGGAGGCCAGCCTCGTGGGCCTGTCCCTTGGGCTCTATCCCCCAAGCCCTTCTCATCTGTGTCCACAGCCGCAGCAACCGTGACATCATCCACTGCAAGAGCGGGGTGTGTAACGCCCTGAGGGCCAAGTTTAACAATGTGGCCCAGGAGGCTGGCCTCTGTCTACAGGACAAGATGGAAATCCTCATGAAGTAAGGGCACACATATATCCGTTCACTCAAAGGACATTCATCTGACACTTACTCTGTACCCACCAGATGCTAGGAGTTGGGGTTATAACAGGGAACAAGAAGGACCTGTTCCCTGCCCTCAGGGAGCTTGTAGTCTCCTGGAAAATATGGGCGGAGACAAAATAACTGAATTGATAAATTTATAGGTACAAATTATGATCATGCTATACTGTAAGAGAACAGGGTTCTCGGAGAGAGAGAGAAACCATGGGGTCCTCCTAATGCAGGTTGGGTAATCCAGGAAGACCTCTCTAAGGAGATGGTGTTAAGGCTGAGCCCTGACACGTGGCGAGGAGCTGGTGGTATGGTGAGAAGGTGGAAAGACATTCCAGGCAGCAGGAAAAGTACAGACAAACTCCCGAGGTGGGAAGGGACATAGAACATTTGAAGAGGAGGGAGAAGTAGTAGGCATCGTGCACAGCCATAAATGTCATGACTGAGACTTGGAACTTGACTTTCCAAGCAGCAGGAGACAATTAGAAGCTTTTCTTTTCTATTCTAACAAGCCGGTCACTGCCTCCCTTCCCACCTGACCCCTTGACTACAGTGACTATTTTCACCCCACTGAACTCATCCATTCAGCGAAGGTTTCATGATGACCCTTTGCCCTCTCACCCTCTCAGCGTGGAGGGACCAGCTGCTCTGGGCCACAGGTCCAAAGTTGACTTGCCCCTACCTTCTGGGAGCTCCCAGTCTAGTGAGAGAGACAGACAAATAAAGAGGCGATTACCACACAGGGTGATGAGGGCCAGCATGGGCATAAGGAGGGGGCTAAGGGAACACAGAAAGGTCCAAGGGAAATCAGAAAGGTCTTCCTGGAGGAAACAATATTTTCAGCTTAATAAAAATAGGTGATATTTCCAGGGCACTTACTATGTACCAGACATGGGTGTAAGAGCTTCGTTTTTATTACTTGGGCCTCAACGGTCCTGTGGGGTAGGTGCTATTACTAGACCCATTTTACAGAAGAGAAAAGTGGGCTCAAAGATGTCTCTTGTCGACGGCCACACAGTGGTTAAGTATTAATAGTAAAGGTGGAATTCAAACCTAAACCATCACACAGGAACAGTAGGAGGGAAGAGAGTTCCAGGGAGAAGCAACAGCGAAGTCCCAGAGGCAAGAAGGGGCACAGTGGGCCATAAACTGCCAGTAGTCGGGTGTGCTGGGGCTTAGGTTGTTTACAAGGTAAGCGGAGAGACAGACAGAGGCCAGATCATAAAAGGCCTTCCTAACCCAGCTGTGGAGGCTGAACTTTATCTCAGAGTCTTTGTTCACGAGCCAAACCGTAAAATGCTGGGAGGAAAGGGATGGAAAGGATAGAGATAAAGCTGGAGGATGTCGTAGGGGCTGAACAATCCAGCGCCTTGGAGGGCAAGTCACTCAGAGGACTTTACTCTGAGTCAATGGAAAGCCATTGAAATTCATAATATATAGATGAGGACATGGTTATATTTGTAATACAGTCTCTGTGGAGAGATAGGACATATACACCAAGTGATAAAGGGAATGGGGAAGAGAGGAACCAACGTGAGTTAAACACCTACTGCGTGTCTGGCACCAAGCGCAGCACTGTACCCACATTGTCATTTCCTCCTCACCACTGGGATCTAGGAATCGTTATTATCCTTCATTTTACAGACGAGAGAGCCGTGTAAATACAATCAAAAGTAGGGAGAGAACGAGGGCTGATTAGAAAGTGACTGGATTTAGCGAGACTTGAGCATTTCAGGACCTCGGAGAGAGCTGTATGCCCTTGTGCGCAAAGCCAGCTTGTATATTAGAGTGGCTGAGAGGGTTAAGAAGGACGGCAAGAAGGAAGAGGTGTTTAACTCAGATCTCGAAGGGCAGCTAGGATGGTTAAAGGAGAAGAGTATCTGATTCTTCTTCCTCTTTCTCATGCAACCTGTGATGCAGGCGCCAAGAAGAAAGAGGTCTCCAGAAGTTCCGTTCTTTTGACCTTGTCTCAAATTTCCAAAAGGATGTAGCAAAAATGAGACACCACATCTCCATGGCAAAAGGAGATGCAGAAGAAATTGCACAGCACTGGTAAAGATCCTGAGAGCCAGATAAGACAGTCCCTGAAGTGGGTGAAGGGGGCAGTGGTGTGACAAAATGACCTTTGATCCCATTATCCTTCAAGACACAGAGAGGCATCACTCCAGAACTGTCCTTGGCCACCAGTACCACCCCCACCCCCAAACCAGGCTATATCCAGAGTACAACCAGGCAAGAACCCCTCAGTCCCCGAATGGCACATAATCTACCCAGCTGTGTTCTCCTATTTACCTTGTCTGATCCAGCTTGCAAATCCTATCCAAGCTATCTCCTATAAGAGAGGCAGAAGAGGCAAACCAATCTGAAACTTCTACAGATTCTGAGGTCTATGGGGGGAGAACTATATTTCTCCAAATAATTTAACTCTTAAAGATACAAAGCCAGACAGGCATATCCCAGGACCCCTGTGCGCCAGCACAGGGGGGATAATAAGTACAACAAAAAGCAGTGGGAATCGAGTGATTACTGGATGGCAGACACTCTCCTAAATTATCTATTTTATTCCCCACAAAAATCCCGAAGGGTACATATTAACCCCCCGCTTTACAAACGAGGAGATGTTAGGCTTTAAACCTCTGTCTGACCTGTCTCTATGCTTAGCAGCAATAAAAAAGTGGAGTCTGATTTCCCAAAGCTCCGTCCTGTCAGGATGAGTAAATCAGGATCTACGAGTAAGATGGGGAAGCCTGAGAACGCACCCAGAATCCCTCCAAAAATGCTAATAATGCAGAGCGGGGGCTTACAAAGAGACAGGAATAAATATCTAAACGTAGATCACAGATAGAAAGCAGTATGGGCAGCCGCAATGTATGATGGAGGATCAAGTTCTTCAACTTTTTCTGCAATCAGGGAAAAAAACCTTTTTTTCATGAGGTACCACTGCTGCCATCACCCACACCTGAACCCCCAGGTTAGAACCTACCTCGTTCCCACCATCTCAAGGATGGATTCCCAGACTACCTTCACACGCTGTCATCATATTAATAGAGATTCTTGAAATACACAAAGCTGTGACTCCTGCTTACTCGTTATCAGGGACACGGAAAATACACACACACACACACACACACACACACACACACCCGCAGCAGCAGCACCTTGTATGTGAGAGCCTCTTGCATCCTAGAAGGTATCCCGCAGATGTGTCTGTGTCCTCCCTGGCTTGATTAACTCTCAAAAGAGAAGCTTCACAGCCGCATAGCACAGGGAGATCAGCTCGGTGCTTTGTGACCATCTAGAGGGGTGGGATAGGGAGGGTGGGAGGGAGACGCAAGAGGGAAGAGATATGGGGACATATGTATATGTATAACTGATTCACTTTGTTATAAAGCAGAAACTAACACACCATTGTAAAGCAATTATACTCCAATAAAGATGTTAAAAAAATAAATTAAAAAACCTTCAAAAAAAAAAGAGAAGCTTCAGAATACCAGCGTTCTTCCTTTCTTGTAACTTTTCACGTTGTCTGCTTGGTAGAAAAATCATAAACGCATCACTTTAAAGCATGCCCTTAATTTTTTTAATGCGATGCAAATCGTGCTCCAGCTTTTACTATCCATAAAAGTAAAGACTTGCCTGACCTGTGGGCACTTTACAGTGAGGGGGGAGGAAAGTCCCTCAGATAAAGACCGACGCTGCCTTGGAGACGCCACATGAGTGATAGAGATAGTGGAGATGGGGTCCCTGTGGTGCCCAGACCCATCTCCCAGCAGTTTCCTAACTGACCCTCTCCTCTTGGAACTGAAGGTACTTTGACCTGCTGTCCAAACTCCCTGAGGATCTGAAGAATTTCCGCCCTGCCAAAAAGATCCTGGCGAAACTGCAGAAGTTTGGGGAAAATCTGGACCTGAGGATCCGGCCGCATGTTCTCTTGAAGGTGCTGCAGGACATGAGGGTCTGGGAGCTGTGCTCTCCGGACATCGCGGTGGCTGTCGAGGTACTGACCCCCTCCTTCCCCCTCACAGTGCCTCCGGCACACTCATTCATTCCTCTCTCAACATCCAGGCACTGTTTAAGTTTTTAAAGTTTTAAAAAGACATAAAGGCCTTCATGGAACTCATCATCTAATAGGAGAGCTCTTGTCACGTGACCTTGGTTGTTCAACTCCAGGGGACGTTATATTCTGTGTAAACGGTGCCCCCTGGAAACTTGGAGGTTTTGGAGAGACATAAATAAATGGACATGTGAATACAATAACTGGCGATCATAAAAAGGGGCACTCTAACTCTGGCAGCTTAAAATTGTGGCCCATGGACCTCACGTGGGTACTCATTAGGAATGCAGAATCTCAGGCTCCAAAGCGTATCCCATCAGCTCAGGATCTACATTTAAATGAGATGCCGGGTGACTTGTATGGACAATAAAGTCTGAGGAGCCCTGACTTAAGGTAAACGTAGAGGAGGCTCATCGTAACTAGAGCCACTGGGGAAGATGACTTTAAAGCTGAGATCTGAACAACGTAAAGGCAGCGCCGTGAAGAGAAGGGGAGGAGCAGGCCAGGAAGAGGGAACAGCTGGTGCAAAGGCCCCAAAGCAGGACAAAGCTTGACCTGTTCAGCGGCAGTCAGTGGGTTTGGGAGGAAGAGAACAGGAAGATGCACAGTTCCAAGGGGACTGAAGAGGAGTCTGTGCAGATCTCTGATGGTCAGGTTAAGGGTTTAGGTCTTATCTGGAGGGTGCTGAGGAACCACTGAAGGCTTGGCAGTAGTGGCTTACCTTCCCTACCTACCCTAGAAGTTCCTAGTTCCCTTAGGGCATCAAAAGGGGCCAGCAGATGGGGACGGGGACGGCCCACACTAAGGTATTAACAGGTGTCAGTGGAGTCACCTCCTTAGCTATATCTGATGGCACATGTCCATTTTAATAGGGCTTTCAGTGCCTCAAGGTGAAGAAGTGACTCAAGGGGTAGCATTCTCAGTCCTCTCGCTGTTTTCATGAGAGGTTGGCCCTTCCACAGGCTGACCTGGGTTGTGTATATGGGTACAAGGTCAGGAGTGGGGGAGGGAGGATGACCCTGTGGGCAAGTTCATCCGCCCAGACTCTACTTCCCACATCCTGGGAAGCTCTTTCGGGAGAGGCTCTGGCAGGCTACTCCAAAACTAAGTCTAGGGCATCTGTCCAGTTACGGGGTCTGCATTCCCCCTGCCAATTGTGGAGGCCGTGGAAAAGGCAGTCGCTGAGTGGGTAAGAGGGGAGGGGGCCCGGATGCTCCCCTTGCGCTGAGCTGAGTTCGTGGCCCTAGCTAATAAAGGTTAGCATGCTCTACTCCCCGTGAGAACATCACAGAACTTCTGTTAACCTGGGTGTGGGAGTCTCTCAACCTGGAATCTACATGAAGCTCTATGTTTTGTGTCTTAACCCTTTCCTGGAAGCAAGTCCATAGTTGTCCTCAATTCTCGAAGGGGGCCTATGAACCCAAAAAAGTTTAGGATCAAATGACTTTTTTAAAAGATATTCAGGAATAGAAAGGAAAGAAAGATGCAGACAACTGGGTTTTCCTGCTCTCTCCAAATTTCTTGGGGCCAGTGGTGACAATGAGGGACTTAACATTAGCCTGCTGAACCGGGAAGCTGGAAAGAGACCCTTTTCTTGAGAGGACCATCCCCAGCGTGATGCCCCAAGCATTCTGAATGCCTGAAGGGTTGGAAGGATCCTGGGGCCACAGCCTCAATCACAGACCTCCCAGGATCTTGTTGGGGAGGGCGGGGGCATGGAGTCTAGCTTTCAGACCAGATCTGAGGCTGTCACTGTGTCTGCCCCTCAGTTTGTGCGAGAACACGTCATCCACATGCCTCACGAGGAGTATATCAGCTGGCTGCAGGACCGAGTCAACGTCCCCATCCGGCCCCACAGTGCCCAGACGTAGTGGGCCTGGGTTGACCAGCGATCCCCGTGGAGGAGGGCTGTCTGCACTGTGTTCCTGTTTCCTACCTACTCTCATGGATACTCGTTATGACCTAGTAGGGGCATCTGGAGACCAGATGACCCTGCCAGCGTTCTAGAGGGAGCTCCTCCCAGGTGGGAGCTCCCTCCTGCCTCGCACGCCAGCCTCAGTCTCCCAGCCTCCGTTCCTCACTGGTCTAGACTGACTCTACCTGCTCCCTCTCCAGAATCCTTCGCTCTATTTCTCCTCCTCAAATGCTAGATAATAAAATTGAGTCGAATGTTTGATGTTCAGCTGGGAAAAAGTTGGAGCTGTGGAATTTGGGCGTGGTGTTCAGATCCTGATAATAACATACAGTTATCATTTATGGAGTTTTTGTTATACAACAGGCCCAGCGCTGGGTGGTATTATTGCCTAATAATATCATTTAAATCTCACAATTACTTGGTTAAGTAGGTACTGATGTTATCCCCGTTTCACACCACTGGAGCTAGAGTGTATTTCTCAGCTTTGCATATACTGTCCTGGATAGAGGTGGGTGGGTGGATGGGTGGATGGGTGGATGGGTGGATGGGTGGATGGGTGGATGGGTGGATGGATGGGGCATTTCCCAACAAGGCAAATAGTGTGCCAGAAAATCTCGTTCTTAAGAGTCCTTGTAATATCTTGTGCTGGTTTGGGTTGTACAAGGAGCTTAACTTCCTGTCGTCTCCAAATGTGTGTGGGCTCATTGCCATTTAACCTCTTTTCTCATCTTGATCTTCTGCTTCCCTACAACCTCACTAAGCTATAGGACCTGTAGTCATTTTAACTCTGTTACTGATGGCCAAGCTGAATTAACAATGAAACAACTGGACTTGATTTGCGGTTATGCCCCGATTATCGGAACACTCATAAAGGCTGGAGCCCAGCATCTCTCCATGATCCAGAAGGGGTGGAAAGGAAGAGAGTTGAACTGGAACCATTCTTCTGTCTAAGAAACATCTCACTCATCCGTTCACCTATTCAGTTATTTACTCACTCATTCAATGAATATTTATCAAGAGCTCAACATGCATCAGCCAGGTTCTGGGTTCTGAGGGTAGAGCAGTGACCAAAGCAGACAAGCTCCTGATCTCGAGCGTTTACATGGAGACAGTTTACATGGAGTCAGCAAAGGCTGATGGGGAGGGCAGAGGGACTGCATGACACCCACACTGATACCCTTTGTTTAGTGTGACTCTGGGACAGCCATTAGGGTACAGAGGTGAGATGCAGTCTGTCAGGAGTCTGCAAAGTTAAGAGATCCTAAACTTCTCTGTATTCAGTAAGAATTGGGGTGAGGGGGAGCAGAGAAGAAAGGAGGAGGGCAAAGGCCTAGAGGCAAAAAGAAGCTTAATGTCATCTGAGGAGCCAGAATAACACGCGTCTGGTGGGACTGTAAGATCAGGTTGGTAGCGCAGAGCAGGGGTTGGGAAGAGAGGGAGTCTGGGGAGGGAGGTGGAAGCCAGATTTTTAGATGCCTTCTAGGCTATGGGGCACCATGGAAGGATTTTCAGCAGGGGAATAATCAGATTTGCATTCAGGAAAAAAAAGACGCCTGTGTGAGGACGAGGCAGGGAGAAGGGCACTGAGATAAGGCTACGGCAGCGACCGTGGGTGGCAGTGGTTGGGGGGAGGTATTAGAAGGGTATTTAAACGGTGGAATCAGCAGAAGTTGGTGTGGCGTGGTACAAGTGGACAGAAGACAGGAATGTCAGGAATCATGTCCGGTTTTTCAGCTCAGAGCACGGGGTGGAGGATGATGCCTTTAATGTACCAGGAGGAGAGGAAGAAAAGAAGGTTCAGAACAAGAAGGTAAGGAGTTCTGTTTTGAGCATATTGAGTGGGAGATGCTTGTGGGACAGTCGAGTCGGGGGACTTAAAACTCAGGAGACAGGGTAGCACTAGGGATAGAAACATGACACCAACATCCTATGGGCCATGATTGTTAAAGCAGGAAGTGGGAGGAGAGGCTAGAAGAGGAGAGGAGAGGGAGGGTCTTGAAGACCCTTGAGGGTCACAAAAAGCTTCGAGCAGCCCACTCCCAGCCTAGCATTGACTGAGGGACTGCTTCGCTCCAGACACTGTGCAGAATGCTTGCCATGTGTTATTTCATCTTCGTGACCTTGCAAGGCAGGGCTCACCTGCTTTACCGATGATGAAATGGAGCTTCCAAAAGGTGTTCTGTACTCACGTCCAGCTGACTCTGAATTCCCTCCCTTCTGCTGCTGCCCTCTAACGCCCCAGCCCTGACTGTATGAGACAAGAACGTCATGAAAGTTATCTGGCTTTTGGAATCATGTCCCAGGAATAGCTCTAATGATGGGGCCTCCTGGCGTCTCATTAACTTACATTTACTCTGCATTCTACGGTTTGCATCTTACTTGATGATCACAGCATCCCTCTGTTGTGGGCATTGTTACAATCCCCATTTTACAAGTAAGGATGCCAACACTTACAGTCATTTGCCAACAGTCACATGGGCAGCAAGTGGCAGAGCCAAGTGGAGAACGTGTCTGTCTTGGGCAGGGGAGATGCTGGAATTACAAGACTTACTCCACCCTCCTGCTTGCCGCTTTCTGGGAAAGCCTATTGCTCAAGAGCTGTAGCGCCATCTAGTGGTATATATTAGTATTATGCTTCCATCATGCTCTCCAGCAAAATAAAACCTGCCAAAAAGGAAGAAAGCAAGCATTAACAGCTTAGGCAAGGAGTATTTATCCAAACAAAGGAAGCTCTTTTACTACTAAAATAGATTAGGGACCAGAAGGAGGCAATACATCACCTCCCAGCTCCCAAGCTCAAAAAATATTTCTCAGGGAGAAATATTTTGCTGTGAGCCTTTTCATCAGAATCATAATTGAGCACCTACTATATGCCAAGCCCGTGCCAGGTGGTCCTCTGTTCCACTGCCCTGACTGAGCCGCCTGAGTGGTTATCATGAGAGTTTTTTAAACCCCATGCACCCTGAAGAAGCTTTTCCTGTAAAGGAGCAGATAGTACATATCTGTTGCATGTTCTTCTTATGTACGTGGCCCTTTAAAAATGTAAAAACCTTCTGAGGTTGGAGGTCACACTAAAGTAGACTACAGGACAGATTTGGACCATGGGCCGGAGTGGAACAGAGGGATGGACATGTAAAGTAATCCAATAAAAGTCACCCCCTGAACTTGTGTTGGAACTGGCGAGAAAAAGGGGCTTTCTGCTGGCATTATTGACAATAAGGACAAAATAAGCCTACAGCTTGTGGAAGCCACCACACGGACACTGCCAATAAAGAGAGGAGAACACAGCTGAGGAATGCAGTGAGAGAGATACCAAATCTTGGTCACACCATGGGAGCACCTGGATCTAGCCAGACCTTTGAACTTTTGAGTCATGGGGATAAAGCCTGCTTCCGCCAGATTGAGCTTGGTCTCCTTCACTGGCAACAAAAGGATTCCTAATTAAAAGGAGAAAAGGGATCCGTGTATGAGTGTGACCAAATTCTAGACAGCCCTGAAGAAGGGCTCTTCCTTTCACAGGGCTGGTGGGACAGTAGTGGGAGAGACTAACATCAGATACGTCATGCAGGTAAAGCTAAGAGAAAATCCTGAGTTAAACCCCACGGCACCAATCAAGACACAAAGGACGGACTAGGAACACAGATGTTTTATCACTCAGCTTTGCAGCAGGTGTGAAAGTGCCAATTTAGCTTTAAAAGAGCATAAATACACGTAAGGTAGGGGTTGTGATCAGAGCCAACCCTCCCGTATGTGACAGGAGATGCTGGATAAGTGAAGTCCCCAGCTCCGTGGTCTCCAAAGTGTGGGGTGAGGGGCTGGAAGGGGTGGCCGTTCACTAGATGATCCATTAGGGAGAAGAAAATATCGGAACTTAGAGTTATCTTAACTAAAGTCTATTTTAAGCACTACTAGTAATTTAGATGTGGCTTGACCCTGGAACCTTCACTCAGTCTGTACTGAGAATGGCTCTACGGGTCTGGTATCAGTCAAGCCGGGAAACCCAAGAGGAGAGGAGAGTTCCACAGTATGAAAGGGTTCATCAAGGCATCATCGTCTTCTCATCCTCAGTCTTCCAGTAAACTACAATACCGCTTCTTTTTTCTATTTTTAATTGTCTTTTGAGATACAGTTGACATATAACATTGTATTAGTTTTAGGTATACAACGTAATGATTTGATATACCACAGTAAGTCTAGATGTCACCCATCATCACCTCACACAGTTACTTTTATCTTTTTCTTGTGATGGGCACTTTTAAGCTCTATGCCCTTAGCTACCTTGTCCAATATGGTAGCCATTACTTGCTTGTGGGTACTGAGCACATGATATGAGGCTGGTGCAAATTGAGCTGTGCTGTAACTGAAAATATACTCAGGACTTCGAACATTTAGTATGAAAAAAGAAATGTAGAATATCTCATTAATATTTTTTAATGTTGATTACCCGTCAGAAGGATAATATCTGGGATATATTAGGTTAAATAAAATATTGTATTAAGATTAACTTCATCTTTCATTTTACTTTTTCTTTTTTTATTGAAGTAAAGTTGATTTACAATGTGCCAGTCTCTGCCGTACAGCAACGTGACTCAGTTATATATATTGAATACATTTAAAAAATATATTTATTTATTTAGGCTGCGCCAGTCTTAGTTGCAACACACAAGATCTTCGTTGCGGCATGCAGGATCTTTTTAATTGCTGCATGTGAGATCTTTAGTTGCGGCATGCAAACTCTTAGTTGCGGCATGCATTTGGGATCTAGTTCTCTGACCAGGAATCGAACCTGGGTCCCCTGCATTGGGAGCGCGGAGTCTTACCCACTGGACCACCAGGGAAGTCCTACAATCTTTTTTTAAATATTCTTTTCCATTATGGTTTATCTCAGGAGATTTGATATAGTTCCCTGTGCTATACTGTAGGACGTTGTTTATCCATTTTTTGTTTTACTTTTTTAATGTAACCCATAGGAAACTCAGAATTACACATGTGGCAGGCATTATGATCCTATTGGAGTAGAGGGCTTGAGACTGAAGGTGAGAAGACCAAGGAGGAGCCTTTGGAAACACCCAGGAGAAATCAGGAGAGGATGAGACATCCCCAGGCAGTGGGATGGGGACAGAGAATAAGGGGGAGAAACTCAGGCTTCTGCTGTAGGATATCGTGTAGTGTTGTAGTTGTATTGTTGTAGGATTAAAAGTATGGACTCTGGGACCAGATAGCCTGGTTCCAAACCTTTCTCTGACACTTGTCAGCTGTGTGACCTCGGGCAAGTCACTTACCCTGTCTGTTGTGCTTCAGTGTCCTCAATAAGACAGTGTGGGTAGTAGCAGTACTCGCTTCATAAACTTGCTGTGAGGATTTAATGAGTTCGTTCACTGATTCTCACCCTTGACTGCACATTTGAATTACCTGGAGAGTTTTTAAAACTCTTGCTGCCCAGAGATTCTGATTTCACTGATGCAAGGTATGGCCTGAGCATCAGGGCTTTTAAAAATTACCCAGGTGATTCTAACATGCAGCAGAGTTTGCGAACCATTGAGTTAGTATACACAGCTTAAAACAGCGGCACAGTGTGACCCTGATTTAAGTGTTTGCTGCTATTATATTTTAGCGTCTTGAATAATTCATAATGTGTTTATATTATGGTAACAATCGAGAGCCTACTATGTGCCGGTCATGTCGTTGCAGGAGCAGGGCATCTTCCAAGTCCATTCACAGAGCTCACAGTGAGTGTTTTGATACGTCCTCCCTGGCAAGTACAGGTGCGCCAATCAGACCAAGGCGGGATCTGGCGGCTCATTCAGCAGGTCCAACTTTTCAAAGCCTCGGTTGGGGAAATAGTGCAGCCCGTTTCCCAAAACACTTAACTCCAGCAACAAGGTTTTAGTGTTTGGCAACATACAAGCAGAATGCAATTAAGCCTTGGAGCTGTGCACTGGGTGTCTACCAGCCGGAGCCAAATGGAAATGGAGTGAGGTGAGGCTGTGTTTGGAGCATGGAATAAAGTCGTCTGTCTCAGGCCCCCACGGTGGGAGATGCTTCAGTGAGAACTGGCTGAAAATGGTGAGGGACCTTCAGAACTCAGGTTGTCATCAGAGAAGGAGGCGTGGCTGAGACGAATAAGGACAGAAGACAGAGAGGTACTAAAGTCATGAAGAATGAGCCTTCTGTCTTGGGCAGAGCGGAAAGAAGAGTCCAAACTCTCTTCTTATTCAACAGACTTATAGTGAGCACCCGCAATGCCTCTAGGCCCCATGGGTGCTGATTTAAATAATAATCGTTGTTAACAATTATTGGGCACTTACATGCCAGGTGCTCTCTTAAACACTTTGTATGCAATATCTTTTTTTTTTTTTTTTTTTTTTTTTGCGGTACGCGGGCCTCTCACTGTTGTGGCCCCTCCCATTGTGGAGCACAGGCTCCGGACGCGCAGGCTCAGCGGCCATGGCTCACGAGCCCAGCCGCTCCGTGGCATGTGGGATCTTCCCGGACCGGGGCACGAACCCATGTCCCCTGCATTGGCAGGCAGACTCTAAACCACTGCGCCACCAGGGAAGCCCGCAATATCTTTTTAAAATATAACAATTCTATGAAGAAAGCGTTATCGTCATCACTTTCAATGAGAAAGCTGAGGCTCCGAGAATTGCAGCGCGTTGGTTGCAAGCGACAGAACTCAGACTCACTTGGACTAGAGAGAAATTTGTTGCCTCAAGGAATACAGTGAAGGATTGAAACAGCAAGCTCTGGTATGGACAAAGATGCCTCTGGATCTTTTGATGCATCTGGTACCAGGGGCCCTTCCTGTGCCTCCCCTTTACTTCTGTCTGTGTATCAGCCATAAGCTATCCTGCAGCATGCCATCCTCTTAACGCAGATGGCGGTATGGTTTCTGGCCTTCCCAAGGCTGTTCTCCTCTGTTCTGGTTTTTCAAATTCCAGGGAAAAGCTCTAATTGACCCAGCTTGGGTCAAGTGTCCACCGGGGTCAGCGCAAGCTTGAGCCAGGGAGGTGACAGTGATGACGGAAGGAAAAGGACAGATTCCAGAGGCATCATGCCTTCAACACACTGGAAGCAACCTGTGTGCAGTCATAAGGGTCATGTAAGTATGGTACAGCCTGTCTGAATAATTGCTCTACATCCATAAAAATAAAGATGCAGATGGATAAGTAATGAAACCAAAAGATGTTCACAGTATATTAAGTGAAAAAAAAAGGTTACAATACAGAATGTACATCATGATCCCATTTTCAGGTGGATGATACATAGTTAGATCAGGAGGGCAGATACTGAGGGAAAAAAGACCTTGAAAAAGCACACACGTAAAGATGCGAATAATGACCATCTCTTCTAAGCTAAACTTCCAAGAAGTTACTTTCCATGCTCTATTTTATTTTCTTCGTTGCCCTTAACGCTTTCTGAAAATGTCTGATCCATTTGTTCATCTGTTTATAAATTCCAGGAGGGAGGGAGTCCTTCATTCTTCCTCTATTCCCAGAACCTAGAATCAAGCCATAGGAAAAGCTCTATAGATACCAGTGAAGTTGCTCAGTGATGAGATTCCACTTTTTTTTCTTACCTATTTTAAAAAATGTATACAATGAATTCATAAGAAGAAATAGCAAAGAAGCAAGACATTAAAAGGTGTCATTCTCACCACTGGCCATACTATCGCCACCACCGCCACCAACGCCACTGGTTCCTTGATCATGGCCGTGGTCCCCAGAAGGACCTCGCAGTCAGAGGCTAACGCCAGACACCACTAGCACAACATCAAAGTGCTTTGCTCAGCCTGTGAACCCACCCAGTGCGTCTCTCGCCTTTCTCCAGCTTCCTGGGTGCCCACTTTGTCCATCTGTGCCCACTCGGTACAGGGGATGTTATTAACGCCATCACACCCGCATAGACTCAGGAGCCCAGAATAACCTGCCACCGGTAGGGCATACACTCAGAAGAATGTTTCTAGGAAGAGGAGGTGACAAATCTGTACCCACGCTCGTCCTATCCTCACCCCCTCACCTCCTTTGCCCCCGGTCCTGAGGACTTTGAAGATCATTATGAAACACCAGAGCTGGCTAAGGTTGGAGAAGGAACTCAGGCTGTGGGCACGGAAAAGTAAGAATGGAGGCAGGTAGACCGCTTGTTCTGACCCTTCGGAGTTGGGCCCCAACAAGGGTCCTCCTCCCCAGTGTTGTTCGGGCCAATAGAAGCAGACTGAATTCAGTTCAGAAACAAAGGAAAGCTTTATTCTTTGATCAAAGAATGGAGAGGTGCCACCTCGACAAGCTCTCCCGGCAGCCCGCCAGGCCGTGGGCGGGGCTGCTTTATAGGGTCCTGGGCAGCGGAGGGGGCGGGGTTCTCGCAAGTCGGGCGCATGCGCTGCTCAAGGCTCCAGATCTCAGAGCCGGGCGGCAGCAGTCCTGCACGCGGCCCGGGAGCAAGGACTCCGCACGCAGCCACCTAGGAGGAAGGGAAGCCGGACTAAGCACAAAAGGAAAAAAAGGTTAGACTTTATTATCATTTCCTGGGAACTGTGCCTGCGCTTTTCGAGCGGCAGCTCCCTCGTCTGCCTTTCTTCCGGCGCTGGGCGTCTTCTGTAACGGCCTCCAGCTGAGGCTGGGCGTCTTCGTGGCCTGGGTGAAGGAGCAGAGCTCCCCCAGCCGCCTGTAGATGTGTTTGATGGTCAGCAGGCCTCGGCCCTGACTGTTTGCCCCTGAGCGACCCCCATTTGTCCAACCTCTTGGAGACAAAGGACGCCAGGCAATTGAGGGTGCGTGGCCCAGACGTTAGCAAGAGCGTAATGGTCACATGTCAGATTTTTCCTAAACATGAAGCTCTTGGTCTTCAGCTTGCTGGCCACTGTGGCTGATGTGGAGGCTCTGTCGGGGCGGACTCTCCCTGGTCACACTTTGGTTGTTTTTCGGAGGAGAGGCTTCAGGTCAGAGAGAGGTTAGCACGAGTAGTCAAGGGGGGCCGTTGCCCCAGGTTGTCTCTGGAGGTTCCCTCCAGCGTGATGCCCCCCCGGAGTGACCCCTGCGACTTAAGGGCAGACGGGTGATTGGGGTCACAAGTGGGGTCCGTCCACTTGGGGGTGAGCTGGACTTGGAGGCCGCCGCTTTTCCAGGGTTTTAGGTGCACCCAGACTCCTGGCCGGAGGGGGTGCAGGGCCACGTAGGTGGGTGGGTGCGGGCAGCACCTGGGCACCATATTCAATGAGGGCTTTCACGTTTTCTCCCCCCGGAGGGCCCACTTGAGTTGGTCCATTTCAAGGGGGCTCAGGTGTCTCTTCTCTCAGGCATGGGGAATGGGTCTACCATTCGTGAGTTCTAACGCACTAGATTTACCTTATCCTTGGGGCTAACTGCGTGCCAGCCGGGCAATTGGAAGCAACTGAATCTAATTTTCTTGAGTCTTCTGGCATAGCTCAGCTGAGGTTCGTTTTCAGGTCTGATTGGATCTCGCTACTTTCTCGGATGGCTGGGGTCTCCAGGCAGAGTGCAGAGTCCATTTTATGCCCAGGGCACTCGTTATTCGCTTCGTCACTTGAGACACAAATGCCGGACCATTATCACTTTGTAGGGATCCTGGGACCCCAGACCTAGGGATTATTTCTTTTAGTAATGCCTTAGCTGTTTCAGCTGCCATTTCAGGTCTAGCGGGGAGTGCTTCTATCCACCCAGATAATGTGTCTGTCAGCACCAAGAGGTACCTGAAATTACCAGGTACTCTGGGCATGACAGTGAAATCAAAATCTGCCAATCTTCCCCAGGATATGTTCCTCTGGCCTGAATGGCTCTTATCTGGAGGCCTCTGGGGGGTCTGGTGTTGGGTTTTTCATTGTGCAGATGGGGCAGGTCTCAACTCTCAGGCCGATTATACCTTTCATGCCAGGAGTTACCATGACCTCAACTAACCAGTTATAAAGGGCTTCCCTCCCATAATGGGTTACTTGGTGAACCTTCATGATGGCTTGACAAGCTGCGGCTTGGGGGACAGAAGTATTGTTCATGTTCATTAACTAGCCACCCCCATCTCTATTGAAGCCCCATTTTCGGGCTTTGTCTAATTCTTCCTTTGTGTGGTGTGGAGAATAATTGGATGGATCTGGCCTTCGAGGTATGAGGGGTAGTTGCCAAGTTACTGGTTCTAAGGCTGCCCTTTTGGCAGTTGAATCCGCCTTGTTGTTTCCCTTTATTACCTCTGCACCCACTTTTGGTGACCCCCACAGTGAATCACTGCCGCCTTTCTTGGCATCTGTCCTGCTTCTAAGAGCTTCAGTATGCTTAAGCCATGCGTCACCTGTTTATTCTCTGCAGTAAGCATAGCTCTTTCCTTCCAGATAGCCCCGTGTGCATATAGGATGGCATATGCGTACTGGGAGTCTGTGTAAACATTGAAGTTCTTCCCTGTCCCGAGCTCTAAGGCTTGGGTGAGGGCTATCGGCTTGGCTTTTTAGGGCAGAAGGCTTTGTGCCTCCATGACTTGGGTCTGGGAGGTCACCGTGTATCCCACCAGGCTTTTTCCTTCTCTCATAAAATGACTCCTGTCTATGAACCAGTCGTCTTTGGTGTTTAGTACAGGCTCACTTCCTAGGTCACAGTGACAGGAGTAGATCATGTCTATGGTGTCTATATAATCGTGTTCCAAGCGGTCCCATTTCTGTGGGTAGCGGGGTGGCAGGATTTTGCATGGGACAGGTTTTTATGGTAACTGCTGGCTTGTCTAAAAGCATAGGCTGAGCTTGGATCAACCTTCCGGAGGATACACATTCTGTTCCCTTAGAACTTAGCCAAAGCCTGAACCTGATGTGAAGTCCAGGTTGACCAGACATTAACTTTTCAGCTTCCTGTAGCAGAGTGGTAGCAGCTGTCCCTGCCCGTGGGCAAGGAGGCCACCCCTTAGCAGTTTGATCTAATTGTTTAGAGAAATAAGCAACCACCTGAGAAAGGGGTCCTAGGTTTTGAGTGAATACCCCAATGACAATTCCTCTTCTCTCGTGAATATGAAGGTTAAGAGGGTTAGCTAAATGTGGGAGGGCCAGGGCAGGGGGCTGAACTAATTGCTTTCTCAACTTTTGACAGGCCCCTTCACGTTCTGAATCCCATTCAAAAGGATCATCATCCTTTCCTTGCAACCTTTCATACAGAGGTCTAGCTATTAGATCATAGTTAGGGACCCAGGTGCAGCAAAACCCAGCCATCACCAGGAAACCCCTAAGCTGTCTTCCAGTTCTGGCAGGGACGAGGCTGCACGTGTATTCTTTCCTTTCCTGGTATAGGCCTCTCTGACTTTCTGTGAGAAGGAAGCCTGGGTAACTCACCCTAGTTTGTGATATTTGAGCCTTTTTCTTGGACACTTTATATCCTTTATTGGCTAAGCGGTTCGGAGCAGCTCAGAGGCTTCCTCAGTAGGGCTGGCTATCAGAATGTCTACATCCAGGATGTAGATCTTTTAGGTCTTTAGCTAAGATTTCCCCAAAGATGGTGAGTGAATTTTTGAACTCTTGGGGCAGGACTGTCTAGCAGTATTGCTTTTTATTGTGAGTTTGGGTCCTGCTGCTCAAAAGCAAAAAATTCTGTGACTCTGGAGCTAATGGAATACAGAAGAAGGCATCTTTTAAATTTAATACAAAATACCAGGTCCTGGTGGACGGCAGAGTGGTCAGCAGGGTGTAGGGATCAGGGACCACTAGATGCATATTCTCGGTGGCTTCACTGATTTCCCTGAGGTCCTATACCGTCCAGTATTCCCCCCTGAGTTTCTTTCCAGGGAGAATGCAGTTGTTACAGGCTTATTGGCCTGGTCTAATAAGGCCCTGGTCAGTTAGGCCCTGTATGACAGGGGCGATGCCCAGCAAGGCCTCCGGATGGGGCGGGTACTGTTCTCTATGGGCCACGTATGTGCACTTCTGCACACGGTACGCCAGGTGTTGGGCACAGCCTTTTCGCTCTAGGGACTCTGGTCTGAAGTGCTGGGTGCAAGGCCTCTGCACATGGTACCCTGTGAGCAAGTGAAACTCCACTAAGCACAAAGGGGAAAACAGTTAGATTTTATCACCCACGTTCTATTTTTATTTCCCGGGAATTGTTCATGGGCTTTGCCGGTGAAACACTCAGATTCATCTTACAACTTTGGGTATTAATACCTACACGCAGGTCCCAGAGTTCTGAACCAGAGGCTAAACACCCCTGGGATAGAATTCCTATGAAGCGAGTTATGCATAGTCATGGTTATAGTCATGGGTCACTAACATATAGTACCAAGTTTTAAAATAATATTTATAGTAACTTAGTATGTAGTTTATTATATGTAGTAAATATATTTTACTACATGATGTGCTGTATAGAGAAAAGTACATGTATTTATACAGTACTATACACTACACAATATATATGATATATAAAAGTATATAGATTATTATAGTTTACCATGTACATATATGTGTGTATATAGAAAGTACACTCATTCATTTATTCATTTGTGCTGTGAAACTGGACATTTTCACATGATATTTTGTACCACCTCTCGTCTTAAAGTGGAAGACACACCTATTTTAAAGCCATAGTATTTTTTCAGTTGCTCCTGAGATAGAGGTTGAGTTCATCATAGGAAGAAGACAAGACTTCTATTTTGTTTAGAGGCCTTTGAATTAAGCAAAGGAGAAACAAAAGCCTCTTCTAAAAAGGTCTTCATTAAGGGCAGAGATGTCTCTCTAAAGAGATTTCTGTGTCAGCAGGAAAGGAGAGACTCTCCTTCCTCTGGAACAAAGTGGGAGTTGGCAGCTTCAACCCTGATTTGGGGGAGAGGTGATCCAAAGCACTGGCAACTCTGGGAAACAGGCTGACCCCACTGAGGCAGGAGAAGAGGGGCCAGTTGGGACATTTCAAGGCCAGGATTCAAGGTCTAGGTCACCCTTTCTATGGTACAGTTTCCTGCTCTCACCTCCACGCATCTAGTAAATGAAGTAGGGCTAAGGTGATGAGAGATGCCCAACAGAGAACTTAGGAGTGGGAGCCCAGAGGAAGGCCCTTAGGACAGATAGGGAGAGCAGGGAAGCATTCTGCAGGAACCCCCAGAAGTACCTGGGAAGGGCAGCTTGGTACAAGACTGCAACTGCAGTGGATCAACTAGGAGAAGAGCTCAAACAATTGTGATGCAATTATGAATGGAAGTTGGAGAATCCCAGGACATCTGGGATACAATGAACTCAACAGTATTGACTATCAATTCTGTATCCAGAACTAGAAAGACCATGGTGAACAAGATAGACATGGTCTTGAACCTCACAGATACAACAACTATGTACAAATATGAGGTTGATTCCAATAGAGACTACAGTCTGTGAAAGTGTCAGCAAACTTCTTCTATCAATGACCAGATAATGCACATTTTAGGTTTAGGGTCATATGGTATCTGTCACAACTACTCCACTCTGCCACTGTAGTGTGAAAGCAGTCACAGACAATGAGTAACAAAACAGGCATTGTTGTATCCCAATAAAGTTTTATTTATGGACACCAAAATTTGAATTTCATACAGTTTTCACATGTCACAGAATGTTGTTTTTTTTCAACTACTTAAAAATTCAGAAATTATTCTTAACTCACAGGTTATCCAAAAACAGGTGGCAGGCTGGATTTGGCTCCTGGGGTGTAGTTTGGCTATCTCAGGTTGTCAGTTAACCTTAAATATAAATAAGAATAATTTTTAAAAGCCTGTGGTTTTGAGAATTTGCTAAGTGTCAGGTGCTATGTTAAGTATGTTTCACTATAATAATATTACACTTACAATTTGGCTTTCCAGTGGACTTTCTTGAGTGGGAAAGGAGAGAGTGACAGTGCAGCTACTTTTCCAAGTATTGAGCATAGCTGTGGGTGATGTCACTCTATGAACATCAGCCACTATATGTCTCTTTTTTTTTTTTACTTTTTTTTATTGGAGTATAATTGCTTTACAGTGTTGTGTTAGTTTCTGCTGTACAGTAAAGTGAATCAGCTATATGTATACATATATCCCCATATCCCCTCCCTCTTGGACCTCCCTCCCCACCCCATCCCACCCATCTAGGTCATCACAGAGCACCGGGCTGAGCTTCCTGTGCTATACAGCAGGTTCCCACTAGCTACCTATTTTACACATGGTAGTGTATTTATGTCAAACCTAATCTCCCAATTCATCCCACCCTCCCCTTCCCCGCCATGTCCACACGTCTGTTCTCTGCCTCTGTGTTTCTATTCCTGCCCTGCAAATATGTTCATCTGTACCATTTTTCTAGATTCCACATATATGTGTTAATATACGATATTTGTTTTTCTCTTTCTGACTTCACTCTGTATGACAGACTCTAGGTCCATCCATATCTCTACAAATGATCCAATTTCATTTGGTTTTATGGCTGAGTAATATTCCATTATATATATATATATATATATATATATATATATATATATATATATATATATATATATATATACACTGCATCTTCTTTATCCATTCATCTGTCATTGGACATTTAGGTTGTTTCCATGTCCTGGCTATTATAAACAGTTCTGCAATGAACATTGGGCTACATGTGTCTTTTTGAATTATGGTTTTCTCAGGGTATATGCCCAGTAGTGGGATTGCTGGGTCATATGGTAGTTCTATTTTTAGTTTTTTAAGGAACTTCCATACTGTTCTCCGTAGTGGCTGTATCAGTTTACATTCCCACTAACAGTGCAAGAGGGTTTGCTTTTCTCCGCACCCTCTCCAGCATTTATTGTTTGTAGATTTTTTGCTGATGGCCATTCTGACCAGTGTGAGGTGATACCTCATTGTAGTTTTGATTATCTCTTTTTAAATAAAGCGTTGAAATAGCTGACCTAGCCATCTCTCAAAGTCACCAAATGCCAAGCAAGAAGGGATCATCAAGTCCAATCCTGCCACTTTATTAAAGAACATCCGAGTCTTAGAGGGAGTTACAGAAAGGGCACCCAAACACAGCAGCCGTCCTGCCACATCTCCTGGCCCCATTTACCGCTGCCTTTCCCCATCCTCAGTGACCATTCAGCTTCTGGTCACAAATTGGCAAATGGGATCACAGAAAACCGGGTGGCTTTGGGTCAACAGAGCATCTTGCCCAACAAGGGAACATTCAGCTAAGAGTGACTCTCTCTGGGGCGGGGGGAGAGACAGATTTAACAGGCATCTGGGCAGGAAACACTGCCCTGTTTATTGATGGAAAACTGTTTGCCAGGTTAAGAGCTCTTTGGGGACCTTTGAAGATGTTTGGCAAAGCCCAGTCCCAAAAGCTGACGTGTGCTGAGAAAAAAAATCTGTGGGCCTCTGAAAACTGAGCAGCCAAAAGGCTACCTCCTCAGAAGCCTATGAAGGGAGCAGCATGAAAAGTTCCACTTCCAAAGAGGATGCATGGGAGTGAGCTACCGTCTCTTTAAGAGGTGCCCCTCCTCCAGGAATTAGTCAGCCACTCCACCCTGGCCCTGTAACTTCTTTAGAGCAATTTGCAGAACTGTAATTAGTCACTTGTATGTATGTTATACACGCAAGCCCCAAGCCTGTGTGCTGTGCTGTACTAGCAAAGTGCCAGGCACATAGTAAAAACTTACTGACCACAATGAGACACCGCCTCACAGCCATTAGGATGGCTCCTGTCAAAAGAAACAGCAGGGCTTCCCTGGTGGCGCAGTGGTTGAGAGTCCGCCTGCCGATACAGGGGACGCGGGTTCGTGCCCCGGTCTGGGAAGATCCCACATGTCACGGAGCGGCTGGGCCCGTGAGCCATGGCCGCTGAGCCTGCGCATCTGGAGCCTCCACAGCGGGAGAGGCCACAACAGTGAGAGGCCCGCGTACCGCAAAAAAAAAAAAAAGTACATGGTTGATGGTAAAATGGTGCAGCTGCTATGGAAAACTGTGGCAGTTCCTCAGAAAGTTAGAAATAGAACTACCATTTGACCTGGCAATTCCACTTCTGGGTATATATCCAAAAGAATTGAAAGCAGAATCTTAAAGGGATCGTTTTACACTCATGTTCGTAGCAGCACTATTCACAACAGCCAAAGGTAGAAGCAACCCAAGCATCCATCGATGGACGACTAGGTAAGCAAAATGTGGTGTAACATACGATGGAATATTCAGCCTTCAAAAGGAAGGAAATCCTGACACACGCCGCAGCATGGATGAACCTTGAAGACTTTATGTTTAAGTGAAGTAAGTCAATCACAAAGAGACAAATATTGTATGATTCCACTTACATAAAGTAGCTAGAGTAGTCAGACTCATACAAGCAGAAAATAGGATGAATGTTGCCAGGGCTGACAATGTCAGTACACTTAACATTACTGAACTGTACACGTAAAAAATGGTTAAGATGGTAAATTTTATGTTATATGTATTTTACCACAGTTTTTAAAAGTGAGTTTTAAAAATAACCAACTTCTTGAATAAATGAAGATCGCTGCTGGGGAGACTGTCAGCTATGTGGAACAGAATCCAATGCAAGCCTAATTAAGCCAAAAGAAAATTTTATTGGCTCACGTGACCAAAAAATCCAAAGGTAGATGCTTCAGATATAGCAGGATCCAGGTGTTCAAATGATACCATCAGGAATCTGTCTCCATCTCAGCCCTGTCCCCATGTTGTGGGAAAGATGAGCACACAACTTTTGCAAGATGGATTTGCTGTTCATCAGTGTAAGTTTCTCTCTGAATTGGACACTAAGTGGGGACTAGTTTAAAATCCTCTCAGGCTCACCTCACACTTCAGGGAGTGTGGGATTGGGTGGGAACAGTGGGGAAGACTGTGACTCGAAGGGATTTTTTTCAGAGCGATGAAAACTTGTGGTGGTGGTGATTTCACAGATCTATACATGTGTTTAAATTCCTAGAACTGAACAGTCCCAAAAGCCAGATTTTCTGTGCATTAATTAAAAAATAAAATTTATAATATATCAACAAAATGTAAGGGGGGAAAAAAAGAGTGGACGAGAAATAATAACCTGCTTAGATAATCAGGAAATTTTGAAAAGTAAGGTAATGGAACTACTAGAAGTTTTTTATTTTAATCTGGTAATTTAAAACCCAGAGGAGGGACTAACAGGCAATTTAAACCTAGCTAAATAGAAAATTGATGAACTAAAAAATTCTAAATAGATTACCCAGAAAGCCACATGGAGACATAGAGATAAAATATATGAAATAAATATTAAGTGACATAGAAGATAAGAGGGCCTAACAAATATCTAATCAAAGTTTATGTAAACAATAGAGAGAATGGAAAACATAATATTTGAAGGTATGATGGTTGTGGTTTTTTAGAAATTAGTAAAAGATATGAATCTGGAGATAGGGATCTGGATCAGCCCAGCAAATCCCAACCAGAGTAGATAAAGCTCTTACTTACGCATCATGGTACAATTACAAATAGCAACACAAAGATCTTAAACGCAGCCAGAACGAAAAGAAGGTCATTTGTAAAGGAAACAAGTCGACAGCACACATCTTATCAGTAACATGGAAAGCCAGCTGTGAGTGAATACAAAGCAGAAATAACTGTCAGACTAGTTTGTGCACTCAAGCAAAGCCATCTTCCAAGAATGTGGGCTACATGCAGACATTGTCCGAAACTCAAGAAGTGGAATAGTTTATTACCAAGAGATCCCACTAATATAATTTCTAAAAGATATATTTCAAAGAGAAGAAAAGTAAGCCCATAAAGAAAATATGAAATTTAAGAAGGAACAATACCAAATACATTGGTAAATAGGTAAATATAAAATATTGTGTAAAAAAAAAGTGAACATAATAGTAATACTTTATTTGTGAGGTATAAAAAGATAGACTTAAAATACTGTCATATGGGAATGTGAACACTCCCCAAGGCTTTACAAATGATTATATCTATACAGTTGACCCTTGAACAACATGGGTTTCAACCGTGTGGGTCCATTTATAGACAGAAATGTGGGTCCATTTTTCAGTGCATACATACTGCAGTACTACACAGTCTGCTGTTGGTTGACTCTGCAGACGCAGAGCTGCAGATATGGAAGCCCACTGTGAAACCGTCTGCAGATTTTTGACTGCACGTTGTGTGTGTGTGTGTGTGTGTACACACACACATGCATATAGATATGTATGTGTGTCTATGTATATATGAATATTATTCAGCCATAAAAAAGAAGGCAATCCTGCCATTTGAAGTTTTGGATGACATGAATGAAGCTTGAGGGCATTATATTTATGTGAAATGAGCAAGACAAATACTGTGTGATCTCACTTACATGTGGGATCTCAAAAAGCCAAACTCATAGAAATAGAGAGTATATTGATAATTGCCAGTGAGCTGAAGGCTGTGTGAAAGCCTTATCGTGGTAATCGTTTCTCAACATATATGTATATCAAGCCATCACATTGTATACCTTAAGCTGATACAACATGGCATGTCAACAATATCTCAATAAAGCTAGAAAAAAATAGTAATACAAGTTAAACTTAAAAGTAGTCATCACATTAGGAATAACAAAAGGAGGAGATATTCTACTACTGTTTGAAACTGTTCTCCAATTCAAAAAAAAGTTGCTCACATCATTGACAAATAAGTGAAATTCCCACAGGTCTTCATCCTTTCAGTTTTGCCTTTCTCATTAACCTACAGCTCAACTAACTAAACTAACTAAAAAGCTCAACTAACATTCTTGTCAAAGCTACACTCATTCATCCGTGCAATCAGAGATTGACTGAGGACACAAGAGTTTGGTGAAAATCAACAAAAGGATTCTGTAAGAATTAATTGGATATTTGGAGTTTACAGTAAAGAATATTGTATTTTTAATTATTTGTAAATGGAATGTTACACATCCTTTGTATGATAAAATTTATAATAAACACATATCATTTATAATATATGTAGATAGTAATATCCAGAGCAGCCACTACAAAAACCATGTGAGATACATCTAAAAACACTAGAAATCAAGTTGGAATCTTAAAGAGCATTCAAATAACCTACAGGAACGCAAGAAATGAGAAACAGGGAAGCAAACAGAAATCAAATAATAAAATGGAAGACTTAAGTTCTTAAGTTCATTGTCTTAAATGTTAAGTGGTCTGAATACACCAATTAAAAGGCAGAGATTGGCAGATTGGTAAAGCGGATAACAAAGCAAGATCAACTATATCCTGCCTTCAAGAAACTCAGTTCAAACTCAATGTCGTAGGTAGGTTAAATTAAAAGGCTGAAAAAAGATATCCCATGCAAACAGTTTTTTTAAAAGGCAGAAGTGGCTATAATATCAGAAAAAAATAGACTTCAGAGCAAAGAAAATTAGAAACAAAGAAGACATTACATAATGACAAAAGGATCGATTCATCAGGAAGACATAACAGTTCTAGATATGTGCATATCAAACAGCAGAGCCTCAAGATACATGAGAGGAGAAATAGAAAAATACACAGTAGTAGTTAGGACTTCAACATCCCCCTCTCAGCAGCAGAACTGCTACAAGAAAGTCAGCAAGGATATAGAAAATCTGGGCTATGCAGTCCACCAACATGATCTAATTGACATATATGGAACACTCCACCCAACAACAGTAGAATACACACTTTTTTTTCCCTAGTGCTCATGGAATATTGACCAAGATAGATTGTATTCTGGTCCATAAAACAAACTCCACAAAAATTTTAAAATTAAAATCATAAAAGTGGTCAAGGACATAAAAGATGGGGACAAACTGAAGAACTATTCCAGATTGAAGGAGACACGATAAAATGCAGTGCATGTTCCTAGATGCAATCAGGACCACCTGTTGGGACAGGTAGCAACATGTGAACAGGGTCTGTAGATGAGATGGCAGTGTTGTATCAAGGTTGATTTCCTTCCTTGAAGGGTTGTGTGATGGTTACGTAGGAGAGTGTCCTTGTTTGGAGGAAATACACACAGGAGAATTTAGAGGCGATAAGGCAACACATCTGTAGCTTATATTCAAGTGGTTCATAAAAACTAATGATGAGTTTGCACACACATACAGACATTATAGAAAGAAAAAGAATAATGAATTAATGAAGTGAAATGTTAAAACGTTGAGAATCTGAGTAAAGGAGATATGGATGCTTTTTTGCTGTTCTTCCAACTTTTACGTAAGTTTGAAATTATTTCAAAATAAATTATTTTGAAACAATGAAAGTTAAATGTTAGCAAAGGCTGAAGGAATCCATCCACTAAAAGAAACACAAAGTAGGTTCTTCAGGCAGAAGACTCATGTAGTTACAGAAATTAAGACAGTGGTACTTGTGTGAGGAGAGGCAAATAGGCCAACCAGTGGAACAGACCCACATGTATTTAGACATTTGATTGATGACAAATTATTAACAGTGCTATATTAATTAGATATCCACGTGGAAAAAGAATACTGACCCCTTCTCACCCCCTTCACTAAATATCCTGTTTTCATAAAGGATGCTATGAGGCTTGAATTCACAATTAGGAGACAGAATACATCCTCCCCACTTTTTCACTGATTGCAGGTTACCACTTAGCACTTCAGCTGTTGGCAGGCTTAAGTTGCACCAACTTTGGCATGGAAATCAGGGTTTCAGAATGGGACCAGCAGCAGTGAGGGTACATAGGAGACTCGATATAGTGACTATAGCTGGCAGACCTGTCTGCAAGCATATGTGACATGCCCCCAGGGTCTACCACACAGGAACGGAGGGTCCCTTGCCGTATTCTAGAAGTTCTGGGTGAGCAGGTGGAGGCAAGGGCCAGTTGGATATTACTGTTAAAGTGACTCCAGGGGGCTTCCCTGGTGGCGCAGTGGTTAAGAATCCGCCTGCCAATGCAGGGGACACAGGTTCGAGCCCTGGTCCGGGAAGATCCCACATGCTGGGGAGCAACTAAGCCCAGTGTGCCACAACTACTGAGCCTGCATTCTAGAGCCCGTGAGCCACAACTACTGAGCCCATGTGCCACAACTACTGAAGCCCATGCACCTAGAGCCCCTGCTCTGCAACAAGAGAAGCCACCGCAATGAGAAGCCTGTGCACCACAACAAAGAGTAGCCCCTGCTCACCGCAACTAGAGAAAGCCCGCGCACAGCAATGAAGACCCAATGCAGCCAAAAATAATTAATTAATTAATTTAAAAACAAAAAGTGACTCCAGTTGAACTCACAGGAACACAAAGCTATGAGCTCCCCGTAGGTCTGAATTAAGTCTTATCTACCTCTGTGTCCTCAGTGTCACGCATAGGGTAAGTGTATTGGTTTGCTCAGGTGGCCATAACAAAGTACCATAGGCTGAGTGGTTTAAACACGGAAATTTACTTTCTCATAGTTGCGGAGGCTGGAATTCCTTTGTCGGTGTGGTTGGTTTCTTCTGAGGCCTCTCTCCTTGACGAGTAGATGACTGGCTTCTCCCTGTGTCTTCACATGGTCTTCCCTCTGTGTATCTGTGTCCAAATGTCCTCTTCTTATTAGGACACCAGTCATACTGGATTAGGGCCCACCCTAATGACCTCATTTTGACTTAATCACCTCTTTGAAGACCCTGTCTCCAAAAACCATCCCTTTCTGCAGTCCCGGGGGTTAGGACTTCAACACACGAAAGCGTTGGGGGGTACGATACAGCCCATTTGACACTCTGTGCTAAGTAAGTGAATGAGTGCGTGAGTGAATGATAGATGCCTCCGTTACAACATCTCTTCTCTGAAAGAAGGTTTGAAGCCCAGATGCCTGAGCAGAGAGTATGTAGGCATTTATGATGGTCCTGGACCCCTCCTCTTCAGCCAGTGAAACAAAGTGGAGGGTGCAGCCATCCCCAGTGGGACACCAGCGAGCCAAGCTTAGTGCTAATACAGTCTACTTATGTTATGGCTACTGCTTTGATATCTTCAATATTCCAGCACTAAACCTTGAGGCTAATTTTCCAAGTGCCAAGGAGGCTTTCAAGTGTCAGATGCAGTCAGCTTTTGGAAATTAACCCTCACCAGTCCACAAATCCTGTAGAACACGTTTAGACACACAACCACCACCCTAAGAAATACTTCGATTGTCATGATATGTGGTAGGAGGATAAACTGACCTATAGCCGTTTATTTCCAATTTTCCAGGTCAGGACAACCCTTATAGCCAGAGTCCTAATTTCAAATATATAATTCCATTGTCTTCACATATATCCTTGTGATCAGTGGAATACATTCCCAAATTTTGGTAACTAAGGAAATGGTGGTATAAAGCTTGGATATCGGAATATTAAACCTGGTCCTACTCTCTAAAGATATCGCCACCTGTAAATATGCATGCTTTGGAGTTAATCATCTCACTGGTCCCTTTCAGTCTGACTGCTTATCTCTAGATACCCTTTATTCTTTATAAAATTATGGCTTTGATATCTGTCACTTCATATTTATTCATTTATTATTTTGATCAATATTCATTCAGCATTCTTTCATCTGATCAATATTTACTGAGTGTTTACTATGTGTTAGGCACTAAGACCTCATGTACAGCAGTGAAAGAAGGTTCCTGCTACCATGAAGCTTATGTATTAGTGGGGAGATGGATACTAAGTAAATAATAACAATTATAATTAGAATAATTGAAAAATGTAATTGAAAACCATGTGAAGATCAGAGTATAATCCAGTTGAAGGGAACAGAATATGCAAAAGCCCTGAGGTAAGAACAAGAGTTTTTAGAGGAACAGAAAATAAGTTCAGTGTGGCTCTGAGTATCAGAAGTTCAGTAAGTGTCCAGAATGGTATGTTCTGTCATTTGGTTTAAGCTGAATTCTCCCAAGCATTTGGGAACTAGGAAAGGACATTCGTTCTTGTTAACAAGTAACTTCTCCATTATCCCTTTCATGAGTTTAGGTTTGGACCATGGCTACTCTTAAGCTTCATCCTCTAACTTGAAGCATCCCAGTGGTTTTAGCTTATCTCATGCCACCTCAAGCCCTCTCGATAAAAATAACTTTGTCCTTTTTCCATTCCCAGTACTTAACACTTAGTGAGCTCTTATCATGTGTCAGGTGCCCTGCTAAGCACTGGACATGCATTATCTCCTTTAATCCCTACAACAACCTTGTTAGGGATGGTATCATTTTACAGGCAAGAAAACTGAGGCTCAGGGAGACTGGATGACTTGTTCAAAATCACTAAAGAAAGAAGTGGGGGAACAGAAATTTGCCTTGTCCAGGAGTTTGCCATGCTACCTTTGGCCGCACTCTATTGGCTGCCCTTCTCTCCCACATGATGGACATGAGCCTTGACCTAACTCAGTTCCTAAAATCATGGAGGATCTCAGGGAGTCCTCAGGCTCTTCTAAGGGACCTTTCAGTTCTGCCAGTTTACTGGTTCCAAATGCCGTTTGGGACCAGATCCAGGCTGACTTCATCTGAGTCTCAAGGGAGGATTTTAAAAAAAAAAAATAGATGCTAGGATTTGAACCCAAGGCTAAAAATCATCTGCCTCTTTTGGAAAGCTCCCCCAGGTGATTCTGGTAAGCAGCAAAGAAGAGGTCAGGTTTATCCAGCCTGAGCTTCCTGATATAAGCAGCCTGTGCCAGGAAACTTTCAGAAGTGGAGAGATGATCACATACCAGTTTGATAGACCTAGTATTTGGAACCTTCTTTCTTCTTTGCCTGAACTCTGCCCTTCCAAACTTTGGTTGCCTGAAGAAATGAGGTCATCCAGTGTCAACCAATAATGCCATACAGTTGAAAATTCTTATAGCTGATAAACAACATCACATCCCATTTCCTAGAACTGTGCTGCTTTGTTCTGATTTTTTGTAAGGGAAAAAAAACACAAGCAAACACAGCACTTCAGAGTGCAAATCATAAAAGAAAAGCATGTGTGCCTCACTATATCCACTTAGCAAAAAGATCAAAGGTACAGAACGAAGAGAAGGAAGTGGAAAGAGGAACAGGGGAGGAAGAAGTCGATGGGGATAGAAAGAGAAAGAAGAAAGATTAGGTCAAATATGGGCTCTACTGACTAGTTCTGAATTTTTAAAACCCACTTTCACTCTTACTCAAAAGAACCATAGAGAAAATTTTCCCTTACCAAGAGTGTTGTACCTTCATTGGCCCAAAAGATCCAGGAAAGTTTTAATCCTTAATGCACAAAAATTCCCCAAGAGCCCAAGAAGAGCTGCTTTGCTGGATTGTGATAGAAAGCCCACGCCTTCATGTATAATAGAAGACGTTTAGGGCAGCAATACAACCCTTCCTGCTTACACACAGACTCCAAACCGTCGCTAATGTGCAGCTACCTCAGGAAGCTCTCTGAAGCAATTAAAAATGGTTATTCTGCTGCCTAGGAAGAGTCTGAGCTCATCCTAGCCTTTGCATGGATTGTGGCAACACACTAAGGAGTTATTCACTTCACTCGTACTCATTATGCAAACTTTTCTCAAACTGCGATTGCTAAACATGTAGAAGGCTCATTACTTTTTTTTTCAAAATAACACAAATAGTGAAGATTGTTTTTGATAAGCATTTCCTCTTAATTTATCCAGTTGATTTCTAATTTGCCAAGTGTAGGAGGTAAAATTATATTATGTGTGGTCTCCACCCCCTCAGGAAAATTTTGCTTCTGAAATTGTAATGCTGCAATCTTCATCTTCCACATAGGAAACCTAATTTAATTCATAGCAAATGTTGTACTGAATGGAGTGTTATTTTGCATTTCATCTGTGATATACACAAGTCTCCAAAAATGGAAGGAAAAAATTGATTACCTCATTAGGCTGTGTAGTTTAGAGCAGTGTTACTCAATGTGTGATCTACAGTCCAGCAGCGCCAACAGGACCTAATATTTTGTAGAAATAAGAACCACTGCTTGGGCTTCCCTGGTGGTGCAGTGGTTGAGAGTCCGCCTGCCGATGCAGGGGACACGGGTTCGTGCCCCGGTCCGGGAAGATCCCACATGCCGCAGAGCGGCTAGGCCTGTGAGCCACGGCCGCTGAGCCTGCGCGTCCGGAGCCTGTGCTCCGCAACAGGAGAGGCCACAACAGTGAGAGGCCCGTGTACCACAAAAAAAAAAAAAAAAAAAAAAATCCAGAAAAGATGAAAATGCATGCTCTCCACTGTGGTTGAAGGATAGCAAGGATCCAGTCCACAAGAGTTCCTGGAACTCATGTGACCCCCAAGTCCGGGTGCTTTTGCTTCAAAGTATTTCAGAAACCACAAGTAGGAGTGTGGAAAGGAAAAAAGTTCCATCTTCAAATTTGAAGCACTTAAAATCAGTTACGAATAACCCATTTTTAGGGTTACTGAGATTTGGTCATTCACAAGGCAACTGAAACACTTTACAGTAGGTCCACTAGAGGCCCTGAAGTAGAGATTGTCACAGCCATTTCCCAAGATACTTGTTGTTCATGTCCCTTTGGAGAGAGTATGTCCAGTTCACCTCAATTCCTTTCTCTAAGGGGGGGTGTGTGTGTGTGTGTGTGTGGTGGGGTGTGTGTGTGTGTGTGTGTGTGTGTGTGTGTGTGTGTGTGTGTGTCTGTCTCCAAGCACTTTCTCATTTGGAGCCTCTGCTCGTGCTCTTCTTCCTGCCTGGTGGGATTATACCCTGCTCCTACTTCTAATGCTACAGATCTCAACTTAAACGTTAACTTCTTTTTTTTTTTGCGGTACGTGGGCCTCTCACTGCTGTAGCCTCTCCCGTTGCGGAGCACAGGCTCCGGACGCGCAGGCTCAGCGGCCATGGCTCACGGGCCCAGCCACTCCGCGGCATGTGGGATCTTCCCAGACCGGGGCACGAACCCATGTCCCTTGCATCGGCAGGCGGACTCTCAACCACTGAGCCACCAGGGAAGCCCTTAAATGTTAACTTATGAGTGAGGCCTTCCTTGACCATTCTTTTAAGTAAGTCCTTTGCTATTATCTGTCTGTCAGCCCACTCATATTTATTAAACACTTTGTGCCAGGCTGTTTATTCTCTAGGTATAAAACTGTGACCAAATAAAGGCCCTGACCTCAAAGAGCATTTTGAAATAACCTGTTCACTTTTTTTCTAGTGGGAGGGGCTCTCTTCCCCTTAGAATAAAGGTTGTATGAGGGCATGGACAGGTCTGTTTAGCTCATCGTTATATGCACTCCCAGCACACATGACAGTACCAGGCATCCATTTGTCACAGGGTTTGTGAATGAGTCAAGGAGTAGATGACGTCTTCACTACATTGGCCACCAACTGACTGGAACCCTAGACCTGAGCTAAGCCAGATTCTCTCTCCCAAGAGTTTAGAATTTGATCCATAGACACAGACAGAAAGTGACTCCAATGGTAAGGTCCCCAGATCTGCCCTAGTTCCTGCCTGTCCCTAGGCCTGGTTGTCTAACTCCTTTTGGAGCTCATGAAACAAATCTTCCTTCCAATAAATTTCCCAAAGGCAATTTTAATCGTTCTCTGTATCTAGCAACTCATTAATGCCACTGATCAGCACAAAAAAGCATTAATCAGCTCACATCAAAATCTGGCTTCAGTGGCTTCCTGCTGTTTTAGAATGAAATCCAGACTCCTTACCAGTGCTGGAAAGGTCCTATGTGGTCGGGCCCTGCTTACCTCTCCTACCCTCAGTGGGCTTCTTTCTGTTTCTTAAGCAATCTGAGTTGTTTTCCACCTCAGGGCCTCTGCACGTGCTATTCCCATTACCTGGAATGTTCTTCCCTCAGCTCTCCAAATGTCTGGCTTCTCCCTAGCCATCAGCTCTCCACTCAAGTGTCACCTCCCCAGAGAGGCGTTCTAAGTCAGTCTTGGACCCAGCACTCCTCAACTGACACATTCACATTAGAACATCAGAGGAAGGACTGTTTACAAAGGTGTGGGGAGCAATAGTGCAGTACCCCAGAAACAAAAGAGGGGTTGGTACCCCTCTTAAGTCTGAAGGGAAGAAGGCAGGGGCTGTCTGGGACCCAAAAGGAGAGTTCCATGGAGAGGGCTGCCCCCAGAGGGGCTTTGACCTTCTGTCCAGTGAGTCACCAGCTCAAGGCAACCAAGCTCAAGCAAGGAGAGAGCCCTGGAGGAAAATACCCTGAAATCGTTCTCCTCTCTCCCTCTGTTCTCCTGCCAGGATTCCCTGTTGACCAAACCCATCTGAAACCAGAGGGCAAGGAAGCCTCTTGAAATGGAACAGGAGTTGGCAAACTTTTTCTGTAAAGGTCCAGTTGGTACTATTTTCAGCTCTAGGGGCCATGCAGTCTCTGTCATAACTACTCAACTCTGATATGGTAGCATGAGAAAAGGCGAACAATACATAAATGAATGGGTGTGGTTGTGTTTCAGTACAACTTTATTAACAAAAACAAGCAGTGAGCCGTATTTGCTTGGGCTGCATGTAGAACATTCAAGATAATCTACGGGGTCAGAGGACAGGGTGGAAAAACGTGGGGAGTGGCTCTAGGGTTCAACAGAATGTATCTAGCATCCCTTCTCCGGCTACCCCATCTAAAATACTCCACTCCCCTCACAGATACAGAGAACAAACTAGTAGTTACCAATGGAGAGAGGGGAGGGGTAAGATAGGGGTAGGGAATGAAGAGGTTCAGACTACTACCTATAAAATAAATAAGCTACAAGGATATACTGTACCAAATAAGGAATATAGCCAATATTTTATAATAACTCTAAGTGGAGTATAATCTGTAAATATTCTGAATCACTGTGTTGTACACCTGAAACTTACATAACATTGTAAATCAACTGTACCTCAATATAATAATAGTTTAAAATTAAAAAATATAATTAAAAAAATACTCCACTCCCCCAACTCACTATCACATTATCCTATTTTATTGCCTTCCTTACAGATTGTAAGTATCTCATTTGTTTGTCCATCAGAGTAGGTATCATGGCTCTCTTGTTTGCCACTATATCCCCAGCACCTTAAATAGTGCCTGACATGTGGTAGCTTCTCAAATAAATATTACTGAGTGAATAAGAAGACTTAACTGACAAAGTGTGATACAGGTTGACAAAACCAGAACATCTGGACTCCTTAACTCAGGTGCACCAAATGATACACTCCAAACATAGAGACTCAGCTCTCGCTCTCTAGCCCACATGTAGGTGCAATCCTTGTCTACTCTCCAGTCTTCCTAATACCCACCAGATCAAGCCTGCTCAGCTGTCACCCCTAGCACCTCCACCACCCATTACTCCAGGCTGCCATTCCACGGGTCAGTTTTCAGCCTTTCAGAACCTAATCTGGTTTGCAGTCCAGATTCTTTGGAGGTGATTCTGCTTCAGGAGACCTCCTGCGAACATGGCGAGCCACATGCAAGTCCCCACTAGGCAAGGGAAGGAGAAGGCTTTTATAGAGGGGAAGAGGCAGTGGGAGGGCTCTAGGAAACAAAGAGTCCATGGCTTGTCATTGGCTGAGTCCTTGCCAGGAAAAGAGAGGAATCTTTCTTCTTCCTGTTGGGCACTGTTATCATCACAGGGCATGAGGGCTCCCCCTTCTGGTCTCCCAACTCTATTTAGTTGAAGTTTCTGTTTATTAATTTTTTATAGCAGGTTCATCCATGAGTTGCAGAGTATAGTCCAAAACACAGCATTTTCTCTCTCTATATGTACACATATGTATGTGTGTATATCATTATTTTATATATATATATATATATATATATATATATAAAATTATAGGCTGGATACAGTTCTTCTCTGGAACAATGGAGGATGAATGGGAAAAAGATTTTTAAGTCAGAGAGTTTGTGTTTTATGCCCCTCCATCTTCAAGTGGTTTCATTAAAAGGTGGTGTGGTTTACAAGGAGTTACATAATCTGGCCCCTGGAAACCTCTCTGACCTCATCACCTTCCACTCTCTCCTTGTTTACACTGCAGCAGACATGATAGAAAAAAAAAAAAAAAGGTGGTGTGGTTTAAAAAATTAACAGGACAGAATCTGTTTCACCCTCATACTCCCTCTCCCCTGTTTTGCTCATTTTTCCCCCTTGTGAGAGGATCAAACTTGTTGGAAATTGGAAACGTAAATGGTTTTCTAATAATATTAGCCAAAAAGGCACTGTTCTTTTGTAGCAAAGCCCTGAGACCATAGCAGTTACTTTATGACTGCTAAAGCCAGGTAGTTGAGACTAATGCAGAATCTGGCAGCAAATGTACTCAACTTCTTACCATTCCTGAAGATCTGGAACCTTTCTCTTGCATTTTCACAGATCAGCAGATTCTCAATCAATCTCTCTCTCTCTCTCTCTCTCTCTCTCTCTCTCTCTCTCTCTCTCTCTCTCTCTCTCTCTCTCTCTCTCTCTCTCTCTCTCTCCCCCCCTTCCTCCCTCCCTCCCTCCCTCTCTCTCTCTCTCTCTCTCCCTCCCTCCCTCCCTCCCTCCCTCCTTCCCTCCTTCCCTCTCTCTTTCCCGCCTTCCCTCTCCCTCCCTTCCTCTATTATGGAATCCTAGATACAACTAACATCAAAAAGCATACATTCAACATCACCCCATTGAATATTGTAGATCTAGGGATACATTTGGCATTGAGAAGTTGTTCTTTTTCTTTTTCTTTTTTTTTTTTTGTGGTACTCACAGGCCCAGCCGCTCCACGGCACGTGGGATCTTCCCGGACCAGGGCAGAAGCCCGTGTCCCCTGCATCGGCAGGCGGACTCTCAACCACTGCGCCACCAGGGAAGCCTGAGAAGTTGTTCTTTGAATCCATCTCATTTCATCTCATTTGAGTCATCTCATTTCTGTAGTCCATTGAATCTGTGATTGTTTCCTTGGCCTACATTTTAATTTTACCTTTGGTACATACCTTATAATATAATTTCTCAACCAGCAAGTCTGTTTCCTTTGCCTTTCAAAGACAGACGTCTACCCTGTAAAATCATGAGTCATAAAGAAACGATCACAAATGCTGATACCTGGGTACACAAGATGTCCATCACAGCATTTTTCATGCTTTGTGTAACAACAGAAACCCACTAAAAAGAACCTAAATAGCTAATTATCAGGGAATGGTTACATAAGTAATAATCCATCTAATTAACAGGAAACGATGCAGACTATGAAAATAGCGACAAAGAACGTTAATAGTGATATAACGTGTAGGAGGATTAGAAGGAAATATTCCCTTATTTTCGTGGCGGTTAACACTGGATGGCAGGATATAGGTGATACCTCGTCTTATTTACGCTTTCATTCATTTCCCTACTTTTCTAGAATGAAGGTATATTAGTTTTACATTTGGAAGTAAAACTGTTTTCAAAGGTCAAAAAGGGTAAGTTGCTACCTCAGGATTTAGAAAGCTGGAGTGAGTTTTTTCCCTCTCCTACGCTGGCTATTAGGAAGTCACTTTCTTCTCTCCTTTTAAAAGAGGGAAGGTATTTCCACATTATTAAGCAGTCAGCCAGTAGGGTTCATTCAAGAGCAATAAATTGACCTCTCAAGAGAAAATTAGTGAAGCTCAGGAAATTAGAGCTAGAAACCCCTACTGAGTGGTCTAACGCATCCCTCAAGAATCAACGCCATATACATTGCACTTTCTGGTATGGGCACTTCTTTTCAATCTAATTGTAAATGTTTCAAGTGATGGCGATTTCACTGCTGTATTTTAGACCAGTCAACAAACTATTAATCCATCTTCCCTGAGCAGAATATAATAACTCCAGCAAACTTCAGAGATGTCAAACTACCTCTCTTGCCTGGACCTGCTAGCTGAACAAGTATCTTAGACCTGGTTCAAATCCTGGCACCTCCACTCAGCTATAAGGCCTTATACAAGATAGTTTACCTATCTGATCCTAGGTTTCCTCAGCTGTAAAAAGAAACCTCTCAGGCTTCCCTGGTGGCGCAGTGGTTGAGAGTCCGCCTGCCATTGCAGGGGACACGGGTTCGTGCCCCAGTCCGGGAAGATCCCACATGCCGCGGAGCGGCTGGGCCCGTGAGCCATGGCCGCTGAGCCTGCACGTCCGGAGCCTGTACTCCGCAACAGGAGAGGCCACAACAGTGAGAAGCCCGCGTACCGCAAAAAAAAAAAAAAAAAAACCTCTCCACATATCTTACAAATGGTGCTGTAGGAATTAAATGAGATGATGCATGTAGGGAGTGCATTGAGTGCACACAGTAGGTGCTCAGTAAATGTTTGGTGATTCCAGAGTGCTGGACCGGTGTTGAACAGTTGTTTTCCTGACAGAGGAGATGGGCTATGCTGAGTCAACAACCCCTTTTTTGTGTGTATTTCCCTGGATGACACAAGTGGGTTGGAGTGGATGGTGCAGTTCATGACCTTGAAACAGCAAAATTCCATTTGGTACCCAATCCTTGGGCTTAGTCACACCAACTAATATCACCAGGCTCACATCACACATATGGCTCAGACAGCCACCATTGGAGCCTTTCCATTGTTGATAAGAGCTGCAACTAGAACACTGGCCATGGGGATGGGAACAAAAAGGATGGAGTGAAGAGTCATGTTTGACATGGAATCAGTAGAGTGTGATGAATTGTTCATGTAGAAGCTGAAGGAAAGAGAGTAATAATGCCCTCCAAGTTCCTAACTTGGATGACTACATGCACAGTTTATTGAGTCAACAAATATCTACTGAACACCTATTAAGAGCCAGGAACTGGGCACGAGGAACACCACAGTGAACAAAACAAACAAAAATCTCTGCTTTTGTGAGTTTACCTTCTAGTGGGAGAGACAGACAATAACTAGTAAACAAATAAATAGGACAGTTTCTGGTTGTGGTAATGTAGTGAAGGAGATAAATAGGATAAAAGGATGGAGAACAAGATTATGGAAGCCTGCTTTAGATATGATGGTCAGGGAAGGACTCTCTCAGGAGGTAAATACATGAGGTGATGGGCTCTGAAAATGAGGAGACAAAAGGTGAGGAGAGGGAGGGATACAGTCCGGGAAGAAGGATAGGAAGAGGCTAGGTGTACTCCTTGAGAAATGAAAAGGAAAAAAAAAAAAAAAAAGGCCCTTGAAACTGGGCATAGTGAGGGGAGAGGATTGGCCGGGGAGGAGGTTAATTAGCCAAGGACCAAGCCTTGAGAAGCAGGTTCTTGGGGAGGACATTTTCACATTTGACATGCTGAGTGTGAGGCACCAGAGGCAACCTAAAAACTAAAGATCCAGACCTACATCCTGCGAACTAGAGACCGTATTGGGATTTGGGAAAACGTTCCGTTCCGTCAAAATCACTGGGGAGTGTTCTAAAAATACGGACTTCTCAGGCATTCAAAATACAGATTTCTGGGGTGCCACCCTGGGAAGTTCTAATTCAAATAGATCTTGGTCAAGATCCGGAAATCATTTTTCATTTCTCCCAGGTAATTCTGATCCATTCATTCAAGACTACTGCTTGCATTCCTGGTACGTACCAGGACAGTTCTAAGTGCTGGAGACACAGCCCTGAACAGGTTACAGAGCTTATAGTCTCGAGAAAGAACAGACAGCAAACCAGTAAACAAAGTAAATTACCATAGTGATACATGTCACCCCCCCCGCAAAAAAAGCTGGTAAAATGTATAATAATTATGGGGACCTACACTAGATAAACCTAAAGAGCTCCCTGTCTCTCTGAGGAAGTGACATTTCAGTTGACAGCTGAGGCATAGAAGGAGCAGCCATGTGACAGTCTCGGGGAACACCATTCCAGGCAGAGGTAACAGCCGAGGCAAAGGCTTACTCGAGAGCTCAGTAGGTGAATCTAATTCTCTGGCTTATTCTCACTTGATTAACCAACCAAAATGGGGGAGAAGGCATGGTGGGAAAGGTACTGTTGTACTGTTTCATCATTTTTTAAATCATTTTTAAAAATTGAAGTACAGTTAATTTACAGTGTTTCAGGTGTACAGCAAGGTGATTCAGATAGATATGTAGATAGATAGATATCCCTTTTCAGTATCCATTATAGGTTATTACATGATATCAAATATAGTTCCCTGTGCTATACAGTAGTTCCTTGTTATTTATCTATTTTATATATAGTAGTATGTATACGTTAATCCCAAACTCCTAATTTATCTCTGTCTCCGTACCCCACCCCTGCTATCCCCTTAGGGAACCATAAGTTTGTTTTCTGTATCTGTGAGTCTGTTTCTGTTTTGTAAATGAGTTCATTTGTATCTTTTTTTTAGATTCCACATATAGGTGATGTTTCATCTTTATACGTTCACCCAGCAAGCTATGCTAAGCACAATACCAGATACTGTACCAAGGGCTGACACAAAGATGAGTGAGACAGTTCCCTGTCTCAGGGAGTTTGCAGTCCAGTGAGGGAGGTAGATATTCAAATCACTGTGGCCCATGAAATGAGTGAGAGCATCCCAGATAATCAAGTGATGTTCTGAGAAAGCCAAGCAGATGAGTAATACTTTCTCACCTCATCTCTCCGTATGATGGTGTGAGCAACTTTTTTTGAGACTCTACACACTAAAATTATTTGCACTTCTTTGTGACCCTGCCAGCTGAGACTATCTGGATTTTTCATGAAATATTTGCAACAATGGATATTGGGTTTGAGATACTGTATAATGACTATATTTGGGGGAAATATCATTCTAATAATAGCTAACATTTATTGAGCCCTTAGGATCACGTGGCTGGACATGCAGTCTCATAGTCTTTACAACATCCCTGTAAGGCAGGGTCTCTCATTCTTCCGCCTCTTTTGGATGAAAAAATCGGAGCTCAGTCAGGTGAGGGAATTTTCCTGAGGTCAGTCAACTCAGATGTGATGACTTCCCAGCTCTATCTGGGTTCGGAGCCCCAGTTCTGGTCCATACCGTCTTTCGTAAATTGCCCAGATACTGGTATGATTGCTATCCTCACCCCAGTTCCCAAAGTGGATCCCTGTCTCTCCTTTCCATCCCAGTAACCACCTGGGTTGTCTACACTAGTTAGATCTATCTGCTTCTCTCTTTCCTGTAGGTGGGAAAGTGGAGCGGAGAAGGACTCCTTGTTTCCACGCTTGGGGGAAAGTGGAGGGCACCGGGGCAGGCCCTGACCGGGTGGTGCCCATTGCCTGTCTACACTCCACTCCAGTCTCCAGAGGCCCCCTGTGCAGTGTGTGAAGGGTTCGGCCCCAAACTGAGCACCCTGTTCCCTGCCCACCTGTTAAGGAAATCAGTGGGGCTCAATGTTCAAAGTCTTAGAAGAAGGAGGGTGGGGCAGGGGAAGCTAATCCTTAAAGTCAAGAGGAAGTAATAAGTCTTTGGGCACCTCGGTAGGGTTGGATAGCCAACTGGATAGAGCTGTGTCGTCTGCTGTGACGCTGAATGTATTCAAATTCAGCTGCTTAAAAAGATGAGCTGGTCATCTTCAGCCTGTAGGTCAGCCAGTCTACAATGTAGAGTCTTTGCTTTCCCTTCCCTGAGCCTCCTTTTACTCCGGACTCTTAGGTGTGAGTCTGGGTGTCTGCCTGTTGGGCCCTGGGTGTGTCGTCAAGGAGTGCCTTCCCCCTATTTCTCAGGCTGGCGGGCTCCCTATCTCCTCCCCCACGCCCTCGCTCCCTCCCTCCCTCCCTCTCCTGCGGAGGCTCTTGGCCTGGGTCCCTGAGGCCAGGCGGGTGCAAGTGAAGGGCGCCGGAGGGGTGAGGTTACGTCTCCCTGGAGCCCCGCGCCGCTGGCTTTTCAGCGACTCGCCGGGAGCCCGTGGCCAGAGCCCCAGACAGCGCCGACCGCCTCCCTGCACCGTGCGCCTCGCCCATGTCTCAGTCCGCTCCCAGCTCGGACTTCAAGAGGGCTTTGGACAGCAGCCCCGAGGCCAACTCTGAGAATGACAAGACCGAGGAGGACGTGCCCATGCCCAAGAACTACCTGTGGCTCGCCATCGTCTCGTGTTTTTGCCCCGCGTACCCCATCAACATCGTGGCTTTAGTCTTCTCCATCATGGTGAGTGAACGAGGGCCCGCAGCAGCCAGGGAGGAGAGACCTGGGCGTGTAGAGCCCCTCCTGGGGGCCCCTCCTGGGGACTCTTCGCACTCTCCGCCCTCGGCCGCTCCCTTCCTCACAGCCCCGCGTGCACCGGGGGTGTTCTGTCCTCCGCAGCCCCTGCTCACCTTTCTCGGGCTCTCCGCACTCTCCCCCCAACCATCAGCGCCGCCACTGCGCTCCCTGTGGCTCTCAGAGCCCGGCCCAAGCCTCCCCCAGGCCCGCTTTTCACTTCTTCCAGCAGCGCCCGTGGTGCATTCTCTCCGTCCCGGGCAGGTTCTTCCTCGGACATTCCCGCTTCTCTCCCGGCCTCCTCCGACATTCCTGGGACCCATCCGATTCTTCTCAACCCGTTTTTCTGGAGGCTCAAAGCGCGCCACCCTCACAGGCAGCAGCACGCCCCGTCCCCTGAGCACGCAGGCTCCGCGCCGCTCTTCGCCCCGCCGGGGCTCGGCCTCTCCAGGGCGTGGCACTGTCTCTGTCTTTTAGCGCGGAGTCCTTTCTTTGCCGCGCCGGAGCGCCGCCTCCGCCACTCTCTGAGGGTCCCCAGGCGATCCCCGATGTCCTCTAGGCCCCTGGTCCCACACTTCAGCACGCCCTCTCTGCGGCTCCCGTCCCTTCGCACTTCTTTCTACGCCAGTTCCCTCTGCCTGGCTCCCTTCGGCACCCTTTGACCCCGCTCTCCAGTGAGCCCGCTCTCCAGGCCTTTCTTGGGCTACCCCTGTGCCCCTCTCACCAGCAGTGTGCGAGCACACCTTTTACTCTCTCTGCCCCAGCATGTCGTAGTCCCTCTCTCACTTCCTGCGCGGGGCCCTATGCCCGCCTCTCTTGGTGTCCCCCAAGGGCTTCCAGGCGCCCCTCCACCGCTGGGTCTTACGGCCTGGGAGCTCCCGGGAACCCACTGGGGACTCCTGCGCCCCGTGCAGCTCCGCGCGCCCTTTGCGCTGGCCTCCCGAGCTGCGCGCCTCTCTCTGACCGTTCCAGTCCCCCCTTCCGAAGCTCGCCTCCACCGCCCTCTTCCGCCCAGGTAGGAGCTCCGTGCGAACCCCACCGGGAGGGCAAGGAGCGCCCGCGAGGTCCTAACCTTATTGACTGGAGCAGCTGGGCGGGCACTGTCCCGGGACAACCCTTGCACTGAGCTCCCTCCCCACCTCTCCTGACCGAACTCTCCAGCCGCAGACCCGGGAGAGTCCGGATTCAGCTCAGTAAAGATCAAGAGCCGCCGCCCCCCTCCCCCCTTCAAGCCCGCCCTCACTTGCCCGTGGGTGGTTCCGTATTCGCTTCGTGGGTACACGCGAAGACCTCATTTGCACGCGCAGCTTGCCCTTTCTCAGACCCCGTTTGTACGCTATCTGCACCAACATTCAAGCGTTCAGCCGCTGAAGTTCTGACTACCTGGGTTCAAATCCCAGTGCCACCATGTACTAACTAGCTGTATGCATCTCTCTTAACGTCAGTCTCTTTGTCTGTAAAATGAGAATAATCAAAGCCATATGTCTTAGGGTTGTTGTATTAATGAGATAAAGTGTGACCCGCTTGGCACAGTGCCCAGCATGGTGGAGGTATCAGATCTTTCCTCACTTGTCACTGGCTGAGGGCTTCTCTGATCGCTGTTTAAAATCAAACCCCCACAAGCTCTATTCTCCCTTCCCCGATAGTTTTTGCCCAGAGCACTCGTCTGCATCTGATATATTATTTCACTTATTAACGTGCTTACTGTGTGTGTCTCCTTGTTAGAATATAAGCTCTCTGAGGGCCGGGATATTTGCTTGTTGCTTGTTTTTTGTTGCTGTACCTTTACCTAGAAGAGAATCTGACAGGTGGTAGATGCCCAATAAATATTACAAAATGAATGCCTGAATGAATGCCTGAATGAATGGTGTTAATGGATCACAATGTCTGTTTTACTCCTGCTGCTCTATCCTGTACTGGAGCCCCGGGACCACCGTTTCAGGTTCCTTTGGACCAACCAGCCAGTTTCCTCCTTTCCTCTCCCAAGATATCCGGTCTTGGGTTCTTTTTGTTTTTTGGCAGCAAAGCAGGGTGGAGGATGCAGCAGCCACATTCTCCAGGCAGCAGCAGACTCTCTGGCTGGTATTGGTGTCCACACTCTGTCCTGGTTTATTAATGAATCGACAGCCGATTTACCCCTTTCCCAACTGCCTGCAAAGGCTCCCTGCACCCCACATTCATCTGAGATGAGCTAAAACTCCAGCGGGTGGTGACAGGTTGGACGCTAGTGATGCTATTGGTGTGTCCTGGGGGATAAGACTTGTACGTGTTTCGAATAGAAAGCTTTTTCTGGTCCCCTCATCCCCATTCCCTCCACCAAGACTTTTTCACTAGATTTACAGCAAGAGTCCATTCTGTTGTCAGAAAGTAGACACTGGAGTCAGAAAGTTGACTATGGCCAAGTTCCATACCCTTTCAAAGCCTTGGTTTCTTCACCTAGAAAATGAGAACGTAAAAGGTGTTTTAAGTGGAGGCAAAACTGTTGTAAGGATAAAACAGAAGAAAAGCGTGTCAAGCCACCAGCTTTGTGCTAGGTACGGGCAATAATAGACAGATGGATAGATTTGGAATCTGGAAACATCATATGCCATGTATGAAAACAAACAGAACATCGAATTAATGAAATCCAAATTCTAGAAACAGCTTCCTACACCCTCCTCATTGCACTCCTTCTAAGGTACTGGAAGCTCTTTCCCTTTGAAACAGTGCACATCCCGATTTGACAGGTTTCATAATAAAGACTCCAAAGTCCAAAGGATGAAGAGGAAGTGGAAGGGTGTGTAAGAGGAAGGTGGCCCACCAAATGCCAGGTGTGTTCTTTCCCTAGGGAGTCTTGTGATGTTCAATCCTGGCTATTTTCAGATCTTACTCATCTGTAATTTGTGATAAATTGAGGCACTAAATAGTGATGCTATTCCCCATGGAAGCACCTGGACATATTGGGGAGTATTTGTGTATCTCAGTGATTTGGGGCACTACTGGCATTTGGGGAGGGGCTAAGAGTATTCATATTCTACAGTGCTGGAGGCTGTCACCAGAATGAAGAACTGACCTACCCCAAACTCAATAGCACCCCGATCAGTAAACACTGGGAGATGATGCATACTGACAAGGCTCCATATAACTAGTTCCCAGAACTGTAAAAAGAGCCAGCAATCTCAAAACAATCGATATCTTTATTTATTAAACCAAGCCTGAGAAGTCTTCTGTAAAATCGCAGAGCTGAAGTAGGTGCTAGGGGATAATAAAACTACTTTGAAAAATATACATTGGAGAAGAGTGTTCTTCAAGCTGTGGGCATCTGTGCTCTTTTAACCATCCCGTGCAGAGCTAATAGAGTCCTGGTTGTGAGGCAGTGCACCACCCATGAGAATCAGTACAATATGGTTTGTTGTACTGAAACACTGGTGGGTCAAGCATTGTCAGAGGCAGGGACATGAAAGTCTTTGCTTCCCCCAAGTACTGAAAGTCTGTTTGTTGCAGTGCACTTAACTGTACTCAATTTCAGGGACACATATCTCAAGAATCTCCCCCAGACTGGGCCATTGCCAGCCCCCATTGCACATGTGAATTTGAAAATGGCACCCTTCCTCCACACAGATGCAGCACATGGCTTGGAAAGTAAAGCCCAGGGTGGTTTTCAGGCCTCATGCATTGTGGTCCCGCTCATCCCTGGCTATCTCTGTTTATTCCATCCGAAAGATAGAATGCTGGAGACTATCCACATGGCTTTTACCCTGGAGAAAGAATGTTTGCTCATCCTACAAATATTTATTGAGCACCTATTATATGCCAGGTTCTATTCCAGGCATTGGTATACTCCTTTACCTCTGTCAAGTGGTAAATAAGATCGGCAAGGTCTCTGCCCTCTGGAAGAAAAGAGGTTCCAGGCAAGTTGCAGGAGTGTTGGCAAATTTAGCCTGTTGGTTTTGTAGCTGGAATTTGCTGCCTGGCTCAAGAGACTGGAAGTGAGTCCATGCCGAGCCTCCATTTTTTATGATGTTATGATACAGTCTTTTGCATAGTTGAACCAATTCAGTCACTCTAAGTACGGATACAAAATAGCCAATGAGTTTTAATTAGGTGAATTATAAGCCTTCTTTCAACAGAACTTGTCCCTCACACCAACAGAATCTGTCTAGATACCAACCAGCGAGGTTCAAATCCTTTTGTGCTTTTTGCTACATTTGTGATTTCATGCAGCTGTCTCAATCTTTCTGAGGCTTGATTTTTCAACCCTGTAAACTAAGGGTTGTGACAGTACCAACTCAGGGGCTGTTGTGGAGATTAAACGATAGAAGTTAAATGGTTTCATGGCATTACCTAAAACACAGCTAGAACTCATAAGTATTGATGATGATGATGGTGAACTCAATAAGGATGATGATGCAGATATTTTAGGGATACAAGCCGTTACCATTTCCAGTAGCAGTAGCAGTTTTTCTGTTTTTATTGAGACTAGCAAAATTTGATAAAAAATAAAAACAGTGACCAGTAAATGTGTCACTGGAATAAATAACTGCTGTGGTCTAAAGGTAAATATTAATTTCAGACATTCAAGATCTCAAAAAAACATCTGACATATACCTTTTCTCAGAAAGCTATGGGAGGATGTGCTCCCTGAATACAAGGAAGTAAATCAGGAAAGAGAAAGACACAGGATCCAGAAAATGGCTCCAGCACAGAAAAAAAAAGGCAAAGAAATCCTCAAAACAAGGCAACAGGTCTCATAAACCAGCAGAAGATGCAGTTGATAATGGATGATTGATCTGAAGCCATTGTCAAAATCCATTATCTGGACATGGGCTGGCACAGTAAGCCACAGTCCTGCCCAGAGCCTGACCACACCTGCTGTAGACGACAAGGTCTGTGGTCAAAAAGAAACTAAATATCCACAGGATGAAAGACAAACCAAACTGGGCATTCTTTCTATCTGACCCAGGCTCTACCAGGGCTCATCCATCAATGCTGTGTTTCAACTGGACTTCAGTAGGTTTAGAAGGGGGTGTTTTTTGTGTACGTTTTTTGGGGGGTTTGATGGTTTTTTGTTTGTTTTGGGTTTTGTTGTTGTTTTCAGTGACCAAGGCAGAACTTGGAAATAACAGATCTTGGTCGAGGTAGCTGACCCGGGAGGCTTACATTGCTTACACGTTGAAGCTCTAAATATTGTAGCTCGTTGGGTCTCTCAGTGTGATTTCTCTCTTCCTTCTGTGGCTCTTTCCACATCATTGTCATCTGAGAAATAGGTTATTAATATTATGGACACCTATGACTTATTTCTTATGAATTCCTGTGCTTGAAGCTCTGAAGAGTGTTAAGATGGTTTCAGGTGACAGAGACCTTGCCTGAATTGTGTCAGCTTTGTTGGAAAGCTCTATTATAAATACCCATAGATTTTTATTTTTTAATAAATTTATTTATTTATTTTTGGCTGCGTTGGGTCTTCGTTGCTGTGCGCGGGCTTCCTCTAGTTGCAGCGAGCAGGGGCTACTCTTCATTGCGGTGTACAGGTTTCTCACTGCGGTGGCTTCTCTTGTTGCAGAGCACAGGCTGTAGGCGCGTAGGCTTCAGTAGTTGTGGCACACGGGCTTAGTTGCTCCACGGCATGTGGGATCTTCCAGGACCAGAGCTCGAACCTGTGTCCTCTGCATTGGCAGGCGGATTCTTAACCACTGCACCACCAGGGAAACCCCAATACCCATAAATTTTAGATATGCGCCTCACCCAAGCAGCCCCTTGCCTGGATGGCTACTTTCATAAGTTTCCCCAATATGTGGCAGAGGGTGGCCACTGACATTTGGTATTTGGGAACATAGAGTTTAAACTGCTATTAGGATCCTTTCAGTAGGTCCTTTCAATCTAATGAGTCCTAGATTATTAGAGGTACAAGATGATAATCTGTGTGTTCCTGTAAAAGAAAACATTTTAGGGCTTCCCTGGTGGCTCAGTGGTTGAGAGTCCGCCTGCTGATGCAGGGGACATGGGTTCGTGCCCCGGTCCGGGAGGATTCCACATGCTACGGAGCGGCTGGGCCCATGAGCTATGGCCGCTGAGCCTGCACGTCCAGAGCCTGTGCTCCGCAACGGGAGAGGCCACAACAGTAAGAGGCCCACGTACCGCACAAAAAAAAAAAAAAAAAAAAAAAACATTTTAATTTACTGATAAAATTTTATAATGGCTTTGTTATAATATGGGAGATATAGATAAAACAAGATTGGCCACTAATGGATGGTTGTTGAAGCTGGGTTATGGGAACATGGAGTTTTGTTACATTATTCTGTTAATTTTTTAATATGTTTGAAAGTTTACATAATAAAAAGGTTTTCTTGTTGTTGTTAAGGAAAAAAGAAAGTCCCTCCCAAAGTTGTTAAACATTGCCCAGATAACAAAACAGCAGCTATTAGATGAGTTGGCAAAGCAGGCCATGGTTGAGGTGCAGTTTGCCATTCGTTAATAAGCAAACTATGTCTGACTTGTAATAAATTTTTTTAAGTTTTTATTTTATATTAGAGTATAGCCAATTAACAATGTTGTGATAGTTTCAGGTGCACAGCAAAGGGACTCAGCCATACGTATGCATGTATCCATTCTCCCCCAAACTCCCCTCCTGTCCAGGCTGCCACATAACATTGAGCAGAGCTCCCTGTGCTATGCAGTAGGTCCTTGTTGCTTATCCATTTTAAATACAGCAGTATGTACATGTCAATCCCAAACTCCCTGACTATCCCTTCCCCGCATCCTTCCCCTCTGGAAACCATAAGTCTGTTCTCATAAATCGTTCTCTAAGTCTGTGAGTCTGTTTCTGTTTTGTAAATAGGTTCATTTGTACTATTTCTTTTTAGATTCTGCCTATAAGAGGCATCATACGATATTTCTCTTTCTCTGACTTGCTTCACTCAGTATGACAATCTCTAGGTCCACCCATGTTGCTGCAAATGGCATTATTTCATTCTTTTTAATGGCTGAGTAATATTCCATTGTATATATCTACCACACCTTCTTTATCCATGACTTGTAATGAATTTTAACGATGACTTTGAAGGACACCTTCAACTAGTCCTCAAGAGAAGGCCAGGTAGGAGGACTCATATCCTAGAACAGTGCTCCTCAAAATATAGCCACCTGAAGCTCTTGTTAAAATGCAGATTTCACTCCTCTTTCAAAGCTCAGCTGGAAAGTCACCTCCTTCGTGAAGCCCTTCTTGATTGCCCTGTTGCCCTCACCCTAGGTTGTACTCACTATACTCTGACCAGATTTCTCTCAGAGTACCTTTCCTTCTCTGCACCCCTTGCGGCTGCACTGTTAGCCCCAGGAACTTAGCACAGTGTTGATAAGTAATGTATGCTTGATGAATGAATGGATGGATGGATGGATGAATGGCTCCAGAGGCCGAAATTTGTTCCTACCTTTATCTCTGAGGATTACACTCCCTTCCCCTCTCTGTTCTGTGTTTCTGCCAAAACTTTCTTGGAAAATATCCAGGAGACCCAGGCTAATGCCAAGCATTGCTGAGAAGTTAGCCAAGGCTTGGTTCCCAAGGATAGCTTTCCTGGCTCATCTGGAGCTCACCAGCACCCCACACACTGCAGGCCAGGGGTCCACCTTTGGAAATTGATTTCTGTTCTCAACTAACACTCTTCAGTTCAAAGCTGCTCATCCAGAAGTACGATGCCTTCACAGCAGGAGCCTGAATATATCTGAAATCTCCAGTTCTGCAAGTTCAGGGATTAAACCATATTTTCCAAAACCATGCTTCTCAAACAACTGGTTCTGCCTGATATAAACAAGTTTTATCAATAAAAAAAAGGGTAGGGAATACGGGGGAATATTGAGAAGTCAAATGCTAAGTTAAGCAAAAGTGAACTGTTTGCTTTCCTTGGAGGTCTTGTGAAGCCTTTGGCCAACCGCTGTTTCCTGTGGCTCTTGGAACAGTATAGCATGGGACATTTACTAAGCATGTGGCCTAGCATCTTTTGATCCTCAGGCTAATACGCCACAGAACACACTTTGGGAAATACTGTTCTTAATGATACATTGGTTCTCACTTTTAATGAGTTGATCCGTTGTTGCTATTAGAGTAATAATGCAGGGTGTTTCATCCCTAACATTCTTGCCTAAAGACCCACCTCTCTACCTTTCTTCCAACACAGTTTTTTATTTTCCTGCTCAGATGTTGTGCTTTTATTTTTTTATTGAAGTATAGTTGATTACAGTGTTTCAGGTATACAGCAAAGTGATTCAGCTTTATATGTATATTCTTTTTCAGATTCTTTTCCATTATAGTTTACTACAAGATATTGAATGTTCCCTGTACTATACAATAGGTCCTTGTTTATGTATTTTATATATCATAGTGTGTATCTGTTAAATCCAAATTCCCAATTTCTCCCTTCCCCCTCTTTTTCCCCTTTGGTAACCGTAAGTTTGTTTTCTATGTCTGTGAGTCTATTTCTATTTTGTGAATAAGTTCATTTGTATCATTTTTTAAAAATTCTACACATAAGTGATATATGATATTTGTCTTTCTCTGTCTGACTTCACTTAGTATGATAATCTCTAGGTCCATCCAAGTTGCTGCAGATGGCATTATTTCATTCTTTTCTATGGCTCAGTAATATTCTACTACAGACAGACAGACACACACACACACACACACACACACACACACACACACACACACACCACATCTTCTTTATCCATTGATCTGTCGATGGACATTTAGGTTATTTCCATGTCTTGGCTATTGTAAATAGTGCTGCTATGAACATTGGGGTGCATAGATCTTTTTGAATTAGAGTTTTCACCTTTTCTGGATATATGCCCAGGAGTGGGATTGCTGGATCATACGGTAGCTCTATTTTTTGTTTCTTAAGGAACCTCCATACTGTTCTCCATGATGGCTGCACCCATCTACATGCCCCAGCAAGAGTGTAGGAGGGCTCCCTTTTCTCCACACCCTCTCCAGCATTTATTGTTTGTAGACTTTTTGATGATGGCCATTCTAACTGGTGTGAGGTGATAACTCATTGTGGTTTTGAATTGCATTTCTCTAATAATTAGCAGCGTTGAGCATCTTTTCATGTGCCTGTTGGCCATCTGTATGTCTTCTTTGGAGAAATGTCTATTTAGGTCTTCTGCCCATATTTTGACTGGCTTGTTTGGGTTTTTTTGATACTGAGCCCAACACAGATATATATATATATATATTTTGCCACACCACGTGGCATGTGGGATCTTAGTTCCCTGAGCAGGGAACGAACCTGCACCCTCTGCATTGGAAGTGCGTTGTCTTAACCACTGGACCACCAGGGAAGTCCCAACGCAGATATTTGTAATGTGTCCCCCAGCCAGACTTCTGCTGATGTTCCTCCTCCCTCATTAGCTTCTTTTCTACAGGTGGAATTCAGAAATTTGTCTTTCTGTTTCCTTTACCCTTTACCTCATGCTTTCTATTCCCCAAACTAAAGGACACCTCCTATATTTAACTGCCTCTTCTGATAACTTCATTTGTTCTTTGTTCTGGATAATTTTGATAGTGTGCTATTGCTGTTATTATTAGTATTGTTAGTATTATTACATTTTTCCATATGTATTTACTTCTCAAAGCATTTTCATATGGACACAATTCCACTTGTTCGTCACAAAATTCCAGCGAGACACAGACGAAAGCGGTTCTCCCCGGTTATCCATGAGGAAACAAGGCTCTGAAAGGTGACCCTAGTGGACAAAATCAAACATGACAGTCCTCACCCCCATGAAGTTTACAGTCTGGCCTCTTGAAGCATTATAATCAGATGACTATGCTTGCCCTTGGATAGGAACACAGCTTTGATGTTCTGAGAGCTTTTTCTTTTAATAGCCTTGCTCCATTGATATAAGAAACATTCATGTAATACTCTCCATCAAGCCTGGCAGAATTTCTCTCTAGTTTTTTTATTTTAGTGATAGACGGGCAAAAGGGCAATTCTCACTTGTCCTTGAAGATATTTATAGAGAGAAACAGCCCAGAAGCCCAAGAAGGAGACAGATTAGCATGAATAGATGAATGGTGATGACAAGGAAATGTGCCTTATGATCTAAACGCTTAGTCTCTGAATTCCCAGCACTACCTTTAGGCAAGGAAACTTAGGAGCAAGCAAAATCTAAACAGGAAACCCCAGAGTCCTCTGAAAACTCAGACATTATTACTAAAAATATTTACCGAGTACCCACATCCATCAGGCTATTTTTTTTTTTTTTTTTTTTGCGGTACGCGGGCCTCTCACTGTTGTGGCCTCTCCCGTTGCGGAGCACAGGCTCCGGACGCGCAGGCTCAGCGCCCATGGCTCACGGGCCCAGCCGCTCCGCGGCATGTGGGATCTTCCCGGACCGGGGCACGAACCCATGTCCCCTGCATCGGCAGGCGGACTCTCAACCACTGCGCCACCAGGGAAGCCCCATCAGGCTATTTTGATGGAACCTGCTATCTGGGAGTTTGGGATCTAAGACAATATTGATCTATATAAAGAGAGTTCTTACACCTGGACAGAAGTATCTCCGACTATGTTCAGACATGGATGTAAATTTGCACAGGTGTGTGAGTGTGTGTGTGAGAGAGAGAAACACAGGCAGAGAGAGAGACACATACACAGACAGAAAGAGAGAAAACCTTACTTACTTCCCATTAGGCAAATATCTACTAGAGATAAAGGGATGATAAAGATGAGCATGGTTTTGAAAGAGAGAATAGGTGTTTTGAAGCAAAGGGAACATGTTCTGAAATTAGGATTTCAGTATTGGGAACTCGATAGATCAAAATACTGGCAAAGTCACAATAGCAAATAAAAAATTTAAATACCAGAAATAAACCTAGGAAACAAGCAAGATCTATACAAAGAAAGCTTCACCAAGAGTGAGCTGTGACAGGGCGAGAGAGTGTCATGGACATATACACACTAACAAATGTAAGGTAGATAGCTAGTGGGAAGCAGCCGCATGCCACAGGGATATTGGCTCGGTGCTTTGTGACAGCCTGGAGGGGTGGGATAGGGAGGGTGGGAGGGAGGGAGACACAAGAGGGAAGACATATGGGAACATATGTATATGTATAACTGATTCATTTTGTTATAAAGCAGAAACTAACACACCATTGTAAAGCAATTATACCCCAATAAAGATGTTAAAAAAATTAACTAAATGAAGAGGCATAACGTTACATATTACATGTTCGTCCCAGCATTAGTTATGAAATGAATTATGAAGTGAGTTAATATACATGAATCATGGTGCCTGGCTCAGAGTAACTGCTTAATTGATGTCTGTCATTGTTGTAGTTTAAATGTGAAAGATTAAAGATGGAGATAAAGATTGATTCCAACAGAAGAGATTGACTAAATTATAATACATACATTTAGAACATAGAATATTTTATAACTGATAGAATCATGCTTTTGAGGAATTTTTATGATGCAGGGGAATGTTTAAAGTAAAAGATCAAGTAGGGGAAAAAAGACAATATAAAGTTGTATATGCAGTAAGATCACATGTTCTTACACATTCTGTCAATTAAAAGTATCCACACACCTATATGCACACACACACATGAACATGCATGGGGGGAAAAGTCTGGAAAGCATTCCAAAATGTCTACAATGATTCTAAGTGGCAGGAATATGGACAGTGTTATAACTGTAAAGGTTAAGGGCACAAATGCTATTATCAGGTCCACCAGGGTTTGATTCCTGGCTCCCTGCTTGCTGTCATGTGACATTGATGAAGCTAATTAACCTCCGAGCCTCAGTTTCCTCATCTGTAAATTGGAAACAATATTACCTACCTCCAGACTTCCCTGGTGGTGCGGTGGTTAAGAATCCTCCTGCCAATGCAGGGGACATGGGTTCGAGCCCTGGTCCGAGAAGCTCCCACATGCCGCAGAGCAACTAAGCCCGTGCACCACAACTACTGAGCCTGCGCTCTAGAGCCCACGAGCCACAACTACTGAGCCCGCGTGCTGCAACTACTGAAGCCCACGCACCTAGAGCCCATGCTCGGCAACAAGAGAAGCCACTGCAATGAGAAGCCTGTGCACCGCAATGAAGAGTAGCCCCTGCTCGCTGCAACTAGAGAAAGCCCGCACGCAGCAGCGAAGACCCAATGCAGCCAAAAATAAATAAATTTATTTATTTAAAAAAAGATATATCACCTACCTCCAAGGGGTTGCCCTGTGAATGCAATAGGATAATATATGCAAAGTACTTGGTAAATCTTGGCTATTATAATTTCAGATTTTACTATAAGTTTTTACTATTTTCCAATTTTTCTATAATAAATGTTTAGACTTCATTTCTAGTCAGAAATAAGGATTTTTCTAAAGACAATAAAAATCTTCAGCAAGAAGGAAGAGGGGGTGGTGGTAGATAAGTGAATCCTTCTCCACCTTGAAGGGTGGGGCTACTTCTACATCATACATTCTTTTTTTTTAATGTCGGTTCATTGGTTTGTTTATTTATTTATTTTTGGCCGTGTTGGGTCTTCGTTCCTGTGCGAGGGCTTTCTCCAGTTGCGGCAAGCGGGGGCCACTCTTCATCGCGGTGCGTGGGCCTCTCACTATCGCGGCCTCTCTTGTTGCGGAGCACAGGCTCTAGACGCACAGGCTCAGTAGTTGTGGCTCACGGGCCTAGTTGCTCCGCGGCATGTGGGATCTTCCCAGACCAGGGCTCGAACCCGTGTCCCCTGCATCGGCAGGCAGATTCTCAACCACTGCGCCACCAGGGAAGCCCCATACGTTCTTATCAAGCTGAAATGGTCAGCTCTGTAGCTCAGTCAAGACAAATGCTATTTTATTCTGATGTTTTGTTCTAGTCTTGAAAATCTCTAAGGATAGAGAAAGCACAGCTTAGCACAGTTTCTGCCCAAAGGAAATGGTTAGAAAATAGCAGTTTTGTTGTTTTGGGTCTGATTTTACTGGGGTTTTACCTAAGCAGAAACTCACCTCCACTAATACAAGCCCACTTTTTTTTTTAATTGAGATATAATTGGCATGTAATTTTGTGTAAGTTCGACATGTATAACATTTTGATATGATACATTTATGTATTGCAGTATGATTGCCGTCATAGCATTAGCTAACACCTACATTATGTCACATCATTATCTTTTCTTTTTTCATGGTGGGAATAATTAAGACCTAGTCTCTTTGATATTTAGAAGTTTGATGTTTATAATACAGTATTGTCTATAATCACAATACTGTGATTAGATCCCCAGGACTTATTTATCTACTAGTTGCAAATCCGTACACTTAACATCTCCCCAGGTCCCCAGCTTCCAGCCCCTAGTAACCACCGCCCTACTCTCTGTTTTTGTGACTTTGGCTTGTTTAGATTCCACATATAAGGGACATCGTACAGTATTTGTCTTTCTCTGTCTGACTTATCTCACTTAGCCTAATGTCCTCAAGGTCCATCCATGTTGTTGCAGGATTTCCTTCTTTCTCATGGCTGTATAGTATTCCATTGTATGTGTGTGTGTATATACCACATCTTTATCCACTCACCTATTGATGGTCCCTTAGGTTGCTTCCGTATCTTGGCTTTTGCAAATAATGCTGCAATAAACATGGGAGTGCAGATATCTCTTCAAGATCCTGTTTTCATTTCCTTTGAATATATACGCACGGGTGGAATTGCTATATCGTGTGGTAGTTCTATTTTTAATTTTTTTCAAGAACCTCCATACTGCTTTCCATAGTTAAGCCCATTTGTTTGTTCTGTCTCTCACCCACTTAGAAGGCCCCTGATGCTCCTGAGATGCGTTCTTTGTGCTTTTGAAGGACACGTGGTTCATAATATTTTCCCTTGAGCCACACTATCTCCTCAGTAAGGATCTACCAACAGAAGGAAATGGCAGACACCAGAGAGGATGTCTCCATCATGTCAGACATCCCATGAACCCCCCCAAAAAATCTCTTCCACATCTGTGCTTGATTGTGGCAAAGTCCAAGACCCGTTATCAATGAGAAGGAAAACAAAGGAGGCAGGATGTGGCAAACAGGCATCTGCATTGCCAAAGACAGAGGAAGCCTGGGTCGCCAGGCTTCTCTTCCATTTATGGCCGTTCCTCGCCCCTGCCACCATGGTAGGAAGCCGATTGCGTGGCAGTTAGCTCTGAAGTTCAAAGAGAAAAGCTGGGAGAAGGAATTCAGATGAGGGAGGAGAGATTTAAGTCAACACAAAGAAACATCACTTGAGTGTGCTCAGTTCCCTTAGAGAAGGTGGCACGGGACCTGGGAAATTTTCAGCTGACATTTCTCAAGGGTAGAAAGCAGGGAACGGGGATTCTCACACATTCATTCATTCAACAGTTTTTGTACACTTACTACGTGCCAGACACTGTGGCGACCAGGTAGATAAATACGGCTGACACTCTGGACATCTGTGAGCTAACAGGTTCTCGTGACTAAAAGCAGTCTACATGTTAGGTCAGCAAATTAAACACTGCTTCCCCTCAAGAATTCTGAATCACTTAAGAAATAAAACACAGGAAATAAAACAGAGGAGATGTTTGGAGCATGTGGCTTCAGACTCACAACCAAAGGGATCTACTCTGCCCCCAAATTGGGCAGAATTACCCAATCCTCCATGGGCAGCACAGGACAACCACCGCCTTCCCCTGCTTGTCGAGTGGGACAAAGTCTCAGCTCTTTGGCAACTTACATACGAGTCTCGGGGAAGACAGACCATACGCAAGTTAGCACATAAACGAGATCGTTTCAGAGTGATAAGCGCTGTGAAGAGAATAAACAGGGAAGTATGAGAGAAGGATTAGTGAGGGCAGGTGGTGAGGAAAACCTACTTTAGAAAGGGTGATGGGCAAAGACTAAAGGATAAGAACTAGCCAGCCATGGAAAGACCTGGACAGAGCCAGGAGGTGCAAAGGCCCTGTGGTGGAATAAGTTTTGTGTGTTCCAGGGACATGTGCTATGACATCTATGTCATCCACTTAAAATGGATTTAACTCCCCCAGGAAGGAATCCCAGAATAGGCCACAAAATAGAAAGGTAGGGGGCTTCCCTGGTGGCGCAGTGGTTGAGAGTCCGCCTGCCGATGCAGGGGACACGGGTTCGTGCCCCGGTCCGGGAAGATCCCACACGCCACGGAGCGGCTGGGCCCGTGAGCCATGGCCGCTGAGCCTGCGCGTTCGGAGCCTGTGCTCTGCAACGGGAGAGGCCACAGCAGTGAGAGGCCCGCGTACTGCAAAAAGAAAAAAAGAAAGGTAGGGCTCTGCTATCCAGTGGGATGTCACACAAGAGCTCTTAACAGACCATTACTTTGCTTTGGTCTCAAGCCAGCCTGCTCCCAGATTTAGCATCAATTCTTGGTTTACTCTTACTTCGACCGTCATTCCAAATTAGAACAATTACTCAAAGTTAATTTGGTCACTGAAGCTCGATCTGTTTTTGTCTGGATCCCAGTTTCCCTAGGCATTAATGACCTGTGCATTTAAATGGGGCTTACATTTCTACACAATAGCCCAGGATTCACTGGGTTTTATCCCTCCCTGCTAAATCAACTCCCCACAGAATTTCTTTCCATATTTCTAGGAGATGTTTCTCACATGCTCACACAGAAGTCTAATCTGTCATTAACACATGCAGGCCTGGCTGCTGCTTCCGGTGGGCTCTGGGGTAACCGCCAGGCACCCCCATGCTGATTCTAAGCCCTGCCACCATCTCTTGCCAGATCCTGCCAGTTTCCTTGGGCTCCAGCATTGAGCCACTGGAGCCCTCACTGTGCAAAAGCTCTGTCACTTGGTCTTGTTTCTTTAAAAACAAAGCAGTGTACAACTTAGTGGGTTTTGGTATCAGTATATTCACGAGGTTGTGCAATCATCACCACTGTTTAATTCCAATAAATTTTTACCACCCCTAAAAGAAATCCCATTCCCGTTAGCAGTCACTCCCCATCCCCTTGTGCTCCCAGATCCTGGCAAGCACTAATCTATTTTCTGTCTCTGTGAATTTAGTTATTGTGGATATTTCATATAAATAGAATCATACATCATGTGATCTTTCATGTTTGGCTTTGTCAGGGAGGGGAAATTTTCCCCCTCTACCCCTCTTGAGTTCTTGTGGCTGGACTAATAATAAAATTGACACAAGACAGATTAACAGGAGAAAAAGAAACAAATGTTAATTCGTGCACACAGAGTTCTCTAGAAATGGGACCAAAGAAGTGGCCAAGGTAGGCAGCTTTTATACCTTTCAGACAAAGAAACAATAAATTTGTGAAGAAGCGACAGGACAAACTTAGGTTTTGGGTATTCAGTTAGTGAAGAATCTGAACAGGGTTTGGGCTTGGGCTAGTAAATTTTAAAAGAAACAAGGACATTTGAGTATTCCATTTGGGGGGCTGTTACAAAAAATGCTGCTGTGAATACTCGTGTACAACTTTTGTGTGAACGTAGGCTTTCCATTTTCTTGGGAATATACCTAGGAGTGGAATTGTCAGGTCATAGAGTAACTCTCTTTAACTTTTTGAGGAACTGTCAGTTGCTTTTTTTTTCGAACGCAGCTGCACCATTTTACATTCCCACCAGCAATGTATGAAGCTTCCAGGTTCTCCACATCCTCAGTAATGCTTGTCATCGCCTGTCTTCGTTATTCTAGCCAACCTAGTAGGTATCTTGTTGTGGTTTAGATTTGCATTTCCCTGATGGTTGATGAGATTGAGCGTCTTTTCACGTGCTTATCGGCTGTTTGTATATCTTATTTGGAGAAATGTTTATTCAGATTCTTTGCCCATTTTTAATTGTTTGTCTTTTTATTGTTAAGTTGTAAGAGTTCTTTATATATTCTGGATACAAGTCCCTTATCAGATATCTAACTTGCAAATATTTTCTCTTCTTTTAGTGGGTGGTCTGGGCCTTGTTTCTTTCACTTGCTTTGTGACCCTTGTTGGAGGGAACTGTCTGCGTGTTGCAAAGTTTTTAGCGAAACCCTTCCTTTTTCGCCTGTAGCCTTTCTCTCCTTTGCCTTGCGATGTGAACACTAGGCTGGCAGTAGATTCAAAGGCAGACACTGTGAGGGTTCAGGCTCTGTGCTCAACTCCTGGGTTCAGGTCCCAGCTCTATCCCTTCACCTAATTTCTCTGGGTCTAGGTTTTCCCACCTCTACAACAGGAATGTTAACGCAGACCTCTCTGCATTGTTTTCAGAATTACGCGAGATAATGCTGGGCCCTTTTATACTCTTCTCAGTTAAGTCTCACCACCAACCTGTGTTGTAGGTACTATTATCCCCATTTTGCAAGTGAGGAAAACTGAGGTTCAGATCCATCCTTCCAAGGCTTTATTCTCCTTTAGGTTCAGCTGCTACCATATTAAGGATCCATATATCTATTGTATAACGTCTGTAATAAAATTGGGCAGAGCACAATTCACATACACACATACAAATGTTGGGAGGGGAGGTTCCATTTAAGTGAAAAATCGCCAGTGACTTTGGCCTATAAAGTGAAGGCTAAAGAACTAAAATTCCTTCATGAGTGCTTGACCTCGAGCCCAAAACTCTTTCTTCTGGTCATTCAGACAGCAAACCCGTGTCTGCCATTCTAAGGCAGAAGCCCACCCTTCGGAACTCTGACACAGAAAGTTAGGTGACTCAGTTTACCCTTTGTTCTGCCAGTACCAAAATAACAGGTTGTCTTGGTTGGTCAGAAAGTTATGCTGGTCGATGGTTTTGTTTTGGGGTCTGTCTGCTTTGCTTGTGGATTTGTTTGGTTTTCTGACCTCATATAAGAATTAAAGGAACCCTAAGTGCCCTCCATTAGGGACTAGAAATGGAGTGCTGAGTAAAGAGAGACGTGGTGTCTGCCCTCATGGAGCTCACAGTAACACACACTCAGGTCAATAAGCAACAGAGTCAATAACCGTGAGTCACACCAAGAGCTGTTGACCAAGAAAACGCAGAAGCCTGCAAATAAGAAAAGAGTTCATTGGGATGTTAGGAATTGCAATTCAGGAGACATAGATTCAGATGAAACTGAAAGAATGTTCCAGGGAAGAGAAAGAGTCAGGGACTTATAAAGGCAAAAGCCACAAGGCTGTTAAAGCTGTCTGGCAGGAATTATGATTGATTCTGACTCAAGAAAGGAAATAGCTTGTCCTGAAGGGATGCACTGACATGAGTTATTTTAGGGTAAGTGTCTGATAAGTATCTGGAGTTTCTGGAACAGCAGGCAGATGTTCTGGACGCTACATTAAGACGTAAGTGGTTGAATCTAAAGAAGAGTGGATATATGTATATGTATAACTGATTCACTGTGCTGTACACCTGAAACTAACACAATATTGTAAATCAACTCTACTCCAATAAAAATTAAAAAAAAAATTTTTTTTTAAAAATCACCTTCTTTGCAACCATAATTCAAAAGGAGTCATGTACCACAATGTTCATTGCAGCTCTGTTTACAATAGCCAGGACATGGAAGCAACCTAAGTGTCCATCAACAGATGAATGGATAAAGAAGATGTGGCACATATATACAATGGAATATTACTCAACCGTAAAAAGAAATGAAATTGAGTTATTTGTAGTGAGGTGGATGGACCTAGAGTCTGTCATACAGAGTGAAGTAAGTTAGAAAGAGAAAAACAAATACCGTATGCTGACACATATATATGGAATCTAAAAAAAAAAAAAAGGTCATGAAGAACCTAGGGGCAAGATGAGAATAAAGACGCAGACCTACTAGAGAATGGACTTGAGGATATGGGGAGGGGGAAGGGTAAACTGGGACAAAGTGAGAGAGTGGCATGGACATATATACACTACCAAAGTAAAGAAACTGATAGCTAGTGAGAAGCAGCCGCAGAGCACAGGGACATCAGCTGGGTGCTTTGTGACCACCTAGAGGGGTGGGTTAGGGAGGGTGGGAGGGAGGGAGACGCAAGAGGGAAGACATATGGGAACATATGTATATGTATAACTGATTCACTTTGTTGTAAAGCAGAAACTAACACACCATTGTAAAGCAATTATACTCCAATAAAGCTGTTAAAAAAATATCACCTTCTTTGAGAAAAGGTATTATATTAGCAAACAACATTAAGAATAGGGAATTATGCGTTGTTTATGTTGATTATGTCTTTGTTCTCAGAAGAATGATAATTGACCTGGATATGGTTAAACAAGTAATATTATGAAATAATTCAAATGCAAAGGAGGTAGGAAGATTAAATAAAATGCATGACTGTTAAAAAAAAAAAGACATAAGTGGTCAAAGTTCAGATTCCATCCAGGCTGAGATGTGCATAAGCCACACTTTCTTAGCGGCCTTGAGAGCTCTCTTAGCAATACCAGCTCCATTTTGATTGTGCTTTTCCAGAAGGAAACAGACCAGGGCTGAGTCAGAGCCTAGATCAAGGGACCTACTTAGGATGGGGTGACCTGAGAAGGCTGCCCTGAGGAAGTTGACCTGTAAGCTGAGACAGGAAGAATGAGCAGACATTGGCCACATGGGACGGACAGGGAAGAGAGCTCCAAGCAGAGGAAATAACCCAGACGAGGACCAGGGCCAGGAAGGAGGTAGGGGGTGAGCAGGGAGGAGGGCTCCAGAAGAGGCTGGAGAAGCATGCCACGGGCCAGGCCTTGGAGGGCTTGGAAGGCCACAGTTGAGAATGAGAATATGAGTCTCTCCCCAGGGGCAAGGGGAGCCAACGATGGGAGGCCGCTCAGAGCTTCCAGTCCCATCCCCTCACATGCTATCAGATATCAGGAGCTTTCCAGAAAAGCCACTTTCCACTAAGGTGTCACTGACTGCTAAGGCGTCACTCTGCTACCTGTCCCAAGTGACAGAAATGCACCTTCTGTGCCTTACCAAGGAGGAAGGGGACTTAATGGTGGAACTCTTGATTTTTATTGAGGTCTTTTTTTCTTAACACTGGGAAAAATCATGAAGGAGAGCAACTGGGCAAGGGGATGTGGACTCTACCAAAGTATATTTAATAGCTCATTTGTTTTCATCTTCCTCAGTTGGCATATGACATAATAATATCAATATAATAGCTCATACTTATTGGTATTATTTCCCAACCACTGGTCTAAGCACCTACGTGCATTAATTTACTGAATCCATAATGACCAGAAAGCCAAAATAAAAAATAACTGACAATGTCTTCCATTGTTATTATTTGGTGTTTGGGGGCTAGTTTTATTTGAGGGTGAACGTGGAAATTCTGAGCACGTTTGGTGTTAGAAAAAAAAAGAAAATGAATGAGTTTTTGTCAGAGAGATCAGTAGCTCAGATGAGAGATATATTTGCCCCAGTTTTTTAATCAGTGGCCAAATTTTTATTAGAATCAAGTCAGCTCTCTGGTGCTGGGTTATCAATAATGCATTAAATCTAGCTCTTGGGTTTTGGGGGACATAATGAAGTAGTTATTGTAAGGGCTTTGTCAGTGAATTTACTGTCTTTTGCTTAAGTTTGTAGCCCCTTAGCAAGTTGCCTTTGACAACAGAAACATTATTTGCTTCCCTCTCTCTGAGTCTCAGTGTTCTCATCTGTAAAATGGAGGATAAAACGTCTTGCTCCCATGAGGTTACTGTGAAGGTGCAATTATATGATGCACATAAAGTGATTAGGTCAGGACCTGGCCTGTACTAATCTATGGTTACTTAAAATATTAGCATTGGGGACTTCCCCAGTGGCACGATGGTTAAGAATCCACCTGCCAATGCAGGGGACACGGGTTCAACCCCTGGTCTGGGAAGATCCCACATGCCATGGTGCAGCTAAGCCCGTGCACCACAACTACTGAGCCTGCACTCTAGAGGATAAGCACTCCATAAATATTATCTATTATTTTAGCATGATAATTCATTATTGTAACCATCATAGCCCCTGGTTTCACCTCCAGCCTCATCTCATGTTCCTTCCTCTCTCTCTCTCTCTCCCTCCCTTCCTCCCACCACCCCATTTTTCTTACCTTAGTAATATTCTGTAATCTTGTTTATTTGCATGTTTGAGTATTTATTTTCAGTCTTTACCAGAATGTAAGCTCCATGAGGGCAGGGAACAGTGCCTGGCACATAGCTGGCGCTTAATAAGTAGCTTTTCAGTGAATGAATGAATGAATGAATGACTGTCCATCAGGATAGTGGTTCTCAACTCTTCTCACAATGACCCGAGAAGCTTTCCAAAAAATACTGATTCTGGAGTCCTATCCCCAGAGATCCTAATTCAGTTGATCTGGGATGGAGCTTGGGCACAGGAATTTTTATGGGCATTTTTGGGACCATAGGCAATTCTAAGGTACAGCCACCAATATAGGGAATATAAAAAGTATAACTTGAGAGAGTTTCAGTGCAAATCTTCACCTGACAGCCACCCCATAGGTGATGCTGTCTCAGCTGGTATCATCATGTGGAATGCAGCAGGAGTTCTGCTGTAAAGACCAGAGGGAATAGACGAAGTACTTTCCGTATTTTCCTGGCTCAGGACAAGAGAGCAGCTGTATCATTGGTGTAAAGTGCCACAAATTCCCAGAACACTGGACCCATTGGTGTTCAACTCCAGTTACCACAATTTACGGGGTTATTCTGAGTGTCTCCTTGGAAGTGTGGATGCCAGAAGTTACCTGTACATTCTGACAGGTAGCCAGGAGGCTTGGCTGCATGGCCTCACAACACAGACTTGCTGGTCCCCGCTGCAGTCTTCCTGAGATTGGGCATAGAGACAGTCTCCCTCATTTCTGGCTCCTGAACAACTTTCCTGCCAGGGTATTTGCGTATCATGTGTCCATCCAGGGGAGGGACGTATAAATAAGCTTGAAATTACTAGACTCAGTGAGCATGACGTCACTAGTATTTACTACAGGAGAAAGGAACTTGTCCACTTTTCTGTCCAAGAGTGACCTTTGCTGGCTCGAGGCAGCTGACCAAGACCTGGAAGCTCTTTTTAGGTTTTGTAATGACTTATATTTTGCCAGCACAAGCCCAGGCTCACAGAAAAGGGAAAAGGCACCACTGGGGACTCGAGCACCTTATAAAATGTGTGAGGACAGCCCATTTGTTCTACATGCTGAGAAACGTTCATTTGACTCGCAGTGGAAGATAAAAACTGGAAAGAATCTAAAGGTCCTTCATTTTTTTAAAAAAAATAAATTTATTTATTTATTTTTTGGCTGTGTTGGGTCTTCGTTGCTGTGCGCGGGCTTTCTCTAGTTAAGGCGAGCGGGGCCACTCTTCCTTGCAGTACACGGGCTTCTTACTGCGGTGGCTTCTCATTGCGGTGGCTTCTCCTGTTGCGGAGCACAGGCCCCAGGCCCATAGTTGTGGTTCTGGGCTCTAGAGCGCAGGCTCAGTAGTTGTGGCGCATGGGCCTAGCTGCTCCGCGGCATGTGGGATCTTCCCCAACCAGGGCTCAAACCCTTGTCCCCTGCATTGGCAGGTGGATTCTTAACCATTGCACCACCAGGGAAGTCCCTCTATAGGTTCTTTCTAACATACTTTGCAGGGTGAACAGAGACAGCGAATTGCTATCTAGCACCTTAAAATAAGGGTCATCGGTTTATGAAATTATGAGGAAGTCTCACAGCTTGGAAAGGAACTCTGGGCAATATCCAAATGCCACAAATCTAAGTTAAAAGACAATGAACATGGACATGGAGAGAGGGTGTGACTTACAAAGGGTAACATGAGAGAATTTCTTCTTTTTAGTTGAAGTATAGTTGATTTAGAATGTTGTGTTAATTTCTGCTGTACAGCAAAGTGATTCAGTTATATATATATATATACACACACATACATATATATACATTCTTTTTTATGTTCTTTTCCATTATGGTTTATCATGGGATATTGAATATAGTTCCCTGTTCTATACAGTAGGACCTTGTTGTTTATCCATTCTATGTATAATAGCTCACATCTGCTAACCCCAACCTCTCACTCCATCCCTCTCCAAACCCCTTCCCCCTTTGCAACCACAGTCTGTTCTCTATGTCTGTGAGTCTGTTTCTACTTCATAGATAGGTTCATTTGTGTCATATTTTAGATAACACATATAAGTGATATCATATAGTATTTGTCTTTCCCTTTCTGACTTACTTCGCTTAGTATGATATTCTCTAGGACCATCCATGTTGCTGCAAATGGCATTATTTTGTTCTTATGGCTGAGTAATATTCCATTGTGTGTGTGTGTGTGTGTGTGTCTGTCTGTCTGTCTGTGTGTTTGCCACATCTTCTTTATCCATTCATCTGTTGATGGACATTTAGGTTGTTTCTATGTCTTGGCTGTTGTGAATAGTGCTGCTGCTATGAATATAGGGGTGGTGCATGTATCTTTTTGGAATTATAGTTTTGTCTGGATATATACCCAGGAGTGGGATTGCTAGACCATATGGTAATTCCATTTTTAGTTTTCTAAGGAACCTCCATACTGTTTTCCATAGTGGCTATACCAACTTACATTTCCACCAACAATGCAGGAGGATTCCCTTTTCTCCACACCTTCCATGAGAGAATTTCTTTGTGGTGATGGTCACTCCAATCCACATGGGACAAAATTTCATAGAACAATACACGCACCAAAAAAAAAAAAAAAAAAAGGAGTACATGTCAAAACTGGTGAAATCTGAATAAGGTCTATAACTGAGTTAATAATATCATACCAATGTCAATTTCCTGGTTTTGACCAAGTAGTATGGTTACTTAAAATATTATCATTGGGGACTTCCCCAGTGGCACAACGGTTAAGAATCCACCTGCCAATGCAGGGGACATGGGTTCGAACCCTTGTCTGGGAAGATCCCACATGCTGAGGAGCAACTAAGCCCATGCACCACAACTACTGACCCTGCTCTCTAGAGCCCTCGAGCCACAACTACTGAGTCCATGTGCCATAACTACTGAAGCCCGCACGCCTAGAGCCTGTGCTCCACAAGAGAAGCCACCGCAATGAGAAACCCACGTACCGCAACAAAGAGTAGCCCCAGCTTGCTGCAACTAGAGAAAGCCCGCATGCAGCAAAGAAGACCCAATGCAGCCAAAAATAAATAAATAAATTTATTTTTAAAAAGTATATATATATATATCATCATTAGGGGAAGCTTGGTGGAAGGTACGTGGGAACTCTTGGTATTATCTTTGTAACTTTTTGTGAAACTTAAACTACATCAAAATAAAAGTTATGAGACTTCCCTGGTGGCGCAGTGGTTAAGAATCCACCTGCCGATGCAGGGGACACGGGTTCAAGCCCTGGTCTGGGAAGATCCCACATGTCACGGTGCAGCTAAGCCCGTGCACCACAACTACTGAGCCTGCACTCTAGAACCCATGTGCCACAACTACTGAGCCGGTGTGCCACAGCTACTGAGCCAGTGTGCCACAACTACTGAAGCCCTCATGACTAGAGCCCATGCTCCACAACAAGAGAGGCCCTTGCAATGAGACGGCCGCCCACTGCAGCGAAGAGTGGCCCCTGCTCGCTGCAACTAGAGGAAGCCCGTGTGCAGCAACGAAGACCCACGCAGCCAAAAATAAACAAAAAATAAATAATTAAAAATATATGTTTAAAAAATAAATAAAAGTTATAATTTAGGGAAAAAGACAATAGAACAGGAGAAACTGGGAGAAAATTTTGCAGCACACCTAACAGATTAATGTATATTATCTTCTGTGCTATTCATAGAGTTGCCACTAGCCATGTGACTATTGAGTATTTGAAATAGTGCCGTAGTTTTTAATGATAATAGTTTGGAGTGTTGGGTTAAATAAAATATATATTATTAAAGTTAAGTTTGTCTTTTTTTTTTTTTTGCGGTACGCGGGCCTCTCACTGTTGTGGCCTCTCCTGTTGCAGAGCACAGGCTCCGAATGCTCAGGCTCAGCGGCCATGGCTCACGGACCCAGCTGCTCCACAGCATGTGGGATCTTCCCGGACCGGGGCACAAACCCGTGTCCCCTGCATTGGCAGGCGGACTCTCAACCACTGCACCACCAGGGAAGCCCAAGTTTGCCTTTTTAATGTGGCTACCAGCAAATTTTAAATTACATATGTGGCCCCCATTATATTTCTTTTTTACACTGCTGATCTATAATATATAAAAAGTTCCTGCAAATCAATAAGAAGACAAACCAATAGAAAACTAGACAAAAGATACAAGTATAAAATTCATCAAGAAGAAATACATTTGACAAATAAACATCCATACATATATTTGTTAATTCAACAAGTATTTACTGATCTCCAGGCACTGTATTAGTCACCAGGGAGAGTTTTACATAAACTCATCTGAGAAGGCCTCTCTTAGGAGGTGACATTTGAGTGGAAGTGTGAATTTGACTTAGTTTCATTATTAATCAAGAAATGTTATTTAGAGATTCTTTTTCACCTGTTAAAATAGATTGATAATATACAGTGTTAGCAAGGTTGTGGAGGAAAGGACACTTAAATACTGTTAGTGGGAATATAAATTTATATAGCTTTTTTGCAATGCGATTTGACTATGTCTCCAAATGTAAATACATCTATCCTTTGACTCTGTAATCCCGTTCCTAGGAATCCATCCTAAGAGGCTCAAATGTGTACAAAAAATATGAATGAGGGTGTCCACTGCAGCATATTATGTAACTGCCACAAACTTTAAATAACTGAAATGTCTTTTGGTGAGGTGTGACCATTTAAGTGACTACTACAAACCCATTAAAAAGAATGAGACAACTATACTTGCAACTTTTCTGAAAGTTTGAAGTTGTTTGAAAACAAAAAGTTACCCACCAAAAATGCATCATGACAAATTAAGATTTTCCCCAAGAATCAAGGATAATGCAATATTAGGGAGTTTATCAATATACTTTAAATCATGACTGGAGAAAGAAAACAGGAATGAGATAGACCCAGAAGCACTAGCTTGGAAAGCCTCCCACCCTATAACAAGTGGAAAAAAGCAACTTTCAGAACAAATATAGTATAATACTATTCACATTTTTAACTAAGAGGAAAAGGAAAAAATGAAAAACTCTGAGTGAGAGAGAGAACCAAACTAGCTACGTGACTTTGGGCAAATCATTTTAACTTCTCTGTGCCTCAATTTTCCCATCAGTCAAATGAAAACAAAGCATCTGCCTCACTGGGTTGTTATGAGGACTAATGAGATAACCCTTGAAAAGTATTTAACACAGTGTCTGGTACATAATAAATGCTCAATAAATGTTATCTGTTACTATCATTTTGTCAAAGAAAAACTCAGAGGCCAAAACAACTAGAAAAGAAAAAATTTTATTTGAAAAGAAATACAAGGAAGTCCAGCCTCAAAATGACCAGCCAGCCAAATAAAAAGCACAGCACAAGTATTTAAAGGAAACAAATGCAAAATTGCCAAGGTTGCCAAGTACTACATTAATCTGTTCATGATTAAAAAGCAAAGCAGAACAGTATCTTTCTCAAAAGATTACATATCCACAAAAGAAGTGACCTGTGTTTAGGCATCCACATAGCAAAAGGCAAGGATGAAATTCTTTGCCAAGACTTAAGGGAAATACTCAAGGTTTCAATATCAGAGGGATGCGGGCTAGATAGACTAACCTGTTGTTCTTGGTTTAATCTCAGGATACAAATTGCTATTTCTCATGACTGTGATACATGATGTGCTTAGTGATAATGAAAACAGGAGAAAGTGTCAGTTGTTTTCCTTTCATATTATTCATGGGAAAAAAATCTAGAAGCAAACATACCACACTGTTATCTTTGGGAAATAGAATTGGGAGAAGAGCTTACTATTTACTGCATATGTTTCTGTAGCATTTGAATGCTTTACATGTTCACAGATTTCATTCATAATTTGTGAAAGAACTAAGAAGATCATATAAATTTTAAATATTGAAGCCATCCCTTGTTTCTTTCTAGTTCTTCCACAGCAGATGGGATAGTTTGCTTTTTAAGCTCTTCAGAAAAAGATTTATAAACCATGCATTTTCTCTAAAAGCCATTTCTATCACTTCAGTCTGTAGCACCTGCCAGGAGACACTTAATATGCAATTCCAGTTGGGAGAGAAAAGAATTACAGCCAATGAATTGGGGAGGGGGGGTAATTAATCCTTTCCTGCTTCATTGTTAGATGATGACCCTGAAGCGCAAGCCCCACACCAGTGAAGTCCTTTAGAGTAGGAATCTGGGAGTTCCAAAATATCCCACCCTCGTCCCTCCCCCCATATCCTTACATCTACCCAGGATTTACCCATGGGCAGCCCCTTCTTCAAGAACCAGAGGAAGAAACGGATTCATTAGAGGACTCCTGGGGAGAAAAGAGTCCACAGTTAATACTGAAAGAGGCTTTTCATCTGTTTTTCAAGCTCACCATGGACCCATTCCTGGAATGACTCAACATCTCCCTTATGAGCCCCAGAGGGATGGTGAATTGCAGAGAGGAGGGTCACATACAGGATGCCCGACTGGCAACAGGTGATGAAGGTTGGGCAGGATTTGCTCATGTCTTGCACTCAAATCCCCCTTAACCAGGCACCAGCATGACTCTTCTGACCTGCAGCAGACAAGTCAAGTGGCCTGGGTAGCCCCCATCTCACCTGTGCTCATGGGCAATGCACAGATGCAGACACACCCTTCAACATGGCACACACTGGCTGTTCTTCCCACTTCCGTTGTCACTGCTGTTGAGAACATGAAACTGGCTTTTCATCCAAACAGCCAAGAGTTGACAATGTTTGTGGGGAGATTGGCGGGGGGTGTCTCATTATTTTTTCTCTGGTTACAGCAAAACACAAACATCACCAGAACTAATCTGAAAACTGGGTTTTCCAAGGTAGCATGATAGAATAATGATCATTTTGGGAGAGTCTGAATCTACGTAATTTTAAACTGATCATGAACTCACAATTTGGGGTTCTAGGATTCTGTGCACTGACTTTGATTGTGAAGCCTCTAAAACAAAGTTTCCCAAACTTGGGTCCCCAGATTCTATTCTGTCAAGGGGTAGAGATTGATCACCTGTAATTCTGATAAGTAGCCCAGATGAGTCTATCGCACACCAAGGATCTCAGCTTTAGAAGAAGAATAAAACAGGCAGTGGCAATTCACAATAAAAGGTAACATGTATTGAGCATATATTATGTCCTGGACCGATGCTAACCACTTTGCCTGCATTAGCTCATTAGCACCTCTCATAGGAAGGAGGTGTTATTACTGTTGCTCCCAACTTACAGATGAGGACACCGAGGCTTAGAAAGCTTGGTAATTTGCTCTAATTCTCACAGCTGATAAGATGTGGAATCTGAACTCAGATCTCTCTGCGTTTAGAGCCCATACTCTGTGACACACTTCCTTGGGTTAAATCTTAAGGTGGTAAGCATCTTGACCTTGCAGGGTGTTAAGGATAGCTCTCTAGACCAAAGCTTTTCAGTCCTGAGACTGCCAAATACTGTGGCAGCAACCCAAGTATCCATCAGTGAATAAGGAGATAAACAAAATGTACTCTATCCATAAAATGGAATGTTAGCCTTAAAAAGGAAGGAAATTCTGACACATGCTACCACATGGATGAACCCTGAGGACATTACGCTAATTGAAATAAGCATAAAAAGACAAACATTCTATGACTCCACTCGTATAATGTCCCTAGCATAGTCAGATCTATAGAGACAACATAACATGCCGGTTGCCAGGGGCTGGAGGGTGGGAAGAATGAGGAGCAGGTGTTGAATTGAGGGCAGAGTTTTAGTTTGAGACGATTGATTATGGTGATGTTTGCACAGCAGTGTGAATGTACTGAGTGCCGCTGAACTGTACACCAAAAATGGTAAATCTTATGTTAGGCACATTTTACCACAATTTAAAAAAAAACTGGTGTCTGGTTCCTGCACCAGTTAAATCAGAGTCTCTGCAGAATAGGGCCCAGCTATCTGTATTTTTTAGAAATATACTATCCAAGTGTTTCTAATGGGCACCCAGAGTTAAGAACTCCAAGAATTCAGCGTACAGAATTCTGGAGCTCACCCTGCTGGCAGTCCCTGGCATCGTTGCACCTTCTCACTCTCTCATTCACACAAGAGGCCTAAAAGCAGGACTCGCTGGGAAAGGCGAATCTCCCAGCCTGTTGCTGACTAAGGTGGCTGGGTCCAAGCATTAATGGAAGGTCCTGGAAGCAGAAAGCTCTGTGGTATACTGGGTGCTTCTCTGGCTTGTAGTTGCCTGCATATGCCTCATTCCCCTTAAGAGTCGACGAAGAAGGGTGATTATTACTGAAGTACTGAGCTTTCAGGATCAAGAATAGAGTTCCCACGGAAACCTACAGTTCACGGCATGGATCAGGTCACTCTGTCCTTAACTTATAAGTGCATATTTCCGGTCTTATTTGGGCTGCAGCGTGACTTTTGGGGAATTCTCAGCAATGGGAGTTACGATAAAGAGAGCTTATTAGAAGAGAGAAGAATGGCATCTGGCCTCCAGCTCAGCAGCAGGGATTCTCTGAGCACCTCTACTTTGCCTGGGACTCCAAGATGCCCTCAATGAACTCATATTCTTTAGGGAAATGGACGTATTCATTCAGCCAATACTTACTTCTTGAGTCCCTGCAATGGCCCAGACATTGCTCAAAGGGGCACAGAATCTGATTCTGGGCCTTTGCACAAGGATAATCTGCTGAGCCCAGTGATACCCTGCAGTTGCTGGATCATGGGGAAGCCTGGGGAACTCAGAGGAGAGGCCAGGATGGCTGGGACACTGGGGACGGGTAGCTGCTGTTTACCAACCAGGACGAAAGTATTCCAATATTTTAACAGCTGGGAAAGATGTATGAGGAGGTGCCAGATGAATGGCAGCTTGGCTTGGGCAAAGAGGTGAACAGTTCAGCCAATGTCCCTGACCTTCTTGTGTAGGAACGGGCAATCTTTTTCTGTCGTAGACCAACTAGTAAATATTTTAGGATTTGGTAGACAGTATGCTCTCTGTCCCAGCTACTCAACTCCATCGTTGTAACATAAAAGCAGCTATAGACAGTAGTAAATAAGTGGTTGTGACTGCATTCCATACAGACTTTGTTTATAAAAACAGCAGGCTGGATTTGGCCTATGGGCCATAGTTTGCAAACCCCTCTTCTAGTGGATGAGACAGATATACCCATTCATCCTTTCATCATACAAATATTTATCGCGCATCTTCTACATGACAAATATTGCACTGGGCACTGGTATACTGTGCTGAACAAGATGGAATGGTCCCTGCCCACAAAGCACTTAATGGGAGAGGCCAAATCAGTCTGTTCAATATGCTACGGTAAATATTAAGATGACAGTAATCAGGAAATACAGAAGAGGAAGTTAACTCAGACTGGGAGTTCAGGGAAGACTTCCTGGAGGAAGTGGTAACCGTGCCACCTGCTCAGATCAGCCTGGGAAGCCATATCTTTCCCTGTGGGTTGTCATCACCAGCTCTTCCCTTGTGTCCTCCAGTCTCTGAACAGCTACAATGATGGAGACATCGAAGGATCCAAGCGGCTTGGGAGGAATGCCAAGTGGGTGGCCTTCGCCTCCATTATTATTGGCCTTCTCATCATTGCTATTTCTTGTGCAGTTCACTTCGCACGAAAGTAAGTAGGCTTTTTTAATCCCTCCCAATGTAAAATATCTTTTCTTTTTTGTTTTTTTTTTTAATTTATATATTTGGCTGCACCAGGTCTTAGTTGCGGCACGTGGGATCTTTAGCTGCGGCATGCGGGATCTTTTAGTTGCAGCATGCAGGATCTTTAGTTATGGCATGTGAACTCTTAGTTGCAGCATGTGGCATCTTTTAGTTGCAGCATGCAGGATCTTTAGTTATGGCATGTGAACCCTTAGTTGCAGCATGTGGGATCTTTAGCTGCGGCATGTGGGATCTTTTAGTTGCAGCATGCAGGATCTTTAGTTATGGCATGTGAACTCTTAGTTGTGGCATGTGGGATCTTTTAGTTGTGGCATGCGGGATCTTTAGTTGTGGCATGTGATCTCTTAGATGCAGCATGTGTGATCTAGTTCCCCGACCAGGGATGGAACCCAGGCCCCCTGCATTGGGAACATGGAGTCTTAGCCACTGGACCACCAGGGAAGTCCCCTAAAATGCCCTTTCTTGAATGTCCACTGGAATCAACTAGGATAGGTTAGATTGTGCTTAGTAACAAACAATCCCAAACAAAAGGTTTTGATTTTTCCTCACTGCTGTTCCATGGGCCTTGTAGGTTTGCGGAAGGTCTCTCTTCCACACAGTCACTCAGGGTCCAGGCTATCTGAAACTCCACCATCTTATAGCTGCTCTATCTAAAACAGGAGTCAACAAACTTTTCCTTTAAAGGGCCAGATAGGAAATATTTTAGGCCACTGTCAGCATCTCAGTTGCAACTACTTAGCTCTGCCATTTTAGCACAGAAGCAGCCATATCCAATCTGTAAATGGATGGGTGTGGCTGTGTTCAATAAAACTTTATTTATCAAAACAGGGAGCTGGCCCATGGGCCATAGTTCTCCAACCTCTGATCTAGAGCATGAGGGCTTCTCAAGCTAAGACAGGGGACAGAAAAACCAGAGAATCCCACGTGGGTTTTCACTGCCTCAGCCCTGGAGTGACACATGTCACTTAGGCTCATAATTGATTGGCTAACACCAGTCACATAGTTCGACCAAACTGTAAGAGAGTGAGATGTAGGGCAGTAAGTGGACTATTTAGGTTATTACTTGCTCTGCCTTAGCATCTAATCTGCTAAATGATTTGCTACATGACATTGCATCCAACTAGCCTAACTGTTTTTAGTTTAAGAGCAGAAGAGTCTCCACAGATGTTTGGTATTTTCAGTGAGCTCTCATCTCATAAAGAGATGGGTGCTGTTGATGTTTCTCTCTGGATTTGGACAAATTTATTCTGATTTCTCCAACCAGCTGAGATGGGCTCCCTCTGCTAGAATCAATGATACTTTCCATCAGAGGTTTGCCAGAGGGCAAGGTAGTGTGATGGACAACCAAGACCTGGAAATGGCAAGTACAGATTCATCTCTGTCTCACTGCGTAACTCCTAGCAAAACAGATAAGAACTCAGAAATCCTTTCACTCTTCTGTCAGAGCAGCACTGTTCCTCCTACACTGTTTCCCTCAAGCTGAGAAGATCAGTCTTTCTGACTTGGTTTCAGGAAGGGCCCACTGGGTGGATAAGAGAGGAGCGGCACACCCTTTAGCCTGCCAGGTCAGCCAACCCCACCTTGGCAACCAAGAGTGTAGTGGATGTCACAGTAGGTCAGCTTCCTAACAGGCAAGCCAAATCCATGAGCAATCGGGCAGTTGGGTGGAGGGGGGAGATGTCAAAATACAAAGAGTCATAAAGGAAAAAAGTAGATGGCTTTGGCCAAAGAGAGGAGAAAAGGACACTAAAATATCAAAGGAACCTCAAACTTTCTTGCCTGCAAGATGGCAAATTGATGATGTTGGCGTATGAAGGAAAAGACAGTTGAAAGATAGATGTGAACACACCAACTTTCCTCTTAAGGAAAGCGTAATGTGCTTGTGTGTGTGAGCACAGGGCTGTGAGCTGTGGAGTTAATGGTGCGGGTTTGGGACCAGACTTCCTGGACACAAGTACCCCCTTTACCACTTACTTACGGTGAGACCATCAGCCAACTGCTTACCTTTCTCAGCTTCAGTTTCTTCCTCTGTCAACTGGGGATTATAGTAGCACCCATTTAATAAAGCTGTCGAGCTGTCGTGAAGGCTAATGAGAATGTGTATAGGTTGGCATCTGTTCCTTAGTAGTACAGAAAAGATACAAACCATTTATTCTATTATTACTACGGTTGTCAACATGACTGGGGGAGGACATCAGAGTTTAAAATGCTACTAAATAGAGTTCAAGGCTTTGTACATATGAGCCGAGCTCAAAGGACGGTGTTCCAGGGGAACGAGGCCAAGTCCTGGCCTGACTCCTGGGGACTTGTGAAAATACATACTGCCCAGATCGGTGTTTGAGCTAAGTGGTTATAATAATAGCAGCTGACACTGACATAGAACTTACCATATGCCAGATACTGTTCTAAGCTCTTATATGAATTAACCCTCACCGAGTCCTCACAGCAACCCCATGAAGTAGGTAGTATTATCCCCATTTTTGCAGATGAAGAAACTGAGGCTCAGAGAAGTGAAGTGACTTGCCTGCTGTCTCACAGCTAATAAGTTGTAACGGTGGGTGTTAAGCCCGGCATAATCTGGCTCTGGAAACTGTCCTCAGCCAAACACCGCACAGCCTCTAAGCTAGTACGTCCTTTCTAGTACATCCGCTAACAAAGGCCAGTGGACGGCGCTCACCTTGTGGCTAACTCGAGAATTATTTATATGGTGCTGGTGCGGTGAGGTTCCAACCTACCACAAGAATGGGATGAGTTAGGGCCCAGGGTAGCAAAATCAAAAGGCTGCAGGGGTTAGGCAGGGAATGTCCACACGTGAAGCAGCCTGGTTGCAGGACCAGGTAGGTAGCAGTAGGTAGCAGTAGGTAGCAGTGGGGGCGGTGGTGCGAGGAGAGAGTGCAGTTTATGGGGAGCAGCCAGCACTCTGCTCCAGCTACTCGTCACCGCTTGGAATGCAGACCTCATGGGCCCATTTTCCAGAAGACATTGAAAAGCTCGGTCTTCATTTAAAATCTGATTTTTAGATTTTTTTTTTTTCTTGCGGTACGCGGGCCTCTCACTGTTGTGGCCTCTCCTGTTGTGGAGCACAGGCTCCGGACGCGCAGGCTCAGCGGCCATGGCTCACGGGCCCAGCCGCTCCGCGGCATGTGGGGTCTTCCCGGACCGGGGCACGAACCCGTGTCCCCTGCATCGGCAGGCGGACTCTCAACCACTGCGCCACCAGGGAAGCCGGATTTTTAGATTTTGACAACCAGTTCACATTGTTTAAACACGTGGTGAGGGCCCAAAACAAAAAACACAAAAATCGCACCTGCAGCCTGGACATTAGCTACTTTGCAGTCTCCGGGGGACAGTTGGGCTTTCAGAGTTCAGTTTGCCTATTAGACACCATGCAAGAAGTTTTACTAGGGACGCAGAAGTCTTCATGTATGGGGACTTTCTCCATTCTTAATATAAATGTTTCTATCTGGAGATAAAGCATTGATGTTTGTATGCTTGTGATTGAGGGTTTGTTAGTAGTAGTAAAGGACAGGAGAGGAAGTCCCCTCTCCACCCCTTCTCCCTGAGGGGAAGTGTTTCACAGCTGTTAGAGCCTGGCCCGCAGCAGGATTCAAATCCTAGTTCTACCACCCAGACCGCCCGGACGTGTCATGAAACTCTCTGTGCCTCAATTTCCCTCTCTATAAAGTGAGGATAGAATTTTCCCCACATCTGTATGGTCAGCTTCCTTTTAGATACTTTTTCTTCCATGTTATCAAAGAAAGCAAAAATGTCTTCCAGAGTTAGAATCCCATGGAGACACTCAAATTTAAAGGCTTTGGGGTGTGTGTGTGTTTGTGTGTGTGTGTGTGTGTGTGTGTGTGTAAGTGTAAGAGACAGCAAGAAACTAGGCCTCAGTGAATGAAATCAATTCTATCTTCCGTTAAGACCAGTAACAAGGCCGATTTCTCAGTAATCCTTAGAAATAAAATTTCCCAGCCTGGCTTAATGCAGGAACTGAATGGCAGTGTGGAATTGCTAAGGCAGAGGTTCCCAAGCTTTGGGCTGCAGAAGAGTTACCTGGGGAGTTTTAAAAGAGGTGGACATCGTCGGAGCCCTACCTCAAAGGATTCCAACTCACAAAGCCAGAAGCGAGGACCAAGAATCTGCATTTCCAAGCTCCCCGCTCCTGCCCTAGGGCTCTGGTGCAGGTGATCAGAACACACTGAACTTTCTCCCTCCCAAGTCTAAAAGGCAGAGGCACTAACAGTAGCCAGCCGTTAACAGAGTGGTCAGTTTTCATTTACCTCAGCAAACTTGTCATCCTAACATGTTATATCTAACTCAAGGCCAAGGATGGGGGTCATTTTACAGCCTAGGAGACGGACCCGCAGAGAGAGGCTCTTTTGTAGCAATCTAAAAGGCAGCAAGGACTTCCTTGGAGGGGCTGGGAAAATCTGACTTTAGAGAAGAACTCCCCTAGAGATAAGACCAAAAGGTTTGAATATGTCAGTTTTCTGCGTTTCATTAAAAAAAACTGTCTGAAGTCACCTATTGCCTTTTAAAAATGGTGAAGTTCTGCCTTTCAAAAAGTATTCCTTATCCTTATTAAGAAAACTGTAACCAATCTCTTGTCCCTCAAGTGACTGGAATCTCGGGTAGTTTGTTTTCTCGGAATAGACTCAGGTCGTGATAGTCTCTTCTCCCAAACTCATAAAAAAGTCTCATTCATCCTAGTTTTTTTCCTCCCAGTCTTATCAAGATATAATTGACATATAGCGCTGTGTAAGTTTAAGGTGTCCAGCGTAATGACTTAACTTATATACACCATGAAATGGTGACCACAGTAAGTTTAGTGAACATCTATCAGTTCATGTAAATACAAAATTAAAGAAATAGAAAAAAAAATTTTTCCTTGTGATGAGAACTCTTGGGATTTGCTGTCTTAACCACTCTTATATGTAACGTACGGCAGCACTCATTATATTTATCACATCGTACGTCACGTCCCTAGCACTCATTTATCTTATAACTAGAAGTTCGTACCTTTTGACCACCTTCATCCAACTCTCCCTCCCCCCAGCCCCTGCCTCTGGTAACCCCAAATATGATCTCTTTTTCCATCATTCGTCCTAATTTTACAGGTTGTCTGTGTGAGCCGCATGGTGCTTAGAGCAAAGAAAGAGTTGCATGACATGCGGTCCGTTAGAACTGGGAATCATTGAACTAAAATAGTCAACAGTTTGGGATAGAATGCTGAGCCGTCAGAAGAGAAGTGTTCTGGTCCAGATGGAATCAGAAACTTGCAGTCTCTTGCAGTTATAAAGTCCGCTGCCCGCAGGTTACTAGGGAAAGTGGAGGAATGGATCACAGAGGTGAGACGTTTAAATACTGCAGCCATCTCGTTCTTGATCCCGCTTCTTCACATGCCCAGCCTACGTCAGCAAGTCTACAGAGTTTTACTTTCTGCTGGTGTCTGAGGATTCAGGCAAGTGAGGTTATTGTAGTCATGTTTCACAAAGCACAGGCCTCACCTGTGACAGATTCAGCAGAGATGTTTGTGTTGTATGTTTCAACACTGGAACCACGTCCCGAGCTCAGTGGGAGCCCTGTACCCATTCATACTCATGAGTGTCGAGCGACCTGGTGGCCAGAAGCTCCATTTAAACGGTTGCTTTTTTCTCTTTGAGGAACATGCATAGTTGATTTCTGTAAATGCACATATATTGCAATTCCACTGACCTTACATCTCTGGGTGTTCTTGTAGGTACCTAAACAGCTAGGCACACTCCCACCATGTATTAAAAATGTTTGTTTGTCATTCTTAGCAATAAGAAATTTCATGTTCCAGAGTTCCATTAAGGAAGAACTTGACTTCTAAATTTAAGGATCCCACGACTCTCTCCCATTAGTAGGTTCAGAGTTAGTAGATGTTAACGCATTCTGTACGGCAAAGCTTCCGTCTCACAAACAGACTGGAAAGGTCCTTTCCCGAACTCAAAATATCCTGCCTTTGCATTAGAAGGGAAGTAGGCATATACTTACTTACATATATACGTAAGCCTACATCTCAAGGGGGATAAGAAGCAAGGACTTGGTCTTGCAAAAACATAAAGCACATCTCTCTTATTCCCTGTATTATCGGCTGGTGTGAGGCTTCTTGGTGATTGTTTCACGCAGGATGTGTCTTCAGAGAATTTTTATGATTCCATGATGAAAAATGGGGAACATTACCTGTTTCCAGAAGATCAGAAGGGCTTTCTTTGTTGGTTCAGATGAGTTGCAGTAAAGACAAGTAAGACCTAAGGATGTGCAATGATGTTCATTGAAGCTCCGTTCGAAATAGGGGAAAGCTTGAAACAACCTAAATGTCCATCAGCGGGAAAATGGTTAAATACACAGTGGTTCATTCATAGGATGGAATAATACACTGCAGTTTAAACATGGAAGTATCCCCCTTACTGAGGCTTTATAAGGCCCCAGAGGATCTGGTGGCTGCTTCTCCATCCTCATCTCCCAGGACTCTCCCGCTCACTCCTCCACTTCAGCTACATTGAATTCCTCTCTCTTCTTTGAGCAACAGAAGTATGCCGCAGGGCCTTTGCACTTGCTGGCCCCTCTACCTAGAATTTTCTTCCTCCCAATATTCACATGGCTTGTTCCCATCTCTCCTTGAGATGCTTGCTCATATGTTACTTAGCAGAGAGGCTGCCCCTGACCAACTTCTCTAAATTAGCACCCACAGCCCCACGTCTCTTCCCTGTGTCCCCTTAACCAAGTTTACTTTTCTTCCTAGTATTTACTTCTCCCTGACAAGTTTTATATATGCATATAATTTTTTATATAAATATATATTTTATATATATATAAAATGGTCTGTTTCCTCCTACTGGAATGAAAACTCCAGGAACATTTTCATTTCATTTCTGTCATTGCCCATAACAATGGAGCATAACACCTAAGGGTGCTTCCTGTGAAGCTAGACCATTAGGGTTTAAATCTAAGTAGTAATGTGCCTTTGGGCACGTCTTTTAACCAATCTGTGCCTCAGTTGTCTCATCTATGAAATGAAGATAAAACAGTACCTACCTCATAGGGCTGTGAAGACTAAACTGTATAAAGCACAGTGCCGGGCACATGGTAGTAACTGCTGGGTATTGTTATTAACACCAGCACCTAGAGCAGTGCCTGGCATATAAATATTTATTGAATAAATGAATGAATGAGTGTAAATAAATAAATGCACATGCACACACACAACGAATTTCTAAGTGAATATTTATGGATTTAAATGTAGAGGAAAATGCCTGGAGGATGCACCCCAAATGCTAACAGTGCTACTAACCCTTGAGGAGGAGAATAAGATTCAAAAAGACTCACGAACCATGAGTATGCCTACATCTGTATCGTTTGGGTTTTTCTGCATGTGCCACACCTAAAACATAACATGTTTCCAATAAAATATTTCTCAAAAAGAAGCCAGTGCTTAGACTCAACAGTGTGCAGACCTGCTCGTCCACACCCACACTGGTCGAATTAGAGTACTTCTTAAAGACAGAAGCCCTTGGTGACCAGGTTCTGCTCCCTCCCTCTCTCCCTCTCTCCCTCTCTCCCTCCCTCACTCCCTCCCTCACTCCCTCACTCCCTCCCTCCCTCCCTCTCTCCCTCTCTCACCCCCTTCTTCCCTCCCTCCCTCCCTCTCTCACCCCCTTCTCCCCTCCCTCCCTCCCTCTCTCACCCCATTCTTCCCTCCCTCCCCTTCTTCCCTCCCTCTCTCCCTCTCTCCCTCTCTCCCTCCCTCTCTCCCTCCCTCTCTCCCTCCCTCCCTCTCTCCCTCTCTCCCTCCCCTTCTTCCCTCCCTCCCCTTCTTCCCTCCTTCTCTCCCTCCCTCCCTCCCCCTCCCTCCTTCTCTCCCTCCCTCCCTCTCCCCCCTTTCCCTCTCTCCCTCTCTCCCTCCCTCCATCCCTCACTCTCTCCCCTTCTTCCTTCCCTCCCTCCCTCCCTCTCTCCCTCCCTCCTCCCTCCCCCCTCCCCCCCACGCCCCTCACTTTATCTCTTGTACACACAGGGCCTGAGCAGCCAGCAGCCAGCATGGAGGACGGACCTCATCCACACACACCCCAAAGGAGTTTCTGAGGAATGGATCCTTGACTTCAGACTGTGAGATCTTTTCCTCCAGGACTCTCCCTGGCAAATGAACTAAAAACGAAAAGAAAAAAAAAATGTCCACAATTTAGGAAAACCAGGCAGCAAAGCCAGGCCAGCCAGGGTCATTGTTTTGTTGTTTTTTTTTTTAAGAAAGAAAATCAAGTCTCACTGTTTCAGTTTATCAAAAGCCATTGTGTCCATGTGTCCTTTCCTCTTCTCCAGAGATAAGCCTCAGAAAATCTCATTACTTTTAATGGGGGAGAGGGGTCCAGATCCGGAAGGAGAGGGAGGTTCTGGGAAGAGCAAGGGATGCTGGTGTTTGCGATGTTGAGCACGTTGGTAGCATGTTTAAAGGCATCAAATAGAGCTGAATTTGTGGATTGTTTCCTTTTATTTCTACATGTTGTAGCTTTGCTTCAGCCTTCAGTAGCTCCTCCGTCAGTTCCCCAGAGTTCACCATCCCGTCTTTGAAGACTCCGATGAAGGAGCTTTCTGGTCTTCTGTCTTGATCTCACTTCTCGTAACTCCCTCCCACCCACGCCTTCCTTGCATCCACCCCGGGTGAACTTGGCCACAGCCACAGTTTTCACTCAGACTCTGAGAATGTACTTAGTGGTCAATTCTAGGTACGCGGCCACCTTTCCCATCCCGGTTTTGGGAATATGCTGGCTGTGTTTATAGGATGTGCTTTTATTCAAGCTCTCTCTCCCCTCCTTCTCTCTTTAGCAAGTCTGAGGCAAGACCTCTGATCTTCCTGGAGGCCACCTGGAAATGCCACCCACTGTACTTACTTTCTGTCAAATGTAAACCCTTTAGGTGTGACTATACTGGTTTAACAAGGCCACCATTATTCTGCCTTCCAGAAGACGCTAACCTGGTGGTACACAAAGATAATTTTCAAGTCATTTAAAGCCACGACATTAAGTGACACTGAATCACAAAGAACATTTGCCCTTTTCTATTCTTTTTCAATCCTGATTACAGCTCAGAGAAAGTCTCTGTGTAGTGCTCACGGGTCCTTTGGTTCTTTTTCCTTCTTAATAAAGAAAGAGCAGGCCTCAGGTTCAAAGTCTTTTGTTTAGATAGAATTTAATAACTTACTGGGTTGTGTTTTCATTCTATGTATTTTATTAATTACCTTCCATTTATAGCTGTCTACTTAGGGACATTGTTTTCTGTTCAAATACATTTACTTAAGAAAAGGAAGTGGACTCAAAGAAAATATTAAGTGGTTAACACAACAGGTGATAGGTATATATGTCAAAAATAACTTCAAACACTAATATTAGAAATAGTGAAAATAACTTTCCTAAGCAAGAGAAAAGGCAGCTTATTCTAAGTGAATGAACAAGAGGCTGAGTCAGAACACCTGAGTTCCAAAGCCTTTTCTGCCACTAACTAGCTATGCAGGCTGATTTCAGGCAGGTTTCTTAGCCTCTGTGCCTCACATTTCTTCATCTGGAAAATGGAGATAAGAACGCCTGCCTCCTTACCTCAGAGTGTTGTTATGAGAATTCATCGCCATGATAGATATGATTGCCCCTGGAGGGAAATTCTAAGTGCTCTACAAAGCATTGTTCTTAGATATTGCGAATCTCAGGCGTTTGTTAAATATCCTGGACCCTCGCAAAAAATAAACACTGACGGACACCAGATTCCACCTGTCATTTTTCCCAGACGTCCGTCACAAGCCAACACTTGTCCCAGGAGGACATGAATCAGGAACACCAGTTCTCAGCACACAGAGATCCTGGCATCATTCCAGTATATGGGATCCTGATTTCTGTTTCTCACGCCTTGTTTTTTGTTTGTTTGTATTTGAGTCCCTGATCTTCTACCCAGATCAAATGAAGTGTTGCTGAGAGGCAGAATAAAAATGGTTTTAAGAAAGCCTGTTTACCACGGTGTATACATTGTATTTTCTTGGGGTTCCCAACCTTCTAGAGACTCCCATAATCGAAACGGGCTCATTCGTCCCAGCCTCAGCCTATAGAGAGGACCATAGAGAGGCCCAGGGTGGGGCTAGAGAGGTGTCAACTCAGATCTAACTCATGGCCTGAAATGCCCTTCTGGGAGGCATTAAAAGTGTTGGTCCCACTAAAGCCACTGAGATTTCTGGGATCAAGATGAGGGTCTGATTTTTTTTCTGGGCCCCTGGGGCCTGGCAGCGAGCTTTAATACTGACAAAGTGAGATGACGGTCTTCTCTGGGACCTCCTGCAAGGCTGAGATCGCCCCTGCTCCACTCCAAAAAGCACAGTTAGGAAACAGATTGGCCAAGACCAGGGGACTCTTGCAGCAGCCAATGACAAAAAAAAAAAAAAAAAAGCTACAGAAAGAAGAGTTTACTTGATCATATAATTGAAAATTCCAGGGATAGCTTCAGGTATAGCTGGGTCTTGGTGTTCAGCATCATTAAGAACGTCTCCCTTATCTATTTCTCAGCCTCAACTTCCTGAGTGCATTTTGGTTTCACGGTGGCACAGTGGCTGCCGGCATCTTCAGGTTTCTTCCTACCAGCTAAGCAATGCCTGTGGAAATAAAGTAACTCTTCCCTAATTGCTACAAGGGGGAAAAAAAAAGTTTCCATTTGAAATAATGCACAATTGATTTGGAGCAGGAACCAAGCCATCAGAATGGATACCAGCCATTAACAGACAGTTGTGGCCACCCTTTCCAACACAAAGGGAAGCTGTGTCCAGGGCTGTGTGGTACCCTCTTTGGGCAGAACTGGGTCACGATTCAGCCAGTAAAACTGAGGGTGAAGTCAGCTCCACCCAAACTTTATGGATTGAGAGTGTGGGAAGGGTGGTTTCCCAAAGGAAAACTAAAATGCTTTTACCAGAAGGAGAGACAGATGCTGAGCAGGGGAAAACAAAACAAAACAAAACACAACCAGTCTGCATTAAGCAGGCTGCTTCTTACAGTGCCTGTCACAAGCAGGGTAAAAGTCATCTACTAGCTTTTCAAACAATTGACCCCCTCTGCTGTCACTCTCCTCCATTTCCTCATCCGACCAGTATTGACAGAGCACCTGTTCAGCCATAGAAACTGGGCTAGGCTTTGCAGGTTCCAATAGGATGACAAGAGACCCTTGGGAAGAGTTATCAGGCTAGTGGGGAACAAGCACATATAGAAACAATTAGAAGGAAATGTGAGAGTGCTAAGACAGGCAAGGAACAGTGTCATGCGGTCCCTTTGCAGGAGGGGGCACTGGCTGTATCCAAGGGGCAAAGCCTCAGGGAGGGAATGTCCCTGTCCCACTGCTCTGTGCATTGCTAAGGCTGATAGGGCTACAGCCTTTGAAGTGGCTCTGTCTTTGCCCGCAAGTTATGGGCAGAAGCAGATGCAGACATAAAATCGCTGGTCTCAGCTCCTGGATCAGCAAATGATCTTTGGCCCATACGAGACAGCTGCATTCAGCAGAACAGCATTATGCGTGTATCTTGATATGTAACCCTAGATCCAGGCTTCTAAATATAAGAAACTGTCTTGGGCTGCTGATTAAAAAAAAAAAAAAAAAAAAGGAAAAGTATTCTAAGTGTCCACATTCATTGGTTACTACCAATCCTTAAAAAAATACTCATGGATGTTGAATATTTGAGCCTGGGGAATTACCCTATAATAGGCCCCTGGGGGCTTCCCTGGTGGCGCAGTGGTTGAGAGTCTGCCTGCCGATCCAGGGGACACGGGTTCGAGCCCTGGTCTGGGAGGATCCCACATGCCGCGGAGCAGCTGGGCCCGTGAGCCACAACTACTGAGCCTGCGCATCTGGAGCCTGTGCTCCACGATGAGAGGCTGCGACAGTGAGAGGCCCGCGCACCACGATGAAGAGTGGCCCCTGCTCACCGCAACTAGAGAAAGCCCTTGCACAGAAGTGAAGACCCAACACAGCCAAAAATACATAAATAAATAAATTTATATTAAAAAAATAGGCCCCTGGACCAAGATACTTTGAATTCCGATTTGGCAAATACAAAGATGCCTGATACCCAGGCATCACCCATCATCCCTAGAGAAACCACAGAAAGAACGAATCCCCTTTCCAATAGATTGATTGATTGATTATTTGTTCCAACAGAGATTTATTTATCAGGGGTCAGGAGAGGGAAGCACAAAGTTGCCTTTGTGTGTTTTGTTGTGTCAGGCATCTGAGTTTCATCTGTGTACCTGTCTGTTCCAAACCTCAGATGAGCAGCCAGGTCAAATCTGCGATAGTCCAGTCAAAACTTTTATCCCTCTTCCAGTTCAAGTGCGCGTTTGCCCAGTTCACAGTCATAGACTGGTTCACCGAGGTGCCCTGCCATTTAGTTTTCCCAAGCTGTCTGCTCCTGGCACTGCCACCAAGCGTTGATTCCACTGGGTGACATGGAATCCCACGTATGGGGACTGCTTGTGCTTTGGAGTGAGTATATTGACAGGAATTCGTGAAAGGACAAGTCCTGCCTCTGTAAAGGTGACAAATGGCCTGACGGCCAGGGTGAAAGAGGACCTAATACAGGTCCCAATATTTAGTAGGTAAGGTAAATATTTCTTGAGCCATCTCTAGAAATCTAAACAATTACAATGGTTTTCTTGTAGGTCTCCCTGTGTACTGGTTTCTGATCGATGCTGTAACAAAGACTACAGACATGGTGACTTGAAAACAGTCCACATTTATTATCTTCCTGTTTTGGAGGCCAAAAATCTGAAACAGGTCTCACTGGGCCAAAATCAACATGCCGGCAAGGTTGCATTCCTTTCTGCAGGCTCTCAGGGAGAATCCCTTCGCTTGATTTTTCTACCCTCTGGAGGCCGCCCACACAAGCCAGGCTTCATTTGGGTCCATAGCTTCGTGAAATAACTTTTGGGCGTACGTGGATTTTCATAACTTCTGTTTTCTAAACCATCATGGTGAGTGATCAAGGAGTATGTGAGAATGTTTGGGGACAGGAATTTGAACCAACTCCTTGTATGGGTGGCTTGTGAGGCCTCCGAGGCTGGGCTGCCCCCTCGTGGAAGAAGTGGAGAAAGGCAAGTCAGGGTGTTGCCCTTTAATGAATGGCATGGTTCTATCGCCTTTTATAACCCTCTGTGTCTGTGTAATGGGCTCCAGAAACAAGCTGGAGGGAAATTGCACAGCTTTGACAGAGAAAAGAAGCAACAGGGTCTGGAATAACCAGCTTTCAACAAAATGGAAATGGAGCTGATGCTTTTTAAGGGCTTACATTATGTCAGACACTACTCTAAGCACTTTGTACCATGTAATTGTCACAAGAACCAACTGAGGAAGCTACTGGTTTTTATTTATTTATTTATTTATATTTTTGGCTGCGTTGGGTCTTCGTTGCTGCGCGTGGGCTTTCTCTAGTTGAGGCGAGCGGGGGCTACTCTTCGTTGCGGTGTGCAGGCTTCTCATCGCGGTGACTTCTCTTGTTGCGGAGCACGGGCTCCAGGCACGCGGGCTTCAGTAGTTGTGACTCGCAGGCTCTAGAGTACAGGCTCAGTAGTTGTGGCACACGGGCTTAGCTGCTCCGCAGCATGTGAGATCTTCCCGGACCAGGGCTCGAACCTGTATCCCCTGCATTGGCAGGCGGATTCTTAACCCCTGCGCCACCAGGGAAGTCCAGAAGCTACTATTTATTTTCCACTTTTGACCAACAAGGAAACCGAGGCATGGGAAGGTTAAGTAACTTGCCCAAGGACCCATAAGTAGAAGTAGGATTTGAACCTGTGTAGTCTAGCTCCAGAGTCTTAGGTTCCAACATGACCATACTTGCCACTAGTTCAAAGAACAAAAGTACAGTCTGCTGCTTTTGAAACAGATTTATTGTCTGATTTCCATGGTGATTTTCAGGATAACTCACTCTAGGACTTAGTTCTGGCCTCAAAGTTCTCAAAGGCAGTGTAACATCTCTGTTCCTTGGAAACACAAAAAGTAGAGAAGGTAGCAAAACCTCCGTGACGGAGGAAGACAGAGTCGGGCTAAATCAGGCTTGTTCTTCAGTCTCTATTCTGCAATTCTAAAAATAGCTCTTTTGCCCCCAAAGAAGTTGTTTAACCGTTAAAAGAAAAAAGTGGGTAACTATAATAATATTATGGCTCGCTATCTGCCAGGTATTGTGCTAAGCCCTTAAAATGTACTTTCACTCAATTGCCATTAACTACCCTAAACATAAGTACTACTATTAATTCATCTTTGTCTTTGAGGAAACTGAGGCACAGAGAAGTTAAGTAACTTGTTCAAGGTCACACGACTGCAAAGTGTTAGGATTTGAGCCCAGGCAGTTTGATTCTAATATCCATGTTCTTAATCACTACATTAACTCCCATAAATCATAAAATGACTCTAATCTTTTAATTCATAACTAAGAAAAAATAACAGAACTACTTTTTACACATAACAGAATGAAATGACTTAATTGCCTGTTGCCCATTTTCCCTAATTAGTTGCAAGCTTGACATAAATTTGTGCAGGCTGAACTTTGGGGACAGATTTGCGGTAACTACAACGTATTTTCTTTCTGGGATCTTATCAGATATTTAAGAAGCTCTGAGGTCTCACCTTTATGTCTAAAATTTATTTTCTATGTACAATAATTGATATGCACAGAAGAAAAAACTACTACATTCCTATTGTTATATTCTTTTTTTTTTTTTTTTTTGCCATCTTTTTTTTTTCCCCCTGCAGCATCTTAGTTCCCCAGCCAGGGATTGAACCCAGACTCTCGGCAGTGAAAGCGAGGAGTCCTAACCACTGGACCGCCAGGGAATTCCCCTTTCCTATTGTTTAACAATAGGAGCTACTCTGAGTGTATGATTTAGAATGCTTTTGGTTGTAAGCAACAGAAAATCCAATCAGACAGAGGACAAACTTCAAGGTTGATTTGATCCAGCAGATCATAAAGTCAGCACTATGGCTCTGATTCTCTTTGATTTTCTCAGGTCTGTTCTCTTTTGTGTATAATTCATTGTTCTCATCTGGCATCCCTCATGAGAGGAGCATCTCAAGCTAAAAAATTCCTCATCAATGTCCTGAGAGAAGGAAGGCCTCTCTACCCCAAACCATCAGACAAAAGCTCCGCTATTCCTTCTCACTGTAACATGTCATTGGACCATGTCTGAATCCAGGTTCATAGGTCTGGCTTACAAGCCCATCTCTGAAATAAATACTTTAGCAAGAGGGGTGAGATAAGCCATAGGACCTGCCTCTGGAGTTGTTCAGTAAATACGAGCTCTTATATTTTATTATTTTAAAAAATGAGATTCTTTTCTACCCAGGTGAAGTATAAGTAGAATGACCAATAATGAAAAGTTGGTCCACCTAACTCATGAATCAGCAAATATGTAGCAAAACAATAAAATACTACTTTTACTAAGGCTGCCAAAAAATTTAATGTGATAATATTAAGTTTTGAAAAGGGTGTGATAAACAGTCATCCCAAACATAATTCCTAGAACATTTTTAGAGGTTAATTTGACAAATTCTAGCAAAATTTTAAAGGTATGTACTCTTAGGTTCAGTGATCCTATTGTTAGGAATTATTCCCACCATTTTGCTCGCAAAACTACACTAGATATGTGAATTGGTTGAGTTGTATGGGTATACAACAGCAGTGTTATTTGTGAAAGTCCAAGATGAAGAACAAAAATGTTAGAACAATTAGGCACCCATGTGCCGAAAAATGAACCTCAACCCATACCCCGTACCACACATATAAATTGACTGAAAATGGACTAGATCTAGATGTAAAACCTAAAATGATAAAACTTCTGAAGAATATATATGAGGATGTGGAGAAATTAGAGCCATTGTGCACTGTGGTAGGAGCATAAACTGGTGCAACCGTTATGAAAACAGTATGGCAGTTCCTCAAAAAATTAAAAGTGGAATTACCACACGATCCAGCAATTCCACTTCTGGGTATATACCGAAAAGAATTGAAATCAGCATCCCAAAGAGATATTTGTACACCGATGTTCACAGTAGCATGATTTACAATAGCCAAAAGGTGGAAGCAACCCAAGTGTCCATCAACAGATAAATGGATAATCAAAACAGAGTATACACCTAATGGAATATTATTCAGCCTTAAAAAGGAAGCAAATTCTGGCATGTGCTGCAACATGGATGAACCTTGAAGACATTATGTTTAAGTGAAATAAGCCAGTCACAAAAGGACAGATATTGTGATTCCACTCATATGAGGACCCTAGAGTAGTCAGATTCATAGAGACAGACAGTAGAATAGTCGTTGCCAGGGGCTTCAGGGAAAAGGGAACAGGGAGTTATCACTTGCTAGGTACAGAGTTTCAGTTTTGCCAGATGAAGAGTTTTGGAGATGGATGGTTGTGATGGTCGTAAAACAGTGCGAATGTATTTAATGCCACTTATAAATGGTTAAAATTGTAAATTTTATGTTCTGTATATGTGTTAATCATGTTTTTTATTTTCTATATTATATGATGCTTTGATATCTTGGGGCCAGTGACTGGGGAGAGACTTCCCCTCCCAAGGTTAACTAATTCCTAGGGATAGTAGATGACTTGCCGAGAATATGCGAACCAACAGCTCCAAAGCCCATACTCTGAACTACCCCCTTTCTCTGGCTTTTCCACTCCAGGAGGCAAAATTCCTCGGCCCTGACCATCCCAGGGCCAGGTAACAGACAACTGGGGACCAGCCCTATAGCCCAGAGCCCACTGAAACTATTCAAACTATCCAATCTTAGACCTGCTCAGCTGCTTACCCTGCCTCCCCTGTTCCTTCTCTCAGAAATCACAGTAAGGACTCTACACATGCTTTCCCCTCACTCTCTCTGCTTGTGGCCAACCTCAGGGTTCCCTCTTGAGGCCATGTGTGGCATGGCGCACCTCCCACCCCCTCCTCTTGGGAACTGAGAGTAACAAACTATCTTTCTTTTTTTTTTTGGTTGTACCGGGTCCTAGCTGCGGCAGGCGGGCTCCCTAGTTGCGGCTCCTGGGCTTCTTAGTTGCGGCATGAAGCTCCTTAGTTGTGGCATACAAACTCTTGGTTGCGGCATGCATGTGGGATCTAGTTCCCTGACCAGGGATCGAACCCAGGCCCCCTGCATTGGGAGCATGGAGTCCCATCCACTGTGACACCAGGGAAGTTCCCAAACTATCTTTTTTTTTTTTTTTTTTTTTTTTTTTTGCGGTACGCGGGCCTCTCACTGTTGTGGCCTCTCCCGTTGCGGAGCACAGGCTCCGGACGCGCAGGCCCAGCGGCCATGGCTCACGGGCCCAGCCACTCCGCGACATGTGGGATCTTCCCGGACTGGGGCACGAACCCGCGTCCTCTGCATCGGCAGGCGGACTCTCAACCACTGCGCCACCAGGGAAGCCCCCCAAACTATCTTTTTGATGGCAATCATATCCTGATCTGTTGGCCTCACCATACACGAATAAAACGAAAATCCCAGGTACATTTTACAACCATATATTTTAGCACAGTTTTCAAAAAATAGATAATTTTTTAAGAGTCTTGAGAAAACGATTAAGTCAATTATGGTACGTTTATGCTGTAGTAGTTTAGCATGGTCATTAAGAGTGTACACTTGGGAGTCGAATTTCTTGCATCTAAGTCCTGGCTCTCCTGCTTACTAGCTTTGTGATGTTGGGAAGTGACTTATCCACTTGTGTCTTAGTTTTCTCATATTTAAAGTGGGGGTAATAGGGACTTCCCTGGTGGCCCAGTGGTTGAGAATCTGCCTGCTAATGCGGGGGACACGGGTTCGAGCCCTGGTCTGGGAGGATCCCACATGCCGCGGAGCAACTGGGCCCGTGAGCCACAACCACTGAGCCTGCGCGTCTGGAGCCTGTGCTCCGCAACAAGAGGAGCCGTGATAGTGAGAGGCCCGCACACCGCGATGAAGAGTGGCCCCCGCTTGCCACAACTGGAGAAAGCCCTCGCACAGAAACGAAGACCCAACACAGCAAAAATAAATAAATAAACAAATGTGGGGTTTGAAAAAAAACAGTATAAACCGGGGATAATAATAGAATGTACCTCCGAGGGCTTTGTGAGGATTAAATGGGTTAAAGCAAGGACAGTGCCAGCTATGTAGTAAGCACTCTGCAATTGTTAACTATTATTGTTATGGAATCTGCAGCCCTTTAAAAAAGGAGGGAGCTCTGTATGTGCTGACATGGAAAGATACACTAAGGGGGGAAAAGTTCCAATTGTGTCAGTATTTTAAAGGAGAGAGATATAAGCAAATACATTTTCTGCAAAAAATATTACACAATCATAAGAAAATATGCCCCCTAAAAGTAGACAAGAGGTTATTTTGGGAGGAAAAACATAGGGATATAGGGGGAAGGTGTAAGGAGGACTTTTGTTTTTTTATTCAATACCTCCTATACTACTTGAAATTTTTATCATGTTCATTCATACTTAAAAATACATTTAATTTTTGGAAGACTGTGGGAACATTTTTCGTTGCTCTTTCTTGTCACCTAGCGGTTGCTGGAGGCATTGCCTGGAATGATCACTGTCATTGGTGTTCTCCTTATTCACTATTTCATAAGTGATCCACCTTCTTGATTTAGTATCTTATGCCAAGCAATTCATAGCCTCCAACTTTCAGATGTTAATGAGTTTGGTAACAGTAAGAAACATGCACCCATAGTTACAGAAGTCAAAAGATGTTAAAAAAACACAACAAAAACAAAAAAGCCTCTAGTTTGGTATCCTTCACTGAATGACCATTTCAGTTTTATATTTATAATCTTGATCAGCCTGACCCATTGGTCCACCTCAAATGATCTCTTTCCGATCGGCCCTTACCCAATGATCTGTCCACTATGCCTAAATTTCTACATCAGTCTGGCTGCCGGAGTTTGATTGAATATTGGTTCCATGATTTCCTTGCTGTGTGAACTTAAGTAAGTCACTTCACCTCTCTGAGCTTCAGTTCCTTCAGCTGTAAAATACAGGTGATAACAATAGTAGATCCCTCAGAGGACTGTTGGGGTGTTATGAGTTGATATATCAAGCACAATGACAGGCACATAATAGGGCTTGATAAACAACTTTCGCTATTAATACCTACAGGCTTCAGATTGCAACTTAACTGTCACTTCCTCCAGGAAGCCTTCCTTGACCTCCTGGCTAGGTCACATCCCTCTCACTAGGGCACAGTTGTCCTTCCTAGCATTTGTCACGGACAACTACTGGATGATTATTTTATTAATGTTTCTCTTGCCTACTAGATCATAAGCTCTATGAGCATGGAGCCTGGGTCTGGTTTTGCCCATCATTCTATCCCCAGCATCTACCCCAGTGCCTGGCAGATAGTAGTTGTGCCATAGGTAATTATTGATAAAGAAATGAATTAATGAAGTTAGAAAACTGAAGGCCTCCAAAAAAATTGATGTTAACTAGAATGAGTGCCATGATTAGGTTCTGATGGACTGAGCCATCTGTGTCATGAGACACAGTAGCAGACCTGGGGTCGACAGGTTGTCCTGCAAGATGGTTTGCATATGGTGAATTGGAAAACAGATAAACTGTACACCTCTACCATTTATCCTAGGACCAATCCTAGTTTTTTTTTAATTGAGGTGAAATTCACATAACGTAAAATTAACCATTTTAAAGTATACAACTCAGTGGCATTTAGTACATTTTCAGTGTCATGCAACCACCATCTACACTGAGGAAAAAACATTTTCATCACCCCCAAAGGAATATGCTGTGCTCAGTAAGCAGTCACTCCCCATTCCCTCTTCCATCCAGCCGCTGGCAACCACCAATCTGCCTTCTTTTTCTATGGATTTGCCTATTCTGAACATTTCCTACAAATGGAATCATACAACATGTGATCTTTTGTCTCTAGCTTCCTGCACTTAGCATGATGTTTTCATCGTCGAACGCGGAATCTTAACCACTGGACTAACAGGGAAGTCCTGACTCCTGAAATTTATAAATCTGTGTTTTTATAATTGGCTGAATTCTAAGATTTAGCCCTACCCTCAATTTCTGTGATATTGTAAAGTGTATATTCATCATCACATGAATCAGATAGTATTAATCCCATATACAAACCCTCCTGTGAAATCCCACTGACTTGGAATAATATCCAGAATGTTCACTGTGACCAATGAAGTTCGAAAGGATCAAGCTTTTCCTCCTGCTTCCCAATAAACTCCAGCCACCATACAAATTGCCTCTATGTTTCTCTAGCATGGGAAGCTCATACCTACCCCAGGGCCTTTGCACTTGCATTTTTCCTCTGCCTGAAATGCTCCTCCCAAACTCTTCTCCCACCTGACTCTTTCTTGTCATTGAGGTCTCAGCTCAACTCTCACCTCCTTAGGGAGGCCCTCCGCGACCATCTCATTTAAAGTAGTACCCTTGTCACACATAATTCCATTTTGTTTCCTTCATAGTAGTAGGTCACTCTGAAATCATCTGGCTTTTTTGTTTGCTTGTTTATATATCTGCCTGCCACGAGGGGCCCTTCAACTTTGCAGAGGGATAAACAGTGTCTGTCCTGTTATTCCTTTATCCCCAGAACCCAAAACAAAGCCTAGCATATATTGGTTCTCCATAAACATTTGTGGACTGAATACTATAGAATGAACTCCATTTACTTCTCTGCCAGTGACTATTTCTCCGTCACAATGACAGTTGCATCTCAGTGGGGAGAGAACACAGGGATGCCTAGCAAGAAAAGATGGGCACATCTGCCAAAAATTGTCAGTGTTATTTACATTGGCTAGATAAATTTCAGAAAGCCTGGTGGAAATCCAAGTAGGCCAACTGAAAGCGAGCTTATAATTCTTTCCCAACAGCTCATACACATCGTGGTCTGTCTTAGCTCGGGCTGCCATAAAAAAGTATCACAGATTGGGTGGCTTAAACAACAGAAATTTATTTTTCCACAGTTCTGGAAGCTGGAAAGTCCAAGATCAAAGTTCTGGCAGGGTTTGGTTTCTGGTGAGAGCTCTCTTCCTGGCTTGCAGATGGTGACTTTATCCTCACATGGCCTTTCCTCTGAGTGGGCATGAAGAGAAGGAATGAGAGAGAGGGAGAGAGAGATCTGGTATCTTTCCCACTTCTTTGAAGGACGCTAATCATATCAGATCAGGGCCCCACCTTTATGACCTCACCTAACCTTAGTCACCTCCTAGAGGTCCTGTCTCCCGATACAGTCACATTGAGGGTTAGGGTTATGAATTTGGGGGGAATACAAATATTTGGTCCATAACAAAAGGTGCTTTTCTCCCCCAGGTCTCTTCAGCAGCTCTAAACTCAACTAGCTAACTAAGTCCAGAACCTCAGACTCCAAATGGCCAATAGTTGAGAGATTGCACTGGAAGCTTCCATAGTTACTAAAGAAATGCCCCTGCCCAGGAGTCCTTGGAAAGTGATCATCTGGCAGGCATGGCTTGAGCCAGATGTATTTTTCTAGAAAGGGTTGTGAGGAAAGAGGGTCAAGATATTATTCTCACAATCAAAGGGTTACAGTGCTGGGCAGTGTATAGTCCAGAAATGAGGCAGGGTTCCCTTTTCCAGAGCTGGGCACCTCTCTTTTCTTTTTTTTCTTAAAATTATATTTATTTCTTAAATAGTTAACATTCACATGGTACTAAATTCAAAAAGTGTAAAATGGAATAAAGTGAAAAGTCTGCCAGCAGCCGAGCTGCCTTCCTTAGAAGCAAACAACATTTTCAGTTTCCTATGTATTCTTCAGGTTTTCTATACTTTTACCAGCAGATACATGTGTATCTTTTTTTTCTCTCTCCCCTTAACTGCTAGCATACGTTGATAACCTGTTCTGCACCTTTCTTTTTTTTTCCTCCTTGTTGATATACCTTGGATATTGATCGATGTCAGCATATAGTGTTTCCTCATTTTTTAAGTCTGTATAGCTTGCCATTGCATAGCTATGTTATGATTTTTTTATTATTTATTTATTTATGGTTTATTTTTTAATTTTTGAATTTTATTTTTTTATACAGCAGGTTCTTATTAGTCATCCATTTTATACACATCAATGTATATCTGTCAATCCCAATTGCCCAATTCATCACACACACCCCAACCCCCCACCGCTTTCCCCTCTTGGTGTCCATACATTTGTCCTCTACATCTGTGTCTCAGTTTCTGCCCTGCAAACCGGTTCATATGTACCATTTTTCTAGGTTCCACATATATACGTTAATATACGATATTTGTTTTTCTCTTTCTGACTTACTTCACTCTGTATGACAGTATCTAGATCCATCCACGTCTCAACAAATGACCCAGTTTCATTCCTTTTTATGGCTGAGTAATATTCCATTGTATATATGTACCACATCTTCTTTATCCATTCGTCTGTCGATGGGTATTTAGGTAGCTTCCATGACCTGGGTATTTAGGTAGCTTCCATGACCTGGCTATTGTAAATACTGCTGCAGTGAATATTGGGGTGCATGTGTCTTTCTGAATTATGGTTTTCTCTGGGTATATGCCCAGAAGTGGGATTGCTGGATCATATGGTAATTCTATTTTTAGTTTTCTAAGGAACCTCCATACTGTTCTCCAGTACAGTGGCTGTATCAATTTACATTCCCACCAACAGTGCAAGAGGGTTCCCTTTTCTCCACACCCTCTCCAGCATTTGTTGTTTGTAGATTTTCTGATGATGCCCATTCTAACTGGTGTGAGGTGATACCTCATTGTAGTTTTTTTTTTTTTTTTTGCGGTACGCGGGCCTCTCACTGTTGTGGCCTCTCCCATTGCAGAGCACAGGCTCCGGACGAGCAGGCTCAGCGGCCATGGTTCACAGGCCCAGCCGCTCCGCGGCATGTGGGATCTTCCCGGACCGGGGCGCGAACCTGTGTCCCCTGCATTGGCAGGCGGACTCTCAACCACTGCGCTACCAGGGAAGCTCTCATTGTAGTTTTGATTTGCATTTCTCTAATAATTACTGATGTTGAGCAGCTTTTCATGTGCTTCTTGGCCATCTGTATGTCTTTTTTGGAGAAATGTCTGTTTAGGTCTTCTGCACATTTTTGGATTGGGTTATTTGTTTTTTTTAATATCGAGCTGCATGAGCTGTTTATATATTTTGGAGATTAATCCTTTGTCCGTTGATTCATTTGCGAATATTTTCTCCTGTTCTGAGGGTTGTCTTTTTGTCTTGTTTATGGTTTCCTTTGCTGAGCAAAAGCTTTGTAGTTTCATTAGGTCCCATTTGTTTATTTTTGTTTTTATTTCCATTACTCTAGGAGGTGGATCAAAAAAGATCTTGCTGTGATTTATGTCAAAGAGTGTTCTTCCTATGTTTTCCTCTAAGAGTTTTCTAGTGTCTGGTCTTACATTTAGGTCTCAAATCCATTTTGAGTTTATTTGTATGTATAGTGTTAGGGAGTGTTCTAATTTCATTCTTTTACATGTAGCTGTCCAGTTTTCCCAGCACCACTTATTGAAGAGACTGTCTTTTCTCCATTATATATCTTTGCCTCCTTTGTCATAGATTAGTTGATCATAGGTGCATGGGTTTATCTCTGGGCTTTCTATCTTGTTCCATTGATCTATGTTTCTGTTTTTGTGCCAGTACCATATTGTGTTGATTACTGTAGCTTTGTAGTATATTCGAAGTCAGGGAGTCTGATTCCCCCAGCTCCATTTTTTTCCCTCAAAACTCCTTTGGCTATTTGGGGTCTTGTGGTCTCCATACAAATTTTAAGATTTTTTGTTCTAGTTCTGTAAAAAATGCCATTGGTAATTTGATAGGGATTGCATTGAATCTGTAGATTGCTTTGGGTAGTATAGTCATTTTCATAATATTGATTCTTCCAATCCAAGAACATGGTATATCTCTCCATCTGTTGGTATCATCTTTCATTTCTTTCATCAGTGTCTTATAGTTTTCTGCCTACAGGTCTTTTGTCTTCCTAGGTAGGTTTATTCCTAAGTATTTTATTATTTTTGTTGCAATGGTAAATGGGAATGTTTCCTTAATTTCTCTTTCAGATTTTTCATCATTAGTGTATAGGAATGCAAGGGATTTCTGTGCATTAATTTTGTATCCTGCAACTTTACCAAATTCATTGATTAGCTCTAGTAGTTTTCTGGTGGCATCTTTAGGATTCTCTATGTATAGTATCATGTCATCTGCAAACAGTGACAGTTTGACTGCTGATGGGTGGGGCTGGGTTCCCTCCCTGTTGGTTGTTTGGCCTGAGGCAACCCAACACTGGAAGCCTACCTGGGCTCTTTGGTGGGGCTAATGGCAGACTCTGGGAAGGCTCATGCCAAGGAACACCCCCCAGAACCTCTGCCACCTGTGTCCTTGTCCTCAGGGTGAGCCACAGCCGCCCCCCGCCTCTGCAGGAGACCCTCCATCCCTAGCAGGTAGGTCTGGTTGAGTCTCCCCTGGGGTCACTGCTCCTTCCCCTGGGTCCTGAGGCGCACACTACTTTGTATGTGCCCTCCAAGAGTGGAGTCTCTGTTTCCCCCAGTCCTGTCCAAGTCCTGCAATCAAATCCCACTAACCTTCAAAGTCTGATTCTCTAGGAATTCCTCTTCCCATTGCCGGACACCCAGGTTGGGAAGCCCGACGTGGGGCTCAGAACCTTCACTCCAGTGGGTCGGCTTCTGTGGTATAAATGTTCTCCAGTTTGTGAGTCACCCACCCAGCGGTTATGGGATTTGATTTTGCTGTGATTGCACCCCTCCTACTGTCTCATTGTGGCTTCTCCTTTGTCTTTGGATGTGGGGTATCTTTTTTGGTGAGTTCCAGTGTCTTCCTGTCGATGATTGTCCAGCAGCTAGTTGCGATTCTGGTGTTCTCGCAGGAGGAGTGAGCGCACGTCCTTCTACTCTGCCATCTTGGTTCAGGGCTATCTATCCATCTATCTGTCTATCTATCTATTTATTTATTTATTTATGGCTGTGTTGGATCTTCGTTGCTGCGTGTGGGGTTTCTCTAGTTGTGGCGAGCAGGGACTGCTCTTCATTGCAGTGCGCGGGCTTCTCAGTGCAGTGGCTTCTCTTGTTTCCTATGTCATGATTTATTTAACCAGTCCTCTACTGATGGATGCGTAGTTTTCCTCTTGCAAACATGCAAATATTGCAATGGATGACTTTGTCCATCGTTTCGCATGTGCATGAGTATATCTATAGGATAAATTCCTAGAAGTGTTTGCATTAAATGTCATGGACCTTTTAAATTTTGCTAGAAATTGTCAAACTTTCCTTCATTATCTTTCGACCAAATACACTCCCAGCAGCCCTGGATGAGAGTCATTGTAGGATTCTAATTCAGCCTGAGACGTGACATCATGTGGAAGGAGCATGAGTGATTGGGGGACCATGAGCCAGGCTATCCAGCATCCAGCTATCCCAGCACAAGCTGCGATCATCTGAGTGGCCTCTGCACATGGTTTGACCTCTGGGCCTCAGACCACCCTCCCTTATATAAAACCAACAGGTTGGTGGGTCCATAAGTGCCTTGCTGATTCCAATCTGTTCTCAGGAAGGAGGCCCCAAAATATTAACCTCAGGCTTTTTAGTCATGGGTAAAAGGATTAATGAGATTTTTCTCTGACTCTGGATGAGACTTCTGAGGACTTGAACACCTGTTTCTCTCTGGGCTTAAATCTGGTTGAGCTGGGCTCCTGGCAATGGCCCTGGTTTGTTTGGGGGTAATTTATGAAATCATCCATCTTTACCCTGACTCCAGACTGAGACCAGTGAGCAGATGATGCCTCTGACACATGATGCCCTACCATTTATACCTCCTGGGACACCCCTGCCTTCCCCCCTCCCTGCCCCCTGCCCCTGCAACAGAGTAGTCTGACACCCATGCCAGCAGAGGGTCAGGGAAAGAAGAGGCATTTCTGATGCTTGGGAGAATCATGAACTATTGTTGAGTGAAGATAAATAACACAGAGTAACCCGTGAGAGATGCAGCTGAAATCCAAGTTGACACTTGTAATTGGAGAGTCTACCCTATCTGTGATGTTCAATATGGGGCCAAAAGCTGATACCAATGTTAGTTTCTCTGTCCATGAAGTCTTAACACAGTATGGCAAGACTCCCTCATCAGCAGTTACACAGACTCCTTGTTGTACTCATCTTTATCTCTTTGAGATCTCCCTGAATGTGTCCCAAAGTCAGTTTTTAAAAATTTTTTATTTGGCCACACCGGAACCCCAACCAGCGATCAAACCCATGCCCCCTGCAGTGGAAGCACGGAGTCCTAACCAGTGGACCACCAGGGAATGCCCAGTTTTGGGAATACAACGTAGCATTGTAAGTCAGACTGTCCCAAACATATCCTCCAAATTTGGTATAAATCTATCTATCTGCTTTCACCTGATACAATTACAAATAGACACAAACTTAAAAAAGAAAATGAGCTCAATGAAGGCAAAAGTGGTCCTTTCTGAAATGTCAGTGTGTCCTAGAATTCAATTGTACATCCCTATTGTGTTGTGTGGCGGACACTCTGTAAGTAAGAAAAGACTTTACACAACTACTTCTGGTTCTCATGGTCAAATGTTTCTGTTGGAGAGAGGCCAGGACCACGGCTAGTCCATACGGCTGTATTTGTACAAATTAGAAAAAGGCACCCGTTCCTCCAGGCAGGTGGAACCTTGGGACCTACTTGTGTCCTCGGGTAGGCACCCCTGTGCAGGGTGCACCTGTACGATCCCAGTTACCGGGCTGTCTCAGCAGTTGAAAACTTCAGGATATCACTTATCTTATCCGAGCCAGAGTAGAAGTCTTGAAACTTTCTTCATGCATAGAAGTATCTGGATTAGGGGTCCATAACTCATGTGTTTTTCCTTATCTCTCAAGTTGTTTGGGGAAGAACCAAAGATCAACATCTTTATATCCATGGCTTCTTCATTGCCTATTGTGAGCAATAAAAACAGGTCAAGGAATGTGTTCTGGGTTATCCGTTGGCCTGGCTTTAGTGCTTTCAGGGCTTCTCTAGAACGCCTTGCCTCCTGTATTGCTGCCTTTCTGTGAGTGTGTTTTCACCTCTATTCTATAGATTCCTTTAGGGCTGGAACCACGTCTTATTTACTTTTGTCTTTAAAAAAAATGTTTTTAAATTACAAAAGTAGTACATCCTTGCAGTAGAAATATTTTAAAACAGTAAACTAAAAAGTGAAAATCCCCTATCTGTTCCTGTTTCCAATTTGAGTCCTCTCCCAAGAGGGGACCACTGTTAACAGCGTGTTGTACATCTTCCCAGAACTTTCCATTTGTAAGCGTAACGATGCTCATAAAAGTGCTAGTGTTTATTGGATGCTTACTAAGTGTCAGGTGCTATGCTAAGCACTTTTCCTGTGTGTTCTCAATTAATTCACAAAACAAGCCTATGAGGTCGGTGTTTTTTTATTCCCCATTTCACAAAAGAGGAAACCAGGTGATACTACTAAGTGGTAAAGCCAGAATTTGAACCGAGGCAGGCTGACTTCAGAGCTCATGCTGTTAAAACCTCTATTGTTCTGCCACTTGCTTTGGGGATTTGGAATGTCATAGACATTTCTCTATAGTTGCCCACATAATTCTATTTCCTCCTTTTTAAAAGTTGCTCATTATTCTATAAAATGAATGTATTTAATTCATTTAGCCATTCTCCTACTGACAAACTTTTTAGGATTCTGCAGTTTTCCATTTCCTTATTTCATCAAATCTAAGATTCCATTGATTGTAAGATGCACCGTTTCAGAGATTAAAATGTGAAATAAAATGTGCATCTTACAATTAATGTATTATGGCATTAGAAACAATGCTGCAAATGAACATTGCATATAATTTTCACATGTATATTTCTGTAGACATTTTCTAGAAGTAAATTTGTGCACCAAAATGAAGGTGCATTTTTAAAAATTTTATAGATACTGCCAAATTCCCCATATCTTAATCATCTGTGTCTCCCATTTACGTCACACAATGTCTGGCATTATGTAGGTACTAAATAAATGTTTGTTCAGTGGACAAAATGCATGACCAGGCCCAGCAAATGCAAAGCATTTTGGCATACTCGCATGCAAACACACAGGCCACTACCACACACACCACCACCAACAAAAATCCTAATAACAGTGACCAACAAGGAGATTAGAGTATTTTAGCACCACATGTGTACACACTTCTTGCTGAAGCACTGGCCACAGTAAATGACAAACGCTAATAAATGCATTTTATGCAGAATTATGTGTTCGAAGTGATTTTAAAATAGCTTGCAAAGTTACCTGTCAAAAGGCTGTGCACTCAATTTTTTGAAAATACACGAATAATTCCAGCATTTTACAACCCCCAAGCTACTAGACGTGAGAAGTTTCCAGAGAGTTTAATGGTCTGTCATTTTCTCAAACACCTGCAAGACTGTCTGCATAAGAATCACCTGGAGTGCTTATTAAACTGCAGACCCCACGCCAGAGCTTTGGAATCATAATTTCTGGGGATTAGGGGCAGGTGAATCTGCATTTTAAACAGGCACTCCACGTGATTCTAAGGCACTCAAAGGCGTGAAAGCTAGCGCATTAAAGGGCTTTAAGGAGTCTTAATTAGATTTGCCCTTTAGAACGACCCCTTTGGCTGTAAAGTGTAGAATCAACTGGAAGTGGGCAAAAGTAACCGAGATAACTAACACCATAGCTCATCCCAGAGCGAGGAGGGCGGCCCAGATGGCCTGCGCGCTTCTGCGTCCCCTGCTGGCCCTCAGCAGCCACGTCCTGGACCGGCCGGAGCGGCCAACTGCGACTGCGCCCTCCGGAGCCCGCCGGGACCATCTGGGTGCTTGCCAACGCGCTGACCTGGACCGGAAGCGGAAGTGAGGTCAAGTTCGCCTCGCGCGCTTCTCCCGCCGCAACCACTCCCAACCCTGTGGGTTGGGTCGCTTTGCGCAAGTGTCGGAAGCGGAAGTTGTTAAGACGTGGGGGAGTTCTTGGGAGAGAGTCGAGTTTTCCTAGCGCTCGGTGTGTTCGGTGTGCGGCGGCCTGAGCAGCAGGTAAAGCGCATTTGTGAGACCTCGGCAGCCCTGCTACCCGGCCCAAGCCGGATCCCGACCCCGTATCCTAGCCTGAGGGGTGTGGTGCCCGGTGCTCCGACTCCTTCCTAGGGTCCTGGTGGAGGTACCGGGAGTCACTTGTTCCTCCCTTGGAGTGAGGCCCCCTGTCCGGCTACCTCCGCCATGGGCAACACGAGCAGCGAGCGCGCTGCGCTGGACCGGCAGGGCGGCCACAAGACGCCCCGAGGGGACAGCTCGGGGGGCTCCAAGGATGGGGACAGGCCCAAGATCCTGATGGACAGCCCCGAGGACGCTGACCTCTTCCACTCCGAGGAAATCAAGGTAATGGGGGTGTGGGAATCTGATTCCCCTTGACTAATGTTGAAATCTCCTAGAGCCTTCCCCTCGTATCCCCTCTAATCATCAGAAGTGGGAGAATCCTCTTAGCAGCTCAGGAACCTGTGTCTAATTACCGATATGAGAAAGTCACCCTGAGGGAGGAGGAATTCACTTCGTTTAACATCATTAAGGAAGAGGCAGCTCTGAGACAGGTTCAAATTCTTAATTAATTAAATTAAGATCGTGGCTCTAGCAGTAATTGAGTCCCAGTCTCTGCTTTTCTCTTAGGTATGATTAATTTCACAGCTCTGAGAAATCTTCCACCACCTTTACGCAGACTGGCGCTTTTTGTAATAGTTTTGCAGTTAACTTTCAGTTTTGGAGATAAACCAGAACATGTGTAAGGTGAACGTAGAGTCGAACAGCTGACTGCAGCTGCCAGAGGTCTTTAGTTCTGCTGAAAAGTTGTGGTTCACCCTTTAGAGCAAGCATAGAAAAGTAATTTGACTTCCGGAGGTCAGTGAGTAAGTGAAACATCAGTCTGAAGGAGGCAGCCAGCTGCTCGGCTTCTCTCTCCTATTGTTTATATATGACTTAATATTTTAAACAGGCCAAAGCAAACATTTTTGCAGGCCAGATTTGGCCGTCCTGCTGCGGTCTGCTTTAACTCATTAAAAACTCTAAAGACAGGTTCTCCATTCCTGCTTCAGCCACTTTTCCTGCTAACCACCTGCTGTGGTCAGTTTCTAGGGGCAGAGCCCGGTCCAAGAATACTTAGTGATTCTGCCAGCTGATACGTATGTGGTATATCCTAAAGAAATGAACAACTAAATACTTAAAGGGCACTGCAACAAGTAGGTTTAGGAAAGATGACAAGCACCTCTTCCCCCTCCGACACACATTCTGTTAGTATCTAGTTGCCTATTAATCATCATTGCCCATTAGGCTAATTGGCAACTCATCCCAGCTGTACTCATTTTCCCTCAGATGCTGGCTTGGGTGATCGCATTATTATCTTATATCCTCACCTGAATCTTGGCTTTGAGGCTAACCTATAAAGAGTCTGCCTTTTTTTTTTTTTTTGGGTGGTGCGCGGGCCTCTCACTGCTGTGGCCTCTCCCGTTGCGGAGCACAGGCTCCGGACGCGCAGGCTCAGCGGCCATCGCTCACGGGCCCAGCCACTCCGTGGCATGTGGGATCTTCCCGGACCGGGGCACGAACCCGCGTCCCCTGCATCAGCAGGCGGACCCTCAACCACTGCGCCACCAGGGAAACCCCTAAAGAGTCTGCTTTTACTTGGCCCTCCAGCCTGTGATTTCATCTTGCTTTCTGAATTCGTTGCATTCCTGAAGCTGTGTGCAAAGTGAACTTTGGAATCCTGTTTATCCAATGATTTGACATCTCTTCCCCTAGAAATAATTTTGGCCCAAGGGCAGCCATTTAAGATACCCTAAGAATCAAGCTACTTTCTTTAAGAAATATTCTTTTGTTTTAAAACTCTTATAAGAAATGTTTAGCATACAGATGATCTGTAGAGAATGATTTAAATAATTTCCATTATCATTTCCACAGAAGTTACTGAAATGATGTAGCAGACACACTGGATTGAATGCTCGGATACAAAAAACAAGTCGTGAATTCTTTTAACTACACTTGCTCACCATTTTGCCTGTGGCTAGTTATCACACCCTCAGTGGAAAGAGATTGCAGTCTGTTGTTCTTTAATCTGTAAATTTTGTTAAAGGTCACAGAAATGCAGGTATCTTTTAAATGAGCTCAGGTCAGTATTTGAATTGAAGGTGCTCGAAACCTGCTCCAGACCTTTTAAGAGTCTATCACAGCCTAGAACTCCTGCTCTTTGGCTTCTGACCAGGAAAAATGTAAGAGATCCAAAACCACACCCAGAGTCAGATGTGTTTTTTGTCTCTCGTCCCGGAACACCTCCTTTATACAGCGCTGCCCACATAAGAAGTTACTGTTTACCGTAATGAACGTCAGTCTTTGTCTTATCTTTTTCTCCCTGGTGCCTGGACAGCACTCAGTGATTAGCTTTTGCCTTCCTCAGCACCTGGGCTTGCCAGTTTTCAAGTTGACAGCTCTGGAATTGTCCCTAGTAATTTTTCATGTACTTCAAATCTTGCTTAATTAAGGGAGGAGAATGACATTTATTAAGCTAATCTCAAATTCATTCACTGCCTTCTTGCAAGTGAGCTTTATAACTTCTAGAATTTTGATGACGACCTCCTAAATAACAGCAGTAACAGTAGCTAATAATTACGAAGCGCCTACTCTGGGTCCAACACTATGCAGAGCTTTCTACATGGGCTGTCTTGTCTCACTCAGCCTGCACAATAACCTTAAGAAATAGGTGCTTTTATCATCTCCATTTTGCAAGTGAGTTAACGAGCTGGAATATGAACCTGGGTAGCGACAGCTGCGTCTTTAGAATGAATTGTCAGTATGAGGGTAATTGTCTCTTGCAGGGAGCTCACTAATGGCTTCCTGTTCCTGAGTCAAGCGCTCTGCTTCCAGGCTCCGGAGAAGGAGGAGTTCCTGGCCTGGCAGCACGATCTGGAAGTGAACGACAAAGCTCCTGCCCAGGCTCGGCCAACTGTGTTTCGATGGACGGGGGGCGGAAAGGAAGTTTACTTATCTGGGTCCTTCAACAATTGGAGTAAACTTCCCCTCACGAGAAGGTAATCGCCTGGGTGTGTTCATCGACTTGTCTTAACCCAGGGCTACTCTGGTTACTCCTGTGGGTGAATAGAAGAGGATGTTTTTATAAAGTTGATGCTGAATGGAAAAATAGTTGTGCTTAATTATTCACAGGATTCAAATCTCACACACCAAGGAGTCGTGCTAGGTTTAGAGCACACTTAGAAGAAAACGTTGCACAGTTATGAGCATTTCCGTTTCACAGACACCTTGCACTTCAGATATTCTAGCTTTGCGTCTGTTCAGCAGGACTGTTTTCAGAAAGAGAACTCTATTCCTAGCGCCGTGGACAGAGCGGGATTTGAGTCCTTGTTGGCTGAGCTGAGCCTCTGTTCCTCTCTGTGAGAAGGGAACGTTGGACCAGATGATCTCCGAGCTTCCTTCTAACTTGGACTCTGTATCACTTTTGTTTGAAAGGTACACATTATGTAGGCGCCATTAGCACGACTATAGCCAAACACTTGCTCAGACACCCTAGCATGGACGGCTGTCTCAGATTGTCAGTGGAAAAGCATCTTCACGAGTAAGTCCTCTTGATGAAACAAAGGAAGAAATCGTGCCCTGCTGGGCCAGGGCTGGTTCTTGATAAGGAGCTGCCTGCTTTTCCAGGGGTCCAGTTGGTGTAGGAGGGAGCCACTCAGCCCAGTTACAAGGCATGCTAGTCGGAAGAACAAAACAATCAAATGAGAGAGGTTTCGTGGAACCCTTTTCTTTAGTAGTTATACGAGTTGCTTTAGGGAACTGTTGGTACATCCTGTGAAATTGATCCCCTGTCCTGAGCTAGGCAAGCTAGCAAAGGGTAAAACTTGGCGGGCGGCTTGCTGTTTATCTTGTGCTGCCATCCTCCTTGGCATCCAGGCTGCCAGGTGTTATTTTGCACACAAGTTGAGGACGAATGACTGTTCGTTGACCTTTTGATGGTAGGAATGTGGACTCCTGGTGTTTGAGCAAAGCGAGTTTTCCAGGAAACCTCTTACGATGCCGCTTCCTGGTAGCCTTTCTAGATTGAGATCATTATACTGAATTGTCTAAATTGGTGAAAAATGTTTATTTCTCGTGCAGCTGAACCCTTGATTTTACGTGGAAGTTTTGTTTTGTTCCGTGGCTGGTTTTGCAAGTCAGCTAAGAGGGCAGCCCATCCCGCTAACATCGTCTGCTTCCCTTTTTCTTGCAGCCACAATAACTTTGTAGCCATCCTGGACCTGCCGGAAGGAGAGCATCAGTACAAGTTCTTCGTGGATGGTCAGTGGACACACGACCCTTCTGAGGTACCCTTCCTCCCGCCCTTGGTCCTCTGGCCGCCCCCACAATCCAGACAAGTTGCCAGGTCCCTTTGTCCTGCTGGTCGAAGTCCCTGTGCGTGGCCGAGCTAGATAGCAGCGCTCCTTGTCGGCCTACTGGCATCCTTGACGGAGATGAGCAGGTGGGCCAGCCAGGAGATGAGACCTTCCAGCAGGGCTGCTGGATCCTCTAAAGACACCTCTAGAGACTGTCCACATTGTGATTTCTGCCTGTCTGTCTCTTCCCAGCCGATAGTGACCAGCCAGCTTGGCACAGTAAACAACATCATTCAAGTGAAGAAAACTGACTTTGAAGTATTTGATGCTTTAATGGTGGATTCCCAAAAGTGCTCCGACGTGTCTGGTATGAGCAGTTATTTTTACCACGTGTGTGCCGGTGGGGGCTGTATAGATTAGAAATACCTTGTTTCTCTTGCCTCTTGCTCTTGAGTGGGAGCCGCCCAATCGGTGGGTGTCCGTATCTCCCCAAAGAGCCACAAAACTAATTCCTAACTCTGTGTCAGGTCAGGTTGCTAAAATCTAGCTCTGAGGGACCCGTAAGTCACTTTTTGGGTCATCTCCAGGATTCCATAGGTCTGCTTGGCCACAGAGAGCAGACACTGGAAACGGAACCAGAGCTTGGTCTTGTGCCAAGGCAGGCCCAAGAGGCCCTAGAGAGTTGCATCAGGTCGGTGAGGGGCCAGCACTGGGGAAGCCAGCCTGCTCGGGGCACCTGGAGAGTTTCAGCCCGACAGGTGATAAACTGACCCCTCAGTGACCTTGGCATCATTTGCGTGGTCCATGAGCACCTTGTCAGAATCCCTTCTTGGCGGGGGTAAGGCTCACCACAGAACAGGCTACACAGCACAACCTGCTCAGTATGGTCCTAGTAAAACTCTCCCATCTTCCAAGAGTCATCCGATCATCGAACTTTCAGTAAATTGCCTTGCATCCAAACCCACAGGAAGAAACTGCTTGGAAACAGTATGTGCTACGCAGGGAGAAGGATGCGTTGGCATGGACAGTGTTCACACCAGCTGCACTGCCCCTTCTTGCAGGGCCTCAAGCCATCCCAGGACCCCTATGGGAAGCAGTGAAGGTTCCCCGGGACTGTGCCTGACCATCTAGGAAAACGGGTTCAGTTCACAGGATGATTCTTCATTGTCGCCTGCCTGGGCCTGGAGGTCCTGCCCCCAGGATCTCTTAACTCTTTATCAGCTCAGAACTCACACTGGCAGGTGGACCAGGTGGCTCGCAAGTCATGTTATTGAGCAGGAATTGGAAATCCAAAAATAACATTCTCTGCTCTGGATAGCTAACTGGTCTTTTAGAGAAGTCATTTCTGTTTTATTCAGACAGGTGGGAATTGGGGGGTGGGGGAAATGCCCAGATAGCCCTTACTTGCTGATAAGTGAAATTTTACGCCACAGTCCAAAGCTTTTAGTCAAGATTGTGCAGCAGAGGTTGCCTGGGGAAAGGAGGCTGACCCCTCACTGCTGGGAAACCAACTTCAGGCTCTCCATACTCTTCTCATACGTAGACACTCCCTTTCTCAAAATACATATTGACTCCTAAAGGCTCAGTTTTCTGCACTGAATGCCTTTCTCAGTTTCCTGCTGTGGTAGGGCTGGGTTGTGTGAAGGGAGTCTGTCCCCTAGAGAATGACGTGGAAGGAATTGGCGGAGCCAAGCCATCTCAGCTTTACGGGGACAGCACGAGTCTCGGCGGCCAGACACATCCCAGGTGTCCTTTGGATCACAGCTCAGTCCCCGCCAGCTGGCCAGATGTCACTGAGTGAGCAGCTTTGAAGCTTACGGAGCACTGCACTTCTAGAAGCTTCTTACTATATCTGTATAACGGGGAAACTCCAGCATGAGTTTAAGAGGAACCGGAGAGCGCTGGAGGCAGAGAGCCTCTAGAGGTCAGGTCTTCAACTTCTCGTTGTTTTAGTTTTGAAACGCGCCGGCGCCTCTGTGTGAACAGGCTACTTTATCTTCGCTTTTATTCTGGCTGCTGGCGCGCCTCACTTGGGCCCAGCCGCATAAGCCTCACTGGAAGCCTTGAGCTTCTGTGCTGTTCTTGCCAGCCCGGCCTGCAGCAAGGAGGCCGCATCGGCCTGCGGTGGCTGTAGGGTCAGGTCACTGTGAGCAGCTTCCCACGACTCGGTCCCAGACTCACTGCTTTGCCACGACTGCTGTCTGCCACCAGAGCGTCAGAATTCACTACTTGAGTTTTATGCCTGTCACTCAAATTCCAGAAGTGTTTTCTCATTGCCTCTGCTCTTCCCCCTTGGGGCCAGTATATCCTTCAAGAGAATATAAATCTGTACTGAGGGAACAGGAGACATGGAAAACTAAATGTCACCACAAATTGAGACTATTCCCAGGACTCCTAATTTTCCAAGTAAATGTCCTGTCACCATCTCCCAACAGAGCTGTCCAGTTCCCCACCAGGACCCTACCATCAGGAGCCTTACGTCTGGAAACCAGAGGAGCGGTTTAAAGCACCACCCATCCTCCCGCCACATCTTCTCCAGGTCATCCTGAACAAGGACACAGGGATTTCTGTGAGTAACCAGACATCTGCCCAGACCGTCCTCCACGGTCACGTTCAGCTGCTCCCCTCGGTGCACATCTTGCAAGGCAGCTCGTGAAAATGTTCAATGTCACCCATTGGTGTTAACTGCCGGGGTCCCCCTCTGACGTGGGAACGGGCTACTCACAAGATGTTCCCAGAGTGGGCCTCCCCATCCCACAAAGCCTTTCTGAGCCCTTCCTCTTGTGTTCCACTCCCACCTCAAATTTCAGGACAAAATACATAACCGCCTCTTCTCAGTAAGCTGCATGGTGGAATTCCTCCTCTGGCCCCCAGATTTTAGAATCTTGTTTGTTTGTTTTGCCGCGCTCGGAATGTGGGATCTTAGTTCCCCAACCAGGGATCGAACCCACACCCACTGCAGTGGAAGCGCGAAGTCTTAACCACTGAACTGCCAGGGAAGTTCCAGAATCTAGTTTTAATCCCCAAATTGCTTTTAGAAACCTCAGGGCTCATGGATCAAAATTTGGGGTATGTGGGTAACACGCATTGCCTCTGGGAAATTGATATTACTTATAAAAAGAAGTGTGCTTCCTGCTGAATCCTGAAGAGCACCCCATTATTCCCCACGTTTGATTTTCCATCCTGTTTGACCTGAGCTGCCTGGTTCCCCGGCTCTGGACTGTGCAGCGTAGCCATAATTCTTGGGAGTCCAGGTGTTCTTCAGCCTTGTCCAGGCCACCACCTAACAGGCAGACGCTCCAGGGTGATCAGGTAACTGCTGCTGCTCTAGACGCCACACAGAAGTGGGTGCACGTGTGCTGAGCAGGGGGCTGGAGGTGTACACGTGCAGGCATCCCCGCAGCAGTCACGGTGTGTCCCCCAGGGACTCGCTGTTCTTGGGGCCGCCCCGCCCCAAGCACACATCTGACAGCTGAGCCGGCTTTTACTGGATGCTTTTTCTGTTTTGAATTAGCATTTATAAAATTGGGGAGTGTACGTTGGGGGAAAAATAAAGAAAAACCTGGATTTCTGGCTTCTCTGAAAAAATAGGAAGGTGTGGCAACATTGCCTCGTATGTGAGCTCTTACGGAGTCAGAGCGCCTCTCCCCTCCCCCAGTCATCCAGTGCATTCTTCAGGCTCCCCGTCTGAGTCTCAGAGACATGAGTTTGCAACACACTGCTCAGGAGCGTTGAGTATTGATCATTTCTTCCCGCTTTTTCTAAAAGCCCCTTCACTGCACGGCTTTCTTCCTGCCCCTCCTCCAAAGAGAGGACAGAGCCACGGCCCACAATCTAGATGAAGCCTGGCCAGAGATGCACACCAGTGCGCCCAGCAGACCCCGAGAGCGCCCCTTAGTTGGAGCACCAGGCATGACCCCTCGCCCACCCAGTCATCGTGCACAAGCCCTTTCACTGCCTGACAAGGAAGAAAGGGGCCTGAGAGCCTGCCTCCTTCCCTCTGAAATCCAGTGCCATGAAACACGGGAGAATCTTGATTTCCAAATCTGAAGTGCACACGTCTGCTTTTGCTCCCCCGCAGTGTGATCCAGCTTTGCTCCCTGAGCCCAACCACGTCATGCTGAACCACCTCTATGCACTTTCCATTAAGGTAAGGACGTGTTTGTTACTTACTGTGTTTCTCCAAGTGTGCTCTGCGGCCCCCTAGCGACGGCACTACCTGCAGTATCGATACTTACCTGAAGGGCGGCTTCCGGGACCTGACCCAGACCCGTAGGCTCCTCTTCCGAAGGGAGGCCCAGGAACCTGCTTTACTCAGGCCTCCTGATGATTCTCACGCTCCCTAAACTTTGAGCCTCCTGACTTAGTCCTGCCTTTGGTGATTTCCGCCTCTTCCTCAGGACGGAGTGATGGTGCTCAGCGCGACCCACCGGTACAAGAAAAAATACGTCACCACCTTGTTATACAAGCCCATATGAAGAGCTGGGGCCAGCCGTGGGCCCCAGGGGGCAGTGTGCACCACCGGGCTCCACGCGTGCATGCTTTTCACTAGACAGGATGGACTGTAAATTTCCCATTTCACGCTCTTTAGAAGACATTTCGTACCCGCTCTACTCCTACTTGAAGGTTTGTTCCAGACACAGCAGCTCCTGGAGCGCCTCGGTCTGTAACAGTCCTCTTAGCACCCGGTGGCTGTGAGCCCTGGGGCTCATCAAGGCTGAGGGGGGAGAGGGAGCAGACGGTCTGCACCCCACACCACGGTGCAGGTCTAAATTTACATCCTCTGAACTGGTCACGGAGACTTTTCTTAAGCCAAAAAGGAACCCGAGCCACTTTGCTGGTGGAAATCCGGGAAGCAGGTACCGAGGCCGCACAGAATTTCTCATCTTGTGTGTGTGTCTTGACTTGTCCCTGCTGAGGCCTGGCTGTGGACCTAACGGCGAGTATGGTATTGGTCTCTGCCTGTCCTCTGAATTCAGAGCAATAGATCGTCTTCCATTCCCTGCTCCAGGGAGGCATAATTTCTATAGAAATTAGAACCTGTCTAATTTCCAGATGAAGTTTTACAATTCTTTCTTACACTTATGTGCACTAAGTATTTTTTTTTAACCAGAGGTGGCTGACTGTACAGCCTTAGGCCAATTTTTAAATCACCCCAACTAGACTATAGATCATGTGACCTGTGCTGAGCAATAATCTGTTCTCAGAACAGACTTGGAAAACCATGGCCAGATATCTCCGTTAAGCTGGAGGATCCTGCGGACTGACCACCGCTAGCTGGAAGGTTGTCCAGCTTTTTATTCGATTCGTAATGAGGTGACAGTGTTAGCACGCAAATTTTGGAGAGGCACCCTACCCTAGCCTGTGCCACCTTGCTTGGGACCTCTGGTCCCTCCTTAGCAAAGAAGGCTGTAGCAATTGCTGTTGCTTCTTCTGGAAGGAAATTAGAACTTGCGGCAGCCTTCTGAATTTGTGTGAGGAAATCATCCTTTGGACCAAAGTGAACCTCTCCACACGGCTTGGAGATGCCGGAGACATGCCCGTTAGCAAGGTTCCTGTCCCCAGGTCGGTGGAAGCTGTCGTCCTGCGCTTTGTTCCTGCTGGGAGACGGAGGAACCATATCCCTGGTGTCTCATATTTATTTGGCGAACCTGGGTCTGGGATACCCTTTTTTGTTACTGTTTCCAAAACACTGAATTACTGTCACCTTGATGTACAGGTTTCAATAAAGCTTTGTAAAGATAACAGACGTGCACTTGGAGGAAGGTTTGATTTCGTGCAGTCATTTGGAGAAGAGACTGGAGCTCTCCCCGAGCTTTATTCAGTGCAGTGCTTTTCAGTCTTTTTCCCGCCTTGGCACACATTGAAAATGGTACCATCCTTGTGGCACTCTGGGGTGAGTGGACGGGGCAGCTCGGCTCCCTCTCGGGCTGAGGGCCTTTCTCTGACCCACCTATTCCGCACGCAGATTAGAAGGCCGTTAAGAGGCTGTAAAATCGAGCCCCATGGAACCGCTCGACCACAGGGGAAGCCGAGGAAAAGCAGCAGTGAAGGCCCCGGCTTGCGCAAGTTGGCAGCATCCCCGCTCCGAGGTCCTGCTGCTTCTTGCTCATTGACAAGCACCACAGGGGAGCCTGGGATCATGACGCCCTCTTGGAAGACACCAGGATGTTCTGGAGTCAGCTGTTCTCACCAGCTAAAAGGGCCTCTGTCCCTTCTACCAAAAAGATGGAAGGTTACAGTGTCCCTTTAGTAATAAGCCTTTTCTTCCCAGGCATCAGGAAATGTAAATAAATTTGGGAGAAAGGGGAACCCCTTAGGTCATCTGGTCCACTTGAGGTGGAGAAAGCTTAGAAGGCATTCCTAGCTGGGTAATTAGCCATCTCACTCTGAAAACCCAAGTGATGTGGGAACCCTAGATGTAGGGATTGGAGGGATTATTTAAGTAGACTAAGGAAATACATAAAAATCCTCTATCCAAAACTGAATCAAAACTTTTTTCTATTTTTTAAAAATTATTGAAGTATAGTTGATTTTACAGTATTGTGTTAGGTTCAGGTCTACAGCATAGTGAGTCACTGTTTTTTGTAGCTTGTGTGTCATTGTAGGTTATTATAAGATACTGGGTATGATTCCCTGTACTATGCAGTAAATCCCTGTTGCTTATCTATTTTATGTATAGTAGTTTATATCTGTTAATCCTGTGCCCCTAATTTGTCCCTCCCCTCCCTTTCCCCTTTGGTAACCATAATTTTATTTTCTGTATCTGTCTGTTTCTGTTTTGTGTATGCATTTGTATTATTTTTAGATTCCACAGATGAGTGATAGCGTATAGTATTTATGTTCTCTGACTTAATTTCACTAAGCATAATATTTTCTAGGTCCATCCACGGTGCTGCAAATGACAACATTTATTTTTATGGCTGAGTAATATTCCTGTGTGTGTGTGTGTGTGTGTGTGTATACACACCACATCTTAAGTCAGTCGTCTGTTGATGGACACCTGGGTTGCTTTCATGTCTTGGCTATTGTAAGTAGGGCTGCTGTGAACATGGGGTACGTGTATCTTTTCAAATTAGTGTTTTCATTTTTTTCTGGGTATATACCCAGGAGTGGAATTGCTGGATCATGTGGTAGTTCTATTCTTAGGTGTTTTTGAGGAGCCTCCATACTGTTCTCCACAGTGGCTGCACCAATTTACCTTCCCACCAGCCGTGCAGGAGGGTTCCTTTTGTTCCACACCCTCTCTAGCATTTGTTATTTGTAGACTTTGATGATAGCCAGTCTGACCTGTGTGAGGTATTACCTCATTGTGGTTTGGATTTGCATTTCTCTGATAATTAGCGATGTTGAGCATCTTTGCTTGTGTCATCTTTGAAAAAAATGTCTGTTCAAGTCCTCTGCCTAGTTTTTGATTGGGTTGTTTGTTTTTTTTGGTATTGGGTTGTATGAGTTGTTTGTATATTTTGGAAATTAACTCCTTGTTGGTTGCATCATTTGCAAATATTTTCTCCCATTTTGTAGGTTGTCTTTTCATTTTGTTGATGGTTTCCTTTGCTGGGCAAAAAGTTTAAGTTTAATGAGGTCCCATTTGTTTATTTTTGCTTTTATTTCTTTTGCCTTGGGAGACTGAAAATACTGCTGTGATTTATGTCAGCGTGTCCCGCCTGTGTTCTCTCCTAGGAGTTTTACGGTGTCATGTCTTACATGGGTCTTTAAGCCATTTTGAGTTTATTTTTGTGGATCAAATATTTTTGAAGTATAATTGAAAATACATAGCTAAGCTCAAAAGTATAAAAGGGATATATTGAAGTACCAGAATTGAAGAAACCGTTGCTGTGTTGGTGAGCTGTGAGCGTGGCCCCTGGCCCCATGGTGGAGACTCAGAGGGTGGGGTGGGGGGGTAGGACCCAGTCATAGGCCTCCAGGACCAGGGTTTGACACCCTCGCCTGGATAGGAAGCCCGCTTCATGAGTTGGCCCAGAAAAGCACTGCCTTTTCTGTAAGAGGAGTTAGAGAATCTGGCTGCTGGCCTGAGTCAGGGCTCAGAGGGAGTCATCAGCCCCAGGCTGCAGGGGGAAACATCATGTTGGAAAATCTCACCTGCAGATCAGCTCTGCTCACAAAGTTCAGATAAAGCCAAGCCAAAAATCCAGTGTAAAAACTAATTTGGAGCCAGAAAACCCAGTAAGAGTCCTCTGCAGCCCTGGGGCCACGGGGGACTCCCAGGGCAGTAACTGCTAGGGTGGGGAAATGTAGCCAAAACCACAGAACCCTGGGATGTGGGTGTCAGCATTCTCCACAGCTGTTCGTGTGTCTAAAAGACTTCATTTTCTTTAAAAAGCAACACAAAAGGAAGTCCCCCGTGGTCCAGAAGACTGCTAACAGACCTAGGTGAAAGTCTCTATACCCAAGAAGCTAAAAGTAATGGAGATTATTTCATGGATATGGAACAGGAGACCCTGTTTGGTCCAAATCACAGGAGCAAAGCCACACTGAGGTGTCCTATGACCCAGGTAATGCTTTCTCTATTATGGGTGAGGACTGGTTACATGGTTGGTTAAAGTGTAACTGAAATTGCTTTTGAATGAAGATATTTTTTTCCTCCAGAAATGTATATACAAATGAATTTATGGAGCCAAAGGTAAGGTCTTTAAATTACTAGTGGGTAAAGTAGTAGTATTGCAAGGTAAACAACCATATGTCAGCATATTGAAACCAAAGATCAAAGGACCCAGGCAAGGTCTTTTCCTTCCCTCTGGTCAAAGCCTGGCTTCATGTTAGAGTTGGCCGTTCCCCCCCCACCATCCGCTGTCCCGGAGTGTGGACACTGGACTGAGATTAGGGATGTCATCCAGTTCAGTGCCTGAGTAGCTGTGTGACCTTGGGCAAATCACATGACCTCTCTTAGCCCAGTTTCCTCTCCTGAAAAATGGAAGGGGTTGGATTAGCACTAAATGATTCCTAGGGCTCCTTTCATTTCACATTGGGAGCCACAAAGCTTTTACACCATGAATGGGATATGGCCACAGACAGGAAGTCAAGGGCCAGAAAAGGAAAAAGTGCCACTGTAAGCTCAGTTAGGAAACCTCCAAGATGCCAAGGGCCAAGATGGGAAAACACAGAACACCAAAGTGATGCCATGCATGGCTAAGGTCAGAGACTCAACCATTTTAGGGAAAAGCAACATTTCATTTTGGTTAACTCAGTTACTTCTAGATGAGCATGATTTCATTTCTGAGCGTGAACTCAATTCTCCTGATACGTGACCCTCCACCAGTGTTTACAAACAGTTTGAGTGCACTGATGAAGACCCAAGTCTCTGGGCCACTCAACCCTCCATCCAGCTTTTTAGCACCTCACCTGATCAGCAAATTAGTAGAGAAAAGAAGCTAGAGCCTTCTACCCTGGGATGCCAATTATAATTGTCTTCAGGAGAAAACAGTAAGCTACAAACGTATGTACAGGTCATTCCAGTTAATTGTAAAAACATCGACAAGGGCCTTCCTAAGAGTGACCACTGCTGTGAGTCAGACCCTTGGAGAACCAGTGCTCTGCCTCTGGGATCAGCCACTGAGCTCAGCTCCCACAACTGCCTCGTCTTTTTTTGTCCTAAAGACAGCCAGAGGGCCTGAGCCTGGGTGAGGATGCCAGCCTTCTTTACCTGCCAGGAGTGCATTCACCCATTTCATCTGCAAGACTCAACAGCAGGTGAGAACAAGAGACAGCTCCAGTTGTGTGTACCCTGGATCGACTTTATTTTCCCTTTTTGTGGTTCTCTGAAAGGACAGGCTGAGTTGTGTATAGCAGTAAAGTCATTTCCAGAGTTCTTTACCTCTAACGACCCCTCCAGGGCAAACAGGAGTTCCGTTAATCATTGACAGACTCGGGAGAAAGCCAGGCCATCTGTGCAGTTCCAGGTGTCCACGGCCCTGCCCTCCCGGCTTCGGAAGATAAAAGCCTCAGCGTTTGACTAGGCGACTGATGGAACATTTCTCATATAAACACTGTGCCTAGAGCCACGTCTCCATGCTTTTGGCATCATGAGCAATATTTAAACTGCCAAGAAAGAAATCGGACTGGAACAGGCCGAGCTTCCTCAGCCTCAGCACTATTGACACTTGGGGCCTGGTAGCTTTTTGTGGAGGGTGGGCACGTGGGCCACCCTGTGCCTTGCAGGGTGTTTAGCAGCAGCCCTGGCCTCTACCCATTGGGTGCCAGTAGTACCATCAGTTGTGACAACCAAAAATGTCTCCAGATATTGTCAAGTGTCCTCAAGGGAAGGGAGCCAAGCCACCCCTAGTTTAGAACCACTGGAGCAGGCCAGTCTGTTGTATTGTGAGACCAGAAGCTTAGCTGGTCCCACCCCTGTGGGCCTAGCATTATTGCTTTAGACTTAAACCTGCATGAATATTTTCTAAAGCAAATCACGTTCAAGAGGCCCAATTCTGAAGACAAACTAGCTGGTCGGTCCTGTTAAGCACATCATCCCTTTTTGGCCTAAGTCTCCAAATCCTAATTTCAGTTATGAATTTGCTTTGCAAGCTGCTGCTTCAGTCTCGTGAAAATTAAGTTGTAAGAGCAGAAAATGTGATGGCTAATTTTGTGCATAAGAGGTAGGGATAGCATGGACGGCTGGGCCTCAGTTTATGGTGTGGCTGAGTAATTTGTTGTTTCTTTGAGGTCCTTGCTTAGGGTCCAGAGAACCTTTCTGGCACATTCCTCTCGGAACCAAACCACATTTACTTATGCTTTTGAAGTGTTACGTGGCTGCCAAGATTCCTCAGGACAGTAACTGAAGTGGTATTCAGTGGACTTTTTCTAATTTTATAAGGAAAGAAAGGTTCCAACATTTGACTTGTTCATCTTCCAAATTATTTTCTTTCTTAGAGTTGGCAGATTTTTATCCCCAGCGGTAAAAGAGAAAGGAGGAACAGAATAGAATCGCAAGTACGACTCCTGTCACAGGGCAAGTCGGCTGCGACCCTGCAAGTCAGAATTTGACTGTGGTCAGATTACTTCATTGGAAAATAAAAATTGAAAGCAACAGGAACCATGAGAAAATTACCATTTGCCAAAACCAGTGTTTGTCTAGCTCAACAAAGTTTATACTGACAAAACTAAAGCATCTTAGAAAAATTTACCTTGCAGACTACAAAAATTCATTTAGTTAAAAAGACAAGTGTCTACATTTTAAATTACCTTGATCTCCGAATTCCTCCTTCCAGAAATCTACATCATTAAAACCGGTGGCGTTATCCTAATGGATGAGAGGAATTGAAAGGTGACCTGTTTTTTTGGTTGGTTGGTTATGAACTGCATTATAGGAGAGCTGGGTAGTCCATTCTCCAGTAATCCTTTCAAAGTGGCCTGACTGCCGTGAGGAGCCTTCCAGTTCTGCAGTCCTATAAAGTGACCTTAACAGCCAGTTCATGGTTCATTGGAAGGAATGACCAAACTTCGACAACATTGCACTTCTGGAAGAGAACGTCGCTGGTCTCTTGATTCCAGGAGAGCAGCTTGCTCTAAGCCCTGTGTGGCTCTCCACCCCTCACCCCCAGAAGAAGCCTCCCCTGAAAGGAAGGATGGTCCCAATGCCACGCTCCCAAGCTTAGGCTGACAGTGGCGATACTTTGGGTTTTTATGGGCTCCCTTAAGAAAAGAAGAGGTCTTGCACTAAGGCAAACATTTTAGATCATTGCTTTATTTGACTATTTGTTCAACAGAGTTCATTCCTCTCAAGGTGGATCTTGAACCGTTCCTTGTGATCTTTTCCTCGTTCTGAATAAAAAAGGTAATGAAGAAAAAGCCTGTACTTTTGGACCTAGAATCTTATTTATGCTAGTAAGCTTTGACTGCGGTTTCGTGTTACGATATTTCCTGCTGGCATCTCCGTAGTCACACGGAGCTCCCCGCACTCCAGTGAAGATGGCTGTCCACAACTACCACCGTTGAAACCAAAAGTAAGAGTTGAAAAATGCACCTTTTACAATAAAAAAGTAGAAACCAATTCAATTTCCTTTTTTTTTTTTTACGAATATAAAGTTTCTTGTAAATATGTACAGTCTTTGAGCTAGTTCTATAGCAGGAAGCATTTCACAAATGAGACACACGATATACACTTTGAGGGCTAAGAAGCCCATTTCTCGTGGAGATCCTAAATGAGATGCCAAGACTGAAACACCAATTTCCAGTGACCTCTCCAAATACTTGTGGACCAAGAGACAGAAACTTCAGCAAACATTCAGTCAGATCTGCCCTGGAGAAGGGAGGGGATGCAGTGTGACCCCAAAGACGAAGCAACACATAGAACACGACAGCATGACACTGGCCAAGGATGCGACAACGTGGAGGAAGGGCCGTGGGCGTTTCAAACAAGAAAGCACTTCGGTTAAGAGACGAGCAGGAAGGAGCTGGGACTCAGGCCAGGTTGCAATCTGGAAAGTGAGCTGAACCGTGGACACGGGGGTTAAAACGCGGTCACGTTCGCCAGCTGCGGTGGGAACAGGTCTACCTGTCAGCTTACCTAGGATGTGCCCTGGTGGTTTGAGGTGTGGAGAAGCAAGAGAGGCCTGGTGGGAGATTAAAGGCAGAAATAAGGCCGCTAGTTAGCTTGCCAACTGCGAAGCCTCTAGTTGGTTCTTTACCGGTTGCCAGGAACCTCGCACCGCCGGAGGGGAGAGAGAAACTGGGTGAGCCGCACGGCACCTAAGGAGGGCTTCCCCGCCCGGCTGGGATGGGAGAGTTGAGCTGCGGCTTCCTTCTCGAACTTCCTGGTCTTAGTCTAGCCCTAGGGAGAGGCTCGTCTGGGAAGCCACAGTTTTCATGGGGTAGAACCTGGTGGACTGTGTGTGAGCAGAGTTGTCCGCGCGGGCGTCGGCAGGGAGGTGTGGAAGTGTGAGGTGTGGTTTGCTGAAATCCTTCTCTGGTCGTAAGGCTTGAGCGTTTGGTTTTTGTTTGTTCAGTGCTACAGACTGCAGCTTGTGGCCGGTGAGTTGGCAAGTCCCAGAGGGTGTCGGTTCGGCGGGAGCTGTGGGATGGAACTAGTGCATTGGCAGAGCAACCCAAGGGGGCAGCCAGGTCGGGGGGCAGCGCATGCAGTGAACCGCCATGCAGAACTCCTGGGGCGCTCTTCCCAGCCCGGGGAGCCAGGGAGAGTGCGCCATCAGGACAGGAGGTGAGTGCCCCCGGCCCCCTCCTGGACCCCCATTGGTGCCGGGCTCAGAGCAAGTCTGTTGCATGCTTTCCTGGCCAGAGCTACATGGCAAGTGGAGACAGCAGGCCGGTGGGTGACGCTGAGGGGCAGGGAGGGAAGAGCTCCTCGTGGCCCCTTGGCCCCAAGTCACTGCCTGTGAGCCGGGCCCGATGGCCTCCGTACATTCGCAGCTGGTGGGAGGGGAAGTCGTCAAGGCCATCAAAGGCAATGAGAACGGTAAACATTTGGCTAAGATGTCACCCTGGGTAAGACAGGGCCATCTGTGAGGATGGACTGGAAGGAGAGTGGACCTAGGTGAGCGTGGGAGGTTAGCCAGTGGCAGGGGCTCTTCTACGATACATGTTGGTAGTAAAGACCTGATTGTGTGACCTGCTACAAATGACTACAACAGGAAATACGGTGCTATTCAAATCTATTAAGAAGTCTGTTGTCTTTAAAAAATAAATAAATAAAAATAAAACAGGAAAACAAAAACCCAACCAACCCTAGGATCTTAAAGTAGCTATTAGGATTCTAACCACATCGTAGTTAGCCCCCGGTTGGTTTCCTGTGATGAACGGGTACAGGCTAGAGCTAGGTACAAAAGTTTATGAATGCTTTGAAAGAGTAACAAAGTGCAAAGAGGGTAGACTGCAGGAGGGTGCCGGCAGCTCCCAGGAGCCCCACGCCCCTCCTGGCTGCAGGGTGTCCGTGCTGAGGCGGGTCTGGGTCCAGCTGCGCCGTGGGCACTGGGGTCCCCCCTTCAGCAGCGTTCCATAGTGCGGTTGGTGTTTTCCTGCAGTTCAAGAGGAGTTGGGTTTTCTGGCTGAGATTTATACTGAAGACTGGTCCCAGACCTAGGAGGAGGAGGGGGTTTTGCCATCAGAGGTCAGAAATCGCTGTGCTCACTTTGAAAACAGGAAGCCTAGACTGGGGTGTGCAGGAGCACGAGGCCTCGCCTTCCTGCCGTGAGCCGAGCTTGCGGAACTCACCGCGGAGTCCCCAACACTACGTAAGTACTTCTGTTATGCACCCCATTTTATCCATAAATCAGAGGAGATAAGGAAAAGCATTTAAACGGCTTTTTCCCCCCTCCTTGTAGCGGCAGGGGTGCCAACAGTGAACTGTGGATGGCAGCAGGACTACTGTTACGCACCCCATTTTATCCATAAATCAGAGGAGATAAGGAAAAGCATTTAAACGGCTTTTCCCCCCTCCCTGTAGCGGCAGGGGTGCCAACAGTGAGCTGCGGATGGCAGCAGGAGAGTGCAATCCAGAAAACTGGCCCCTGGAACTGGCTGGCCTGCTGAGGAGACACCATGCTCTGGAGCCTCCCCGTGCACTTGGGGGGCCCCTAGTCTTCGGCACATCCCTCCATCTTCTCAGTTGCTAACCTAAAAATTACAAGGTAATAAATACATGCACGTGATTTAAAAATTTTGAAAGGTTTGGAGTTCTTCTAGAAGGCAACCACTGTTACCAGTTCGGTGTAGCCTTCCAGAGAAACTGTTGATGTATATGTGTTTGTTTGAAAGAGTAAGGCATCAAACCTTTTGAATAGCATGTTATCATATCACCTGTGTTTAAGAAGGGTGACTACACATCTGTATTTGTTTGTATGCAGAGAGGCTCTCTAGAAACTGCGCGCTGGCTGCCTCCGGAAAGGGAACGCCATAGCCCTGGCAGCTGTTACGGTTTGAGGCGCACACATTATCCATCTGTGCAGCAGGAAGCCCCTTCTTAAGACGTTCTCTTCCTAAGCTTAAGTCCCGCAGACTCCGAAGTACAGTAGCGGCGCCCCTTCCCTACAACAGTGGCCCCTCGGGGATGAGGAGGGCACCTCACTCACCTTGTTGACCTGGGACAGCGGGGTCCTCACGGCTCCCACGGGCAGCCGGCCCCTGCTGCCGTCCTCAAACAGCCTCCCAGGGGAGCGCTCCCTGCGCGTGCTGAGCATCCGGCCGGGGGACTTCTCCCGCTCCAGGGGGCGGCCCGGAGACTTGTCCCTGCGCAGCTCCGTCCGCCCCTCGCGGTAGCGGTGGGGCGTGCCGGGCTCTCGCGGGTGGCTGGGGCCTTCAGGGGGCGCCGGGCTGGAGGCCACGCGCTTAGTGATGTGCTCGTTGTACGTCGGCGGGCCTCGCTTGTTGGGGCTGCGATAATGGGAGAGGAAGGTGGGGAGCTGAGCCGTCACAACCCAACGGGGCAGCTTCCTCCTCCTCTGAGCCACCCTGTGCCCCCATCTCACCACGCGTTATTAGAAGAAGACCCCACCGGGAATTCTTCGAGACGCTTATATCGACAGTGAGGCCAGGGAAAGAAGGCAGCGGTGACAGCAGAGGGGAATCAGGCTGCCCGGTCTCGACACAGGCTTTCTGCTGAGCGCCCACAGCGTGTCGGGCCCTGTGCTAAGCTCTTCAGGTACCTTAACTCGCCAGATCACCCTAACAGCAGCTCTGCAAGCTAGGAACGGCCGTGACCCCCGTCGTACAGACAAGCAGCTGGAGACACAGAGAGGCTGCGATCCCAGTGCAGGTCAGTGCGACGTCGTACTCCCCATGTTCTAACCCCGCTGACCCTAGTATTTTCCAGAGCCTAGAGGGCGCAGAAGGAAGTCTTCCGTGAGGGGTTAAGCCTGTACTCATCGCTGTCAAGCTGCCAAAGCTGCCCCACTCCTGGGCCTTTGTTGGGTCACCTCTCCTTCCAAGTGGCTTTCCAGGAGTCTTTGGGGCATCCGACACCAGAGGTGTAGGGATCGGGCCTGATATAATTAGGAGACTGAGGAGGGCAGATGAAAACAGTAGAGCTGGCTCAGAAAATGTCTGAACAATTTGTATGACCACTCTAACCCTCCACCCTGGGTATGTCAGATGAAGATCTGACCAGACACGGCCCTAACCACCTCTCTGAAGCAGCAAGATCCAGAAACACAGGCAGACAGGACTGACAGCCTTCGGCGTCGGTTCCTTCCCACCCCTGACGAGCAGCCAAGGTACTCAGGCCCTTGTTATCTGAGCATAATTAGTGCGGGGAAAAGGCAGACTATTATTTCACAGAGAAGGTTGCTTGAAGACATCTGATTGATTGGGGCTTTATCTTGGAAAAGTAGAAGTAGAAATCAGGGAAATATATTTTAACCTAGATATTTTTAAATCTAAATTACAACTGGTTACATGCTAAGAATGAACCAAGGATGAATCCCACACTGATTTATTCTGCTCTAATTTTCTCAACAAAATTCTGTGCTAACATGCTGGGTGACATCCTTCACCAGCAGTGTTGTAATTTTTGCAGCAAAATCGTAAAGTCGTTTGTTAAATATTAGTGCCACTGGTTTTCCCAGAGGCCTCTCTTAATCCTTGATATTTAAATCCTTCGCCTTTGGAAGGGACCAAACTTGTTTTTTTAATTATTGGTCTAACTGTAAGGAATCTTTTGTCAATGCCCATAATGGAAAGCAACTGAGCAGCGAAGACACTGCCCCAGTGGGGGAGGGGAGACTCTAGAGCAAGTTTGAGGGCCAAATCCAGACAGACGCCTGCTTTTATTTAAGTTTTACTGGAGCATGGCCAGCAAATTTGAAAATATTTACTATCTGGACCTTTACAGGAAAAGTGTGCCAGTTCCTTCTCTACGGTAAAATAGATTGGTGGACAGAGCAGAATAACTGTCTTAAATGGTCAGTCCATTATAAATAATTTCATTCTCTTGTTTCCCTATGCAGCTCAAAATGTGGAAATTCCAACAACCCACGCTCAGAAAGCCAGAACTTTCTTGTGTGTGCAGCAGTAAAATTTGAGATAAACCTTGATTTCAAGATGTCGAAATCTGAGCTATCTATCTTCATCTCTTGTCCTGTGGCTTTGTGATATAGAAGACAATAAAAGAAATTTCCAGTAAGAGTATCTGATTTGTAATGGAAGAGAAATTATAAAGCATGTCAGGGGCCCATCGTAAAGCAAGCTCACCGCCCAGAGGAAGAAAAGTGGCTCAAGGAAGGCCATTCGAGAAGTCAGCCTAGGTTGATGGGCTAAAGGAAAACACTCGTCATTCTGGGCGGAGCAGGCCATTTTCCATCTCCAAATCCCTTAATAACCAATGCTCTACCTGCAAAGAGTTACATTTCCTGCTCTGCTAAACAGACCTGGGGGCAGTGCAGCCTGCAGTGAATCACATTCTCCCAAGCTGGCCTTCTCCATTCTGGACCTGCCCAAAGCAGACAGCAGCAAAAAGACGGTTTTATAAGCCGAGAGGCAACTAAAGGAAACTGCTGGTTCTCCAGACATGCCCGGCAGCAGCAGGAACAGCAGCAGCATTATTTCTGCCCCTTGTTCACAGGAACTAGAACCATTTTCCACGACAGAGGAAGTTAACGCCTTACAGAGACACCATATCATCTCAAAAGGAAGGTGCCTGGCCATCTAACTAACTAGTGAGGCAGTGGAGAAAAGAAGAAAAAGCTAATTACAGTACTTGGGTTGGCTCTTGGCATGACTGACTTGGAAACTAAATAAAATCTAGACATTGTCAGGAGAGGACTACAGCCCTTTGAGCAGCCTCTCCTGAGGCACGATCAAGCCACAGAGTGAGAAGCAGCTGCTTATTCAGCGCTTCTGGTTTTCCAGCAAGTTCCTGGGACTAAAATCACACTGACCAAACATTTCTGACCAACACTTACATTTCAACAAAAGAAACAGACACTAGTCGTCAGGACATAGTCTCAGAACATTAAATTGACGACTCTCTTTTCTAAGATCTAAGCAGCATTTCACAACATTAAAGGTGGTTCCTCCACCAAACTGAGTCCCTTGAGAATAAAAACCACCTTGTCTTCAGCTGTGTAGCCCCAGACATTGTGTGTGGCACATGGTAGGGGGTCCCCCTAACTCTCTATAATAGGGTAGACATGTGGGGTTTGTAAACCAGTCCACAAAATTAAAACCCTAGGTCAATTAAATATTCCCCTGGGTTAAATAAGCTCATCTCCTTTGTGGACCAGGATCTTAAAATTACACATCTCAAACCTACACATCGAACCGAATCTGGCTCCGAGCCCTGGGTGTCAAGACAAAGCCAGTTCCACTTCCACACACTGCTGGTGGGATAACTAAAGGGTACAGCCCCTAAGGAGGAAAACTCACCATCTATCAAAACTACCAACGCCCATCAATTTCTTTTCTAGGAATTCATCCTCCAGGTAGATTCCTAAGCATGCAAAATGAATGTACAAAGTCATTTACTACAGCAACAGACTGGAAACAACCCAAACATCCAGTGATAAAGGAGCAGTTAAATAAGGTACAGGCAGGTGAACGAATGCTACGCAGGTGTAAAAAAAGAAAAAAGAATGAAGAAATACTTCGGATACTGAGGTGGAGCAATCTCTAAGACACAGAAGAGTGTGCACAGTATGCTCTCGCCTGTATTGAGAAGAAGGGGAAGAGCACTTCCAGAATGGCCGAGCAAGGACTCCCAAAAACCTGTTTCTCCATAGAAACAACAAGAACACTGGCAGAATTGTCAAAATCAACTTTTTGGAACTCTGGAAATTAACCAAAGTCTTGCAACAATTCAGAGAGTGTTTATGCAAGAAAATGTGCAATATTCACCACCCCTGTCTCCCCAGATCCGCAGTAGTTTTGAAAGCAACAGCCTTGTAACCAGCTGTGAAAACCAGCACCCTGGTAACCACTGGAGGGAGTACATTAGGACTGGAGCTTCCCAAAAGCCCCAGCCTTGGAAAACTGTCACTATCTGACCTATCTGGCTCCTCCCTGGAAAAAGACCATCCTCAGGGCTTGTTTTTAATTGAGCTGATTCAGGTCTTCCTCTCTAGAAATGCCCTATCTCTAGACGTTTACCAAAAAAAAAAAAAAAAAAAAAAAAACAATGGCTACTGTTTAACATGGCAAATGCCTGAGGCAGTAAGACCAGTTGGGAAAAACGAGAGGCCAGCTACACACTCAAAAGGAAGTCCTGCATGTTCCTGGGGATCTGTAAGGCCAGACACACACAGGTAAGCCTGTCACATACCCAGGAAGAACCTTCCAAGGCCTCGTCTGTCAGCCACAGCTGACTGAGTACTGCAGGTGTGCCCCAGCACAAATACACACAGTCGCTCAGCAAAGGGTGGGTTCAGTGATTTAAGGAAATCTCTTTCCAGTCATTCAGCTGACCACCCCTAACCAAGCAAAACTTCAACGGCTGCACATAACAAAGGACACCGACTACAGATTTAGTACCAGAGACACTAAACCAATAGCGACAACAACACACCCAGGGAGGGGAAGGGGGAGCCGATTTGCCACGTTGTATAATTTGAAATGTTCAGTTTTCAACAAGAAAAAACTTACAAGACATTCCAAGCAAGAGTAAATAAATAAAGTATATAGCCCATACTCAAGGCCTCATTTCTTCTTTTACCAAGGGGGGCAGTAAAAATTTTCCTGATGCTTATAAAGGACTCATTTCAGTGCCGCAGATCCCAAAGAAATGAGTGGCTTGAGCTTTGAAGATTGGGAAACTTTCAGCCAGTTTGGCAAGATACCCTTCTGCTTTGCAGGAAAGCACTTTTCCCCCTGTGATGAGGAAGATAAGGGCGTTACCTGCGGGAGGTGGACGGGCCCCGGTGCTGGTCAGTGCCGGTCTCCTTCACGAGGTTTCCTTTGCAGCAGATGACCCTTAATTTATCCTGATACGAGGACGCCAGGTAAATCGCTCCCGAGGAAATTGCAGGGCCCAGGTAGCGTGGGTTCGGGATTTCCAAGTACGCTCGGGCAGGGGTCCTGTGGAGTTCCAGGAGAGTCTGCATGGCCCGCCACCTCCACTGCTAGGCGGGATGAGAGGGAGCACGGCCCCACCCACACCCACACCCAACCGCGAGCTTTTCAAAGCCTGGGGGGCAGTGCTTACCCTAGAGAGGAGCGGGCCTGGATCTCAATTACTTCGAGTGAGTTGAAGTGGGTCACAAACAGATAAGGTTCTCTGTAGGCTGCGTGGCCACCACCGAGCAAGAGCGTGGGGCAAGGGAGGGTTAAGAGACAGAAAATCAAAACCTGGCTGCCATGCCATCCCTGAAGCAATTTACCCTACACGTGCACCCACATGCCTGCATAATGAGACATGTTCAAGTGTACCCCCTGCCACGCTGTTAGAGTGGAAGATGGGAACCGACTTAAGGCTACACAGTCGGGATCAGTTACGTAAATCATGGCGCATCCCTGGAATTCCGCACAGGCGTAAAAATGCGTAAGGCAGCTCTCTATGCACTGATGGGGAAAAAAACCCAAGGTGTAGTTTTACTTAGTTTGTAAAGTAGGGTTCAGAATACTGTGTAAAGTGTGCTACCACACTGACTTTTTAAAAAGGGAGGGGGATGAGAATATATTTTTTAATGTGCCCGTTATTTGCATAAAGCACTGGAAGGATAAGAAGCTCAAAAAAATGTTTTCCATTCGGGGAGTGGGGAGGGAGGATTTGGGAGACAAGTGATACGGGTGAGACTTCATTGTAGACCTTTTTAAACTGTTTAATTGAATACATTTTTCTAAAAAATTTAATTAAAAAAGACTAGGTTCATAGATTAAATATTTCTGGTCTTAGTACTATATTTCTATATCACAGTGTCACTCAAACTCTAGGATATAATGAGAGCTGTTTTTGGTCTTAAAGGGAAAAAGAAGATTATCACTATTACTCCTTGCGGTGAACTGTTACTTCGGCATCAGTCGTGCCTCCTAGTACTCAGGCCCTTGTGGCCTCTCCTTGCCTGGCATCGGGCTGAACCAGCAGAATGTGGTGGAAGTGAGAAGCCCTGCCAGCCCCCACTTTTGCACTCTTAGGAGAAGCCCATGTGGAGAGAAATGAGGCCTCCAGCCACCGGCCCCTGCTAAGCTCCCACCTGACGGCCAGCTCCAATTGCCAGCCACTTGGTGAAGCCATTTCCGACTTTCTAGGTGTCCCGGTGCCCCTGCTGACACCGTAAGAAGCAAAACTGTCCAGTCAGGCCACAGAGGCTCAGGCAATGATAAGTAGTTGTTTTAAGTCACTAGGTTTTGGAACTTGTCATGAAGCAACAGATAAACGAAATAGCCTTGAAGGGTATTTCAGAACATTCACACAGTCACATATGTACGTTGTGTGTGTGTGTGTGTGTTCACCCTTTGACCCAGTAGCTCCACTTTTAGAATTTCTGAGCTGGGGATATTTAACAAGTGTGCAAATTTTAGGGTAAGTTTTTCATCACAGCATTGTTCACACTTACAAAAAGAATGGGCCTAATTAGAATTGGCTAAATTGACAGGTGTTCAGCGGTGCTATGGGATGCTGTGCAGTCTTTGACATGATTTAAATGAACTCACAGGGAATGGTCTCCCTCTCTGGCATGAGAGGCCGGTGGGTTTGCCTTCCGTGGTTCGGCGTCAGGCCTCGGGGCCTCTGCCCTAGATGCTTAACGCGGGTGATGCTTCACGTGGTGCCTGGCGCCTAAGGGGGCCCCAAGCACAGTGCTTAAGCCTAAAGGAATTCCACCTGAGGTTTTTTTCCCAGGACACCAACTACTGGCAGAAAAGAGCCCCACACCTCGCCTCACCTACCGAAGGCCAAAGGTAAGCGACTCCACTTGAGATCATCTGTGCGGCTGCGTCTTCCGTAAGAATCCACGAACACCCCAAACTCTGCAAGGAGGTAGAGCCCGGGGCATGAGCACGGCCGGAGGCAGGGGTATCAATGACACACACTTTGATGGAAGAGTAAGGAATCCAGCCCAGCGGGCTTGGATTGTGAAAAACCTCAGGAGCTCTGCTGAGCCACGTCTCTCGGGGATTTATTAAAGAAAGAGGGTTCGAGTGAAAGGGGGGAGATAGGAAAAGAAGGGGGAGACGGAAGGAGGAAGAGTCAGGGAGTGAGGAAGGGGGAGAAACAGGCCCAGAGATCTGAGGGGGGAAAAGAAGGAAAGGGAGAGAGGGGAGGGAGAGAAGGGAGTGAGGGGCAGAGAAGGACAGAGCAGGCCGCTCTTGGAGAGACCGACAGCGGCGGACCTGGCTGGAGCCTGGGGGTGGGGTGGGGGCACCCCGGGGGCCCTGGCGGTGCAGGACCACGTACTCCCCAGGACCGCGTACTCCCCGCAGCAGGACCGGCCCCGCCCCAGGCACACTGGCCACGCCCGGCCCCGAGGACCCTGCCCCGGGGCTGTGGTGCCGTGAGCGCCCCCATCAGCAGCAGGCAGCTGCCGCACTCACCATGGAAGCAGAGCAGGAACTCCTCCCGCTGCCCCGCGCCGTTCACCTGCATGATGGACACGGGGAAACTGTGGGAAGAGGAGGCAAACACGGCAGGCGCCAAGGAATGGTCGTTCTTATCCAGGAATTCTGTAAAGGCAGGCAAGAGGCGGAGCCTCAGGACCCAGAAGGAGCCTGAGGTGGCAGCGGAGCGTGGGCAGGGGGCGCGCCCGGGCCCTACCCTCCAGCGTGTACTGCTTCATGTCAATCTCGTAGAATTTATTGGTTCCGATGAGGATACTGTAGTTGGTGAAGTGGACACAGCTGCAGGGCTCCGAGGTCTCGATCTCCTGAGACGGGGCAGAAAGGAGGATGTGAGCGTAGACTTGGGGTGGCCCCTGCTCTCCTCGGGCATCTAACCAAGCCGTGCAGGCGTTGCCGCACAACTTCTTCCTTCTGTCTTCACACCAAGCACATTCAGTCTCTTCACGTCCCTCACAAGGACCCCCCCCCCATCCTTTTGCTACCTCTGGGTTCTATGCAACCTGAGACTAAGAAGGTCAAGTTGCACCCCAAAAAAGGGTCAGAAACGCCATTTCAATGAAAAGGTAGCATTCAAAAAGAGAGCTTTAAAACTACGACATTCTGATCAGAAGAAAAAGCCTGGAGGAATACACAAACAGTGGTGGTTAGAGGGAGTGGTTTTAGTTTCCTTTTCCAAGCTTCTAGGTTTCTATTCTGAACCTATATTACCTATATCATTGTTATCATTACTGAGTTATCTCATCTATCTGAATTATCTGCTTCCTAATTACTTACACTTGTTTTCAGGTCAATCCTAATGGCTTCAAAAACCTAGGCATGCTTATTCCAAATGATGGCCAGGAATTATAAAGAAGAAGTGATTTCTGGGAATTTTCCTGAAGTTAACAGTTCAAGCTCTAATCAGCATTATCATCACCACTAAATATTTATTGATCACCTACTAAGTATGAGGAAACTAGTATAACACAGTGAAACGTTAGGGAAAGTCAAACTTCAGTTTGGGTCTCAACTTTGTAACCTAGGATCTTGGCCAGCCTCAGTCATCTTACCTGAAAATTAGGGATGATCACCCCTGTTTCTCACAACTGTTGTGAAAAGTGTGTGAAACAGCCAGCTCAGTCTCTGGTAGTAGTAGGTGCTCAATAAAAATGCAAACTAAACAAGAGCCCACCCCAGATGAAACAGTTTCTCTAACAGGTAACAACCCTTATATATTCATCCCTCCTTTTACTTTTGAGACTAATCACGAAAGCACCTGAAATACATCAGGCTTAGGATGGGTGGAACATGCCTAGTCTAGGGACAAGAGACAGCCTTCTCCAGAAGCGAGGCAAGTGCAGTGATCTCACGGATAGCTGTCCACACCGCAGGCAACATCACAACCCACTGTGCTCCGAGGAGAGCCAGCTCCCGCACTGGGTATCAAAACACAGCCAGCACTGGTTTTTTTGAAGGTCATTAATAGAAACTTTTACAATCTGAGAAGGATTCTGGTAGGTGCCACCAGGGCTTCTAGCTCCTCAGAGAGATCTTCCTTTCTTCTACTGGTTCAAAAGAGGTGTCTCCTCCATCAGCCACCTTCCTTTCTCCCTTCACAAAAGGCTGAATTCACTGGGCTGGCCAGAGAGGCAGCTCACACATGCAGGGGAGGAGAGCGAGAGGGAAAAGTGTAAGGATGGGCCGCTCTGGAGCTTTCTCCAGGGAGCAAGACACCCTCCCGCTCTCTCTAAGCCACCCAGGCCGAAGGGCCCAGGCACACACTACGCCCCGAGACAGCACCTTCCCCACCTGCTCGCTGGGAGAGCAGGCCCGGCCAGGCCCGGGACTTACTTTCCGAATGCAGTACTTGCTGAGGTTTTCGTTGTAGCGGAGAATGACAACTTTGTTGGGCATGGCCGCACAGATGCAGAGCCCGCTCTCAATCTGAAAAGCAGTTGATGGGGGAGGGGGGACGGAGAAAGAAGGAAAAAGCGCGTCACCAGTGTGTACACTGGCTCCGTGGCAAAACTAGGAAAGGAACACCAGTTGAGAGCAGGGTCTCTCAAGCCGGCACTATGGACACTTAGGACCAGGTCATTCTCTGTGGTGAGGGGCCATTCTGGGCACTGTAGGATGTTTAGGAGAAACCCCAGGCCCTGCCCACTAGATGCCAACAGTGCAACCACCAGTTGTGTCGCAAAGCAACAGAAACTTAACCCAGTTTGAGGACACACAATTTTCAAGGCCAAACCACTCAGCCCACAATTTCAAGAGCCCTTGCCGGCTGAGGCCCGCAGGGGCGCTTACCTTGCCGGCAGCAAACAAATGGCAGCCCTTGACGGCTTCGAAGATGTTGGGTGAGATGTCCGGCTGGGCGGGAAGGTGAGACTGTGCGAGGGACTGTTTCACTTTCTTCACGTCCACGAGACACAGGGCCCGCTCTTCTCCTGAGGGGACGGGACAGCAGAGCCACAGTGGCGGTTCTCGTCCTCCCCCGAATAAAAGCCACACGAGGCCATGCGGAGGCACTGCTTTCCACAAATTCCCATAAACACAGTTTAGGTCCAACTTTTAGATCTAAAAGGAAAATATCTGGCCTCTTGGTCAAGACTTTGGAAGGAAAACAAAAAATTCTGCAGACACAAAATTGGAGAACGTGAACTGAATATTCAAACGTGCTCCCCACCAAAGTCAAGGAATGGGTAGGGGACAACAAAACAGTAAACGCGGACTAATCCAGTATGTGTCACGGTGTCACGAGGGACCACAGAAAGGCTGAGGATGGTTCCACGTTCAAGGAGACGAGGGAGACCTGTGTGAGTGCAGTGCATGGTCCTGGGCTGGATCACAAGCCGGGAAAAAAATAAAGGACATTACTGGAGCCACAGGTAAAAGCCAGCCATGGGCAGTACATGAGAAAATGGGAGAAGCAACGATTAAATTCCCCGAATTAAAAAGTGAAACTATTCTGTAGGATGCTGTAATGGCGGATACATTGTTACCCATTTGTCCAAACCCGCAGAATGTATAAGAGTGAGCCTGAATGTAAACTGTGGACCTGGGGTGATAATGACAAGTCCATGTAGGTGCACTCCGGTGGGGGACGCTGATGGAGGAGGCGGCCTGCGCGTGCGCATGCGGGGCAGAGATATAGGGGAATTCTCCCTACCTTCTGCTCAGTTTTGCTGTGAACCTAAAACTGCTCCCAAGAATAATGTCAAGAAGGAAGGGAGGAAAGAAAGGAAAGGAAGGAAAGCAAGAAAAAAGAAACCAGGGGCTTCCCTGGTGGCTCAGTGGTTGAGAGTCCGCCTGCCGGTGCAGGGGACACAGCTTCGTGCCCCGGTCCGGGAGGATCCCACATGCCGCGGAGCGGCTGGGCCCGTGAGCCATGGCCGCTGAGCCTGCGCGTCCGGAGCCTGTGTTCCGCAACGGGAGAGGCCATCAACAGTGAGAGGCCCGCGTACCGCAAAAAAAAAACAAAACAAAAAAATAAGGCCTTGAGAGCAGGGACTTGGGCTGTACCATACCGCAAAAAAAAAAAAAAAAAAAGAAACCAACAAAACAAGCCAGCAGCAGAAAAGAGCTGAGAGACCAAAGAAAGCCAGTTCCTGACCATATTACGTCAGGATCCGGCCCCTGGATCCAGCCGGCCAGGCCTGAATGAGACCTGACTGTGGATGTTTTGAACATGGAGCAAATGCATTATTGTTTTCCCCTTAAAAAAAAAAAATACACACACACACACACAAACACACACACACACCACAGACATATATATAGTACCACCGATAAAGAGAGGGAAAAAGAACCTTCCTGGCATGGGTATGTGAGAGAATGCCCCTTGTTCTTAGGTGACTGGCTGAAGGATCCAGTCACAGCTGCCACTGACTCTCAGGTGGTTCAAAATAAGTGAGAGAGAGAGAGAGAGAGAGAGAGAGAGAGGGAGTGTGTGTGTGTGTGTGTGTGTGTGTGTGTGTGTGTGTGTGTGTGAGAGAGAGAGAGAGAGAGAGGGAGAGAGAAGGGCGGGGGAAATGTGGCAAACTGCTAATGAGTCGTGCACGCAGATGAAGGGTGTGTGAGAGCAGGGAGAAATGGGAGGCGGGCAGCAGGGCGGGCAGGCGCTCAGAGAGGGGCCGCGTGCGAGCAGAGCGCCGGGGGTGCAGGCACCTACAGGACGCAGAGGGAAGAGCCGCTTCCGCTCCAGCCTGCCCCCAGGAGGGCCTGTCTCCGCGTTCGACAAGCATATGGCGAATCATCTCCCTTACAAGTGAAGGAAAAGCGCCGTGTCCTTGGCCTCCCACCTGCAATCATGAGGAGCTTCTCCAGGTCCTTGATGATGTAAATCTGGAAGACCGCTCCGATCCCTGGGACGTGGGTGAGGGAGTTCTTCAAGACATTCAGCGCATACAGCCCTTCCTCGGTGCCCACCAGCACCACCTGCCGGGGTGCAAGTCCCCAGGCAGAGCGTGAGGGGGGTCACGTCCCCATAACCAGCCCCGACACAGCCGACGGTGCCCAAAAAAACATGGTCACCTGGTCGCTGAAGGGCAGCGTGCAGTTCATGTCGAGCCGGTCATCGCCTTCCAGTTTCAGCAGGGAGTTTCCAAGCAATTTCTTTTCACACGAGAAAGAAAAAAAAGAGAGAGAAAAAAGAGGCCACGGTGAGCTGAACTGTTCATGACCGGACCGTCCAGACAGACAAAAGCAAGAACGGAGAAAAGTTTAATGCCAGGAAGAAGGGCAAGTTCCTCCCGAAGACGCTCAGAAGCACACGTCTACTCGTGGCTTGCCCCGTATTTTGATCTGACGTCAAAAGGCAGGACGTGAATGTTATCGGTATCTCTGGGGTGGCTGTTAATTAGTGCTGGAGTTGTAACTCAGTTCGGATGCAAAACTAAATGAGTGCAGGAGACACAGAGAGAGAGTCTGTGATACGAAACAAACCGAAGCTGAAGGATGTCCCTGCCAAGGCTTAATAAGCCACACGGACGCTCCTGCCCCTCCAGATGGTGGCACAAGGGCAAAGCCCAGTGTCAGCAGCAAACCAACCCACTTCTGAGTCTCTTTACCTGAACCCACGCGGGCAGAAGCTCGTAGGAGGTACAGTCAGGGCCCTATTGTACACACAGGGATGGGGCGTTCGGTAAAAGGCTCACACGTGGGACAAGGAGATGGGTCATTGAAACAGGTTCACCCCACGAGCAGGAGACTCGTGATTGAGGATTTTCCGATTGCTAACACTTAAAGTGTTTATTAGGAGCTAAGTGTTTGAAAAGAGCTGTTGGGTCTTTGGTGGAGCAAACACCAGTGAGTGATGAGCGCTGTTTGTATCCTGGAATGTTCCAGGAGGAGTGATGCCAATCAAGGCCCACCCACATCTCTAACGTCTTCAGGAGAAGTAGGATTTCAGACTTGCCTTCAGAAGAGCAAATCACATAAAAGCAATTGAGCAGGTTATGAAAAGCCTTCCTGAAGGAGACACGGCTGTCGGCAGCCTTTCGTGCCGCTTCACGGCCAGCGTGCTCGTAACGCAGGCCTTCAAACCACATAAACACTTCCGGGTAAACGAGAGAGAGGATTTCCTTGTAAGTACATTTGCCCTGTGCAGCCAGAACCGAGATGTAGTGCGCCCTGAGAGCTGGCTAAGGGGGTCGACTCCCCCATTCTAGAAGGCTCTGGGGTTTGGAGGGGGACCCACGATGCCAGCCAAGCCGCCTCGAAGCCTGGATCTCTGTCGGCACAGAATCCCGGTCGTGACAGTCTCAAGCCATCACCCCTCAGAGAGGCAGGCCAAGGGGAAACACGGCAGCCGACGGGACTCCCACCAAGTCTGCCCGCTTTACAGAGACAAGCTCCGGCGCCCGTGTGCATACTCACAGCATCGGCTTCTGCCTTTTCCCTAGACACTCTCCCACCTGCGACAACTGACTCTAAGGCGGTGACCCAGCGCTGCTTGTCGGGAAAGCTGGGAGCCAGCAAGTAGAGGGTTCTCCCGGGCCAGCAGGTGGTGTGCGGGTGA